>NC_064808.1:87992876-88195440 GCF_023721935.1 Panthera uncia | reverse complement strand
TGTCAGGTGGATTTTATCATCTCCACTTTTCGGAAGAGGAAGGGGAGGAAGAGAGAGGGCATGGCTGGGCTTCTGCCCCTGTGGCAGTCGTCACCCGGGATGGCGCTCCGCAACAGGGGAGCTTGGCCTTTACCAACCTGCCCTCCTGCCCGGACTGAACCGCCAGAGGGACGCTCCCTTGGGTGGGGAGGCAAGGCTAGCCCAGGCCTGTCCCCTCCTCTGCCCAAACCGCTGCCTCTTCTTGGACCTCGTTGTTTTGGGGTCATGTTCTCTGCACCTTCCACAGTGACCATGGGCAAACCGTATGAACTAACAAGGGCTAAGGGGTAGGGGTGAGTGGACTGACCCTGGTTCGCAACTCCTCTGGCAACAGAGGCTATTTCTGCCAGGAACTTCAGAGGACAGTAGTTCAGCCGATATTTATCACCAAGATCAAAGGGAGGAAACAACTGGGTGAAATGCCAGACCTGGGAATCTAGGCTATGGGGGGCCCCGGCTGTTTAGGGAGGCTGAGGTTGATAGACTAGGGCCCTGTAGGAGAAACTCTCAGCTGGCTCGCTAGGAGACGCCACAGACACAGCCAGGCCAAAGGGGCAGTAAGACCGGAAGACAGGAGGGGTAAGATAGGTGTTGAGCCACAAAACGCTAACTGAGTCAAATGCAGAGCAGTACTAGCTCCTCGAAGTTCAGGTAACTAACATGGCTGGCCCACCTGGGTCCCTCCATGCTCCTCGCTGAAGGTGACAGGGCCTTTGGCTGTCTGGGTAGGTGTTCCAAGGGTTGGGAAGGTGAAGGATTTTAACAGAGAAGACTTTGATCTCAAACCATTTGCCTGTGTGCACCTACAGCCAGGACCAGATTGCTTGTGTGCGTGCGTGTGTGCGTGTGTGTTGTGCTTTTAGGCGACCTATCGAATGGAAGGGCTGTGTTTTGGAAACGTGAATGTGTGGGGTCACAGTGCTGTGGTGCCGTAGATAATACGTACACTGGAAGAAGTCCTGGGCCAGGGGTCAGGACATCACTTATATACTTGCGGGAGGCCCTCCTCTACATCGGCAAAATCACACATTGCTACTTATGGCTACGTTAGAGAAAGGAGCAATTGATGAAACTACTTTGGAGCCCGCTATGGGAGTCACTCTGGGTGATATCTACGTTTCCCAGTTTGTCTCAGTTAGAGAAAGCATACTCAACACCCTCTCCCTCTGGCCTGGGAACCACATATTTGGCCCCGCTGAGCCCTAAGCGCCTTTATTTGGGTCACCCACCCTATCTCCTCGTGTGTTTCTCTCTCTCTTTTGGCCTGCGGGATGTAAGTTGTGGACTCAGGGCCCCAGTGAGAGAGTGTGAGACATCCTGGCACGGAGGCAAGCTCTTTATTTGCTCATTTTTGATGGGACAGCATAAAGCTGGATCATTCCTCCGAGCTCCCTCAGGGCCATCAAAGTCCACGTAGGCAGGTGGCTCCAATAAACAAGCTGGGAGACTCACGAGCAGCTATAAAGCAGGCCACGGCCTCTCTGCCGGGGCGAAGGCGGCTGGCGGAGACCTTGGCAGCTACCACCTCCCTGCCTGACCGCACTGGCTTTCCACTTGCCATGCTTTTATGAAGCATGACTTTTCAGGAATTTTAGAGAAAAAGGCAGGGACAGAATGAGTGGGACAACCACTGGGCTTGGTTGGATTGAGAAGACTGTGGTTCTTGTCTCAGCCCTGCTACTTATTAGCACTCTGGCCTGAGACCAATCATGTAATCTCTCTTAAGCCCATCTGTAAAATCAAAGGATGTTCAACTTGCATGGTTTGGAAAGGAGCTCACTGATACTCCTGAGCACCTACTATGTGCCAGATATCATATATATATTTTCTCACTTCTCACCACAACCAGGAAACTCATTCTTGAGCTAGTGAGTCATCTGCATATGGCCACCCAGTTCTGTGGCTCCAAAGCCTGAACTCTGTCTACTTTAATACGACCAGTTTGGGGGGCACCCGTGACGCGATGACATGGTAACAACAGAGAAAACCCCCATAGATTCTAAATCCCTATACAAATTTAAGACATTATTATCTGAGGTCAAAATATCGGCTGTGCTTCTATTCTGTTAATTGTCAAAGAAGAAACAGAAGCATGGGGGTCAAGGCCCTGGGCTAGAATTCCCACAGCAAAGCAACGGCAGACTTGGAACCTGGTCTCCATGCTCTTAGTTCCTTGCCCAGTTCTGGGAGGCAGGCAAGGCAGCCAGTCCTCAGGCTAGACTGGAACAAAGATGCCCCCAGACAGTGTCCAGGGAGCAGGAGCTACTTCTATGGCCTTTGTCAAGTGCACCTGTGGAAGTAGCTTCCGCTGGGGGAGAGGGGGTGTTACTCCTCCTGGCAATGTGTTGTCTCCATTCTGGAGTCCATAAAAGCTCACTGAAAACAAAGACTTCATGTATGTCTGGCAAGGCTTTTGTGTTGTTGGTGGTTATTTTTTTTATGAAAAACAGTTCCTTGTCCTAAATGCTATCAACTTCAATCAAATTATGTCTATTGCAGAACCATAAAAGGATGCCTAGCTTGCTCTGCGTGTTTTTTTGTTTTGTTTGTTGTTTTTTCAATTCCTTCACTTTCTCTCCATCCCTCCACTCAGCTTCTTGAAGAATTAAGGTTTGGTCCTTTCAAATGTAAATTAAGCAATTTGCAAAATATGTATTTTGGCAGAAGGGCAACTTAGCTTTCCAAACAAACTGGAGTTTTATGGACTCTGTGAACTGCCATCTCATGAAGTTATCTTGTGGCCGTAATTTGAGTCTTTAATATGAGGAGACCTTTTCGTTTGGAATAAGGGGTCTCTCTCCTCTCATCTTACCCCACTCCCATCTCTGGGTTTGTAAGTAAGTAAGTGAAGTGATGTCAGCCTTAATGTGCTCTTCGTGCGTTTGGTTTCTCCAATGTTATTTTTATTGTTTTGTCAATTTTATTTATTATTAAAACAATATTTGATGCCACAAAAGGAATTAAAACATGGGAAGCATCCACCCACAGTTTCCGCCAGCCTCAGACTGCGCCTTGTATTTACCCGGCTTCCTCCAAGTTTCTGTCACCACGCATATGCTTCTTAGGGAGTTGTAACAATACTGTAACAATAATTCCCAAAATCATTTTTACAAAAATTTAAAAAAAAACCCACACACACTTTCTGGGCCTCCTTTCCATAACTCTGGGCCAATTTTGCAGAATCCGCAATTGTTTCATTCTGTATACATGACAGCGACTTTGCATGTCAGAGGCTAGCAATATGTTTCTCAGTCTTAATGACACTCGTAGTGGGGCAGAAAATAAAAGCATGGCGATTGATCTCCAAGGTCAATTAGTTCACTCCTCCGCATCAGCAAATAATGCACGGAAGCTGTGTCATACAAGCCTGTTCTGAAAGCATGTGCACAGAGATTTTTCTAGGAGGAAACCCTTCTCCCCACACATTTGGCCTCAACTCCTCGTGCGGTTGGGTGTTTTTGTTTTTGGTTTGTTTTTTTTTTTTTTAGATTCTACTCCGTTCTTTGATGTTGATATTTCTCTTTTCTTTATTGTGACAAACATTCATAACCCAGTATTTACTATTCTAACTACTTTTAAGTGTGTAGTTCAGGGGCATTGAGTACATTCACTTGTTATGCAGCCGTCATTACTACTCTGTCCATTTTTTTTTTTCATTTTCTCAAACTGAAATTCTGTACCCATTAAATAATAAGTCCCTATTATCCATTTCCCCATCCCCAGAACTAGAAAACCATTATTCTAATTTCTGTCCTTACGAGTATGCTTATTGTGGGTACTGCACATAGGCAAAATCATATATAACATTTGTCCCTTGGTGTCTGCCTTATTTCACTTAGGAGAATGTTTTCAAGGTTCATCCATGTCACAGCATGTGTCAGAATTTCCTCTTCTTTTTTTTAAGGTTTTATTTATTTTTGAGAGAGGGAGAGAGAGAGAGAGAACAAGCAGGGGAGGGGCAGAGGGAGAGGGAGAGACAGAGAGAATCCCAAGCAGACCCTGCACGGTCAGTGCAGAGCCCCATGTGGGACTTGAACTCACAAACCACAAGATCACGGCCTGAGCCGAAGTTGGTCGCTTAACTGACTGAGCGACCCAGGCGCCCCTGAATTTCTTTTTAAGGCTTTTTTAATATCCCACTGTATGGATCCAAAACATTTTGTTTATCCATTCATCCACTGATGGACACGCGGGCCGCTTCCACTTTGGGCTGTTGTAAATAACGCTGCTACGAACATGGGTGTGCGAGTATCTGTTTGAGTTCCTGCTTTCCATTCTTTGGGGTATATACCCAGGAGTGGCCTTGCTAAATGATATGGTAATTCTATGTTTACTTTTTGGAGGAACCACTATACTGTTGTCCACAGTTTATATTCCCACCAGCAATGTCCCAGGGTTCCATTTTGTTCCTTGCAATCATTTCAGCCTCTCTTTCTCTTTCCACATGGAATAACTAGCCACAGTCCTAATTAAAATAATCCTCCACATGTGTACCTGGGTAGCTCAGTGGATTAAGCGTCCGACTTTGGCTCAAGTCGTGATCTCACGGTTTGTGTCCAAGGTAGGGAGGTCTGGCCTCCGCCCGGGAGCTTGGGGCAGACAGGACTCATCTCGAGGCAATGTGGCTTCAGAGCTTGGGCACATCATCTTCGTGTTGCATTGGCTCCCAGAGAAACTGACTGTAGGCCAGCCTCTCTGCAAACTTATTTCACAAATTTGCTATTTTACCACTTAGAACTGCTTTGTAGAAAAGCAGCATCATGTCCAGTTTGTGGCCAGCCTCAGTGAAAGCCGAGATTCTGCCTCTCTGCCTGGTCCTGTCCCCAGCCTTTCTGGTCCTTCAGGCTCTGCCCTCCTGTTCCTCTGGCCCCCTCTGGGTGAGGTCTAGCCCAGGACACGATGAGCCCCTCTTCGGGATCACGGGCTACGTTTTCTTCCCTTCTTCCACCTGGGCTTGCACACTATCTCTATGTGCTCGTGGCTCACCTGTGAGAGCTTCTCAGGGTCTGGGCTCCCCTGGACCTGGTCTAGGCTGTGGGCTGATGCAGTGCCTGCAGACCCACCAGGCACCAGCATGAGATCTGACGGCACCAAAGATGCCCCTGGCCCCAAACATTTCCTGGAAAGGCAACTGACAGCCCCACCGTCCTTTGGTCTGGAACTTCTCAACTTGGTCCTTGGGATAAAACTCCCAGGGCTCCTGGTGGCTCAGTCGGTTAAGCGTCCGACTTCAGCTCAGGTCTCTTCATTCTTGGGTTCGAGCCCTGCATCGGGCTCTGTGATGACAGCTCAGAGCCTGGAGCCTGCTTCAGATTCTGTGTCTCCCTCTCTCTCTCTCTCTCTGCTCCTCCCCTGCTTGCACTCTCTGTCTCTCAAAAATGCATAAACATTAATAAAACACTCCCTCCCCTGTTTCCTGGGCAACAACTCATAGGCTGTCTATCCATCTATCCAGAAGGGTCACAATGCACTTTCCTACACTGAAGGCTCTTGGCAAGTCCACAGTAATGAGACCTGCTTAAGTTGATTTCAGCCACAGCATCCACCAAGGTCTCCGCTAAAGTGCACATGCATGACTAGGGTAGGAGTTAGAAATCAAAGATAAAATCTCTCCACCTCACGACTCTGCCTCTGCCTCTAAACATAGGAGTTGGGCACAAGTGAAGACAAGATGGCCTTTAAGGTTTTTCTCACAGTATTTAATTAAACTACTTGGTCTTTCTAAGCCTCAGTGTTTTAAAGTATCTTTTTACAATAAAAAACAACACTGGCTGATGAGAGAAAAGTCGGGAAAGTATAAAGATGAGATAAATAACTCGTAAGTCCAACACCCAGAGATAGTCACTATAGTATTTTCTAGGTATGTATGTACCATGTATGATTTATAAAATGGTGAGCATGTCAGGGGCACTGTTCTCCAGCCTGAAACTATTTTCCCACTCAACACTATGCCATGAGTATTCATTCAGCTTTTTAACTGAGTAGAAGTGTCGAAGGGAGGCGGGAAACCGGACAGGTGTACGGAAGAGAGGGGAGCTGGCATTTATGTGCACTTACAGGTGTGGGATCGTTTACATAAGTGACCGCCTTTTATTCACGCATCAACTTTAGGGTGTACCTACCGGTATTTTCCACTTACACGGAGGTGCCGTGAAGCTCAGTGGGCTTGGGGGAGGAGGGGACAGGTTTGGTGCCCCACACAGACCCCTGTATCCTCCTACCGGTCCTGTGTGCCCATCTCTACTCACTTGTGAGCTTTGCTGACCCTGGCCCACGCCTGCCACTCTCCATGCCCTACAGAGTGCTTCTGTGGTTGTGCCCTTGGGCCGGTTCGGAGATACCTTGCCCTGCTGTTTGCCCCAATGTGCAGAGCCTCAGAAGTGCCTGAGAGTATTTGTATCCCTTGGGGCCCTTAGCCAATGACTAGTGTGGGGGATGAGTATTTGCTCAGAGTTAGATACGCTCTAACTTCTGAATTACATTCCAGAACATCTCTCTCTGCGGGATCAGCCGAGACTGAGGCTCTGCCTAAAATCTCACTTTGCTTGGCTTCTTCCCGTCTCTATTCTGCTCCCCTCTGTCCTTCCTGTCTCTCCTGGGAGCCCTTACTCAGGAATCCATGCTCAGGGACGGCATCTAAGCCTCTGACACGAGACAGGTACTTTCCCCAAGGTTAGATGTCTTATAAGCAAGATATCTGGGATTTGAAGGGAGATTTCCCGGACGCCCGAGTGGACGTTTCTTCTCTCATGACCCCTTGCCTGATTCCAAAGGAGGCAGCGGACAGGTGTGGAGGACAGCCTCTGAGTGGCCCTGGTCACCGGCTACAGGGATGAGAGTGGGTCCTCCAGCTTGGCCTGGGTTGTGGTGGGAGCCCTCCTCTCCTGCTTCCCCTCCCCACCTCGGAGAAATTACTCTAAGTGGGTGCCCAGCCCTGCTCCAGGCAGTTGAAGGGCACAGAGCTCGTGTTGAAGATGATGTAAGCACTGGACATGGAACTCTATCACGCAGGCACCCAGCCAAAGCCCCACTTACCGCACTGACCGCCCCAGCCCAACAGGCCAGGAGGCTCATGTACCAAAGGCTCATGTACTCCTGTGGGCTCGTGCGGGGAGGCGACTCAGGCCATTCCAGCTATCATGTCATGGCAGCAAAATACACAAATAGAGACCAGGCTTGTCCAGTGGCGCTTTTCTCTCCTTAACCTTGAAGGATGACGCGCATCCCGTTGAAGGCTGCCGTAGGGTTAAGCCGTCGCGAGAGGCAGCCAGGCCAGACTCGACGAGGCAAAAGGACTTAAACAGCAGACGTTAGCGCTGCCAAATGCACTTTCCCTCTCAATACACCAGAGAGCCATGTCACGTGCTGAGAAGGGATGTGTGGGAGGAAGGCAAAGGCTGAGATGCTGTGGCGAGCCGCATACTGTTGGCCGCTGAGTGCTGTGTGTCATCAGCCAAGGAGTTTCATCTCTCAGTTCTGACTTCCTAAGAGGTTAGCATGTTCCCCTCCTCCTCCTCTCTCTTCCACACGCACACACAGGCACACACACGCACACAGCGCCGGAGTGACTCCTCACCTGCCATCCACAAGGCAGGCCCATCTCTTGGCTCTCATCTCCTACGAGGTCTAGTCACTAGCAGCGTGTGTGTGTGTGTGTGCGCGCGCGCGTGTGCGCGTCCATGGTGTTCTGTTGCGTTCTGAGAAGGAAGAGGGGCAGGACTGCTCATGTTGGAGGACACATAACAGGCCTGCACAGCAGCCGATAGGCAGAGTCTTCTGCAAAGTGAGGCTGAGGGAGAGACCCTCTTCCGAACCATCTTGGTCGTAGTTCTATTTACGGCTGGAGAGGTGGGCCATTCTTCAGCTAGATGTCAGGCTGCTCGAAGCGGCTGTGGGTTTTGCTGGGGAAAGGAATTTGGAAGGGAAGCAAGGCTCGTTTAAACAAGGTTGCTGTACTGCCCCTGGCTGGCTGGGGTTCCTGGAATTGGCTGGAGGGCCAGTCTCTTAGGACAGAGGTCTCAGCCACTGAGGGGTTCTGGGTTCCTTCAAATTTGCTTGATGAACTGCTGCGGGCATAAGCCCTTTTTGAAAGAAGTTAGACAAGGGCAATGGTTGATGTTTGCTGAGCTACCCCTAGAGGCCGAGCCTTGTAAAGGAGACTTTATATGACATCAAAGCCCTTGTCCCTAGCCCTCGAGTGGGAACAGGAGAGGAGCATAGGCTGTCTGCAGGTGACAAATAATAATCATACTGGTAGCAAATATTCACACCAAGCTGTTCATATTTGGTACTATTCTCGGCACTGTACGTATATTCGCTTATTAGCCTCACAAGGGGCCCGTGAAGAAACTTCCGCCATCATGCCCGCTTTTACTCGTGAGGAAACCGAGACATGGAAATTCACTCAAGGCCTTGGAGCTCCATTTAGCAGAGCTGAGACTGGAACCAGGAAATCTGGTTCAGAAGTCTGTGCTTCTAAGCATGGTGCCCAACAGCCTCTGTGTCAACAGGGGCAACTGGATGGGACCCTAGAGAGTAGGCTCTAACGATAGGGAGGGAGCCACATCCAGAGGGACAAGGAAGGGACTGTCTTCAAGGGCCTCTCAAGGCCTCCACCTCTCAGGGGTGGAGCTTATTAACAATCTCACAGGAGAAACCACACACATAAATACACATGGAGAAGACTTAAAACAACGCCTAAAACACACATGCATCTAGTTGCCGATAGAGGCAAAACTACAACCCAATCCTGAGAAGAAACACACACTGCCCAGTTTCCTGAAAGAGGAAGCAACTTCCAAATGAGCCAGGGTGGAGGAGAGGGAGGCAGCTGTCCCGAGAGGCCATGCGGTATACAGACTGCTTGTCACTGCACCGACCTCAGCCCGAGTCTCACACGACATATCACGTCTCGCCAGTTTACCTGTCTTACCCCTCCTCTCTGTTTTTTTTTTAACTTTCTAAAAACGTGTATTCATTTTTGAGAAGGGGGAGGGGCAGAGAGAGAGAGGGGGACAGAGGACCTGAAACGTGCTCAGCGCTGACAGCAGTGAGCCTGAGGCGGGGCTCGAACTCACGAACCGGGAGATCACGACCTGAGCCAAAGTTGGACGCTCAACTGACTGAGCCACCCAGGCGCCCCTACCTCCCTCTCTTTTATCTGGACTTATTTTAATGGAAAACAAATTTCTTTCTGGAATTTTCTTCTGAATTTTGTTCTTCCCAGCTAGGATTTGACTTTATAGCTGTGTTTCACTCTCATAATGTACCTACCACTGTGTGAAAAGCACAACCCCCAAAAGTTGTGCCTGGGCCACTGGTGGCTCAGCGTTCTCATCCCCCAGGCCCCCAGATTCTGAGAGCCTATCACAGGCTGGAAGGGAACAGGCACTTTTGACCTGTGGCTGACGTAGGGGGAATTCAGGAAAGGAGTAAGGAGATAAGGAGGAGGAGGGATGACATTGGAATTAATTTCAGTGCAACAAACATCTGACAAGCATTTATTATGTGCCAGTCGCTTGGTGCTCAGTGCGGGGAATGAAGAAGACAACCTCTCCCTCCCCAGGCTGTGAGCTCGAAGGTGTGGTACAAACTGACACGTAAATACACAACGATATGACAATTTGATAAAAAATTAATGAAAGCGTGGGCAATGGGTTCTGGGAGCACAGAGAAAGGTGCCTTTATTTATGTTTCAGGTAGAAGTGCCGGGGAGAGTTACCCAAATGATATCATTTAATTTTTTTTTTTTTTAACATTTGTTTATGTTTGAAAGACAGAGAGAGACAGAGCATCAGCAGGGGAGGGGCAGAGAGAGAGAGAGGTAAACACAGAATCTGAAGCAGGCTCCAGGCTCTGAGCTGTCAGCATACAGCCTGATGCGGGGCTCAAACCCACAAACTGTGAGATCATGACCTGAGCCAAAGTCGGATGTTCAGCCGACGGAGCCACCCAGGCGCCCCTCAAGTGATACCATTTAAGAGCATTAAACGAGGAGAAGGAAATTTTCTGGATGAATGAAGGGTGTTCCAGGCAGAGGCAAGAGCTTGGGCAAAGAGAGAGAAATGCATGACCTACTCGAGACTTGGTGATTGCTCCCAGTGTGGCCAGACAGCAGACTGTTTAGAGACAGAAGGGCCAGACTGTCAAGAGCCTTGGATCCAGGCCTCGGGAGTTAGGGGCCAAATCTTATAAGCAACAGGGAGTCGACCATGGTTTCTCGATAGGAGACTGGTCTGGCGGGATGTGTGTCTTAGAGAGATTCCTCCTAAAAGTGGGTGAAGAACGGACAGGCAGACCAGTGAGGAGACCACAGCCTTGGGCCGAGGGAGGAAGGATGAGAATCTTGGAAGCCTCAGGGTGTGAAGCACAGGGACGAGTGCAGGTTAGCCGTCGTGGACACTTTGCAAGTGGGACGAGCCTACACTTGTCCCTTGTCTGCAGTTCAGGACGTAGCACCGCCTCCACACCAATTTCAGTACGTTCAAATCCTGCCAAGCTCAAAGGCCACCTCTCCCACAGAGTCTTCACGAAGGCTCCCGCTGCAAACAAATTCTCCATCCTCTCTGCTCTTCTGCTCTGTGTTTGCTTTTCCCTCTGGGTTCCAGAGATTTGTATTAATTACTCCTCTTCTTTGCCCTCACGTGGGTTGGGAAAGGGCCAGGTCCTGGAAGTGTGAAACTTGTTTTGCTCTAGGGATATGGCACTTCATACCTATGTTGCCCTGGGCTTGGTTTCATCATCTGTGGGGATGTATCAGTCAGGCTGTAGTAGCCAGGTCAACAGAGTCCAGGCCAGGTTGTCCAAAAGGGGAGAGTGAGGACACTCTCCCTAAACTCAGGAGTCAGGGCTCCCCGGTGGGAACTGGGACCACCCAAGAGACACGGCTGCCATCTTGGAGACCACCAAAAGCTGTAATAGGAGGGTGAAATAGTCTGGCTTCCCCTCTCCACCACCCTCTAACCCCTTCTAGAACCTTCACTGGCTGAACCTGTATGGAAGCCAGTTGGAAGGAATTCTGGAAGGTACAGTTTGCAGGGGAGGGGTGGGGAATGGATCTGAGCATACAAACAGGCAAACGACGAGCACAGGTTTCCCTCGCTATCCGAAAGTAGAGCATGCCTATGAAAACTTACGAAGTCAAAATGGCCTGAAGCCAAGAAGCAATTACCATTAATTTATGCAGAAGAAATTCTGAGCATTCATACCCCCCACCCCAAATCCTCTCCCAGGCTTTTCTGATACCTGAGGACACATCTTTCTGATGGATGCACAAAATCAATCGAGATGAAGCACAGATGGTCACAGACAGTTCAAAACTATGGCGGCTTGATGCTGAGTGTGGCTCCTGGGGAAGGAGCTTGGCGAGGCCACTCTCGCTGGTTGGGGTAGGGGTGCTCCACCTCTTGCAACAGGTAGCAAACAGGTACTAATGAAGGTCTTTGGTAAAGAGAAATGGCGTACCATGAACTTTCAAAGGCAGGGGATGCTAGTATAGAGAAGTCACCAAAAACCTCTAGCCCTACTTACCTCACAGGACGTTGGTGAGAATCAAATGGAATGATCTAGGTCAAAGCCCTTTGTAAATCACAGAAAGATTCCCCAGTGTAGCTCCGAACTTGTTAGCGCTTGTGTGTTGGAATGTGGCCTGGCATTCGAAGAAAACCCACATTTCACTGCTCAGGCATCAATTAATTCTCTCCCCACCTGGATCTGGAGTCGGGAAGGATGGACTGTTTCCCTGGTGTTCGTCTAGGGGACACGTCCACCCGACAGGCTGTCACCGATGTCTGGGAGCACTCAGCTCATACCCAGGTGATAAGAAATCTTTTTGCACAAGGTGAGACTCTAGGCACGGGTTTCTCTATCTGTAGTATCAGAACCGGTTTAAGCTGCATGGGCAGGTAGGCATCAGGCTTGGAGAGGGGCCCCTCCTTGGCCATGGGCAGCTCTCGTGAACAAATCCACAGCCCAGTGAAGAGGTTCAATGCCATCCAGGTGGGCAGAGAGGGGGAAAAACACAAGAGAATTTCCAGGCATTTCTCTGGGCACTATCCCGTGTCATTTGCTCCTCATGATGAAGGAGATGCCCCGGTAATAGGGCCAGTGCAAGTGAAACCTCTGGTCTCTTCAGCCCCATTAACCCACATCCACCCAAATGGATTCTCAGCCAGTCCCATGGAGACATACTGTCAGAACCATCCCACGTCATTTGCAGAGTGAAGTGAATATCAATAAAATTGTAATGAGTAATTTTCCCAGCTTCGCCGACTCTTACTGGAAACCAGGACTGCTCTCTGCTGTGGGTATTGACAAACCTCCGTTCCTCCTGGGAGCTGCTTTCTTCCACTGGATGAATCTGAACCCATCTGAGCAGATACCAGGTGTTCCAGTTTGATGGGCACAGGCACACGGACGCCAGGATTGGTAAGGGGCCCGCTGCCCCTTGATGGCAGTGAGAAGCCCTGAGGAATGGACAGGTCTGACGCTCTCCATGCTGAGGCAACAGAAAGAACACTGCGCCAGGAGGCAGGCATCGGACCTCTGGTCTCCAATTTCTATTAACCACCCCTACCATCCACTCTAACCACACTGGACTTCATTATTTCATCGATGACCCCAAGGGGCCCCTCCAGTTCTGCATTCTATGGTACTGAGAGAGAGAGACAAGGCACAGAGAAATCAACCTGCCAGAGAGTGACGCATTTGACAGTGTAGACCCTGGAGGCTGAGTCTACACTGCCAGGCATTCAAGAAACAGACAGAGTGGGAGTTTTGCTGGCAGTTTCTCGCTGTGGCTCTCTGACCATAGAGAACTTGGGCATCACACCTGCTCCGTGACCATGACAGCCAGCACTGGGAGACCGAGCCGTGAGTGACAAGGCGTTAATTCAAGGCGTAGGAAGTGTGATGGTTAGGGACTGGCCTCACCCTCTCCTGTTCGCTCCCTTCTGTCTGAAAGGCTGTCAGCAACTCCTGCTGATGCCTGGCTGCTGTGGCCTCTCTGCCTTCTTCCTCTGCACCGAGGTGTGGAAGAAAGTACGGAGGTGTTTCTGCAGCACCTGGGCTGCTGGTTAGGGACGCGCTACCTGGGGAAAAGACAGGAGGACTGCTCAGCTGCCGTTCTGTGCTGGGGGCCGGCTGCCGAGCAAGACAACGCAGCCTAAAGTCTGGGTCCCAGAAATGTGAACGGAGGTTGGGGGGTGGTGTGCATATGTATGCACACGTGTATGTGAGCATGTACGTGCGTGCACATGCAGTGCCTGGGACAGAAAGGCCTAGAGTCAGTGAAGCTCAGATAGTTGAAGTCACCTCAAGCTGGGTGTTCAGGGGAGATTTTGCTGGCTTTTCCAAAACCCCACGTAGCTGCTATTCCCCTACCCTGCCTTCCTCCTTTGCCAAAGATCATGCGACAAAAGGAGGCTGCGAGGTCTGGACTGGTTGCCAAGGCTCAGCCAGAGCCAGCAGGCCACGAGCAAGTTCTGTGAGGACTATTATCACCCCATGTGTCAACCCACGGACAGCGGGCTTTGTTCAGATGATATAGGTCGTGAAGTGGGTATTCTCTTTTCCCTCTTCTCTCCCTGTGCGTCCTGGCTGAAGCTCACCCCTTGGCTGAGGAGAAGGTCTGACCAGATAAAGTATGTTCTAAAGCATCGAGTACAGTACAGTTTGGAAAAGCCCTTTCCTTACTGATATCTCTCGCAAAATCAAGAAGATAGGGTTATTATTCCCATTTCATGGATGAGGAAACTGAGTCCCAGGAAGGAATCAGCCGCAGGCACCTAGTTCAAACTCAAATCTCCCACTCCATCCTAGAATCTTTGTCTCCTTCGTGAGAGGGGACTGGCTTCCAGAATGATCCTACGGATGCTGATAATGGAGGGTCACCCCTTCCCTTTTCCCTATGAAGTTTGGAGAAAGGTGGAAGTGGTCCCGGGACAGCCAGGTGCCTCTTTATGACATCTGCCTTGCCACCGAGACATGTGCGGCCACACGGTAGAATGAGAGTTGTAGAATTCTTATGACTTGGGAAAGTATATGGCCCTGCTCCTTTTATTTTTTGAAGTTTATTTATTTATTTTGAGAGAGAGCGAGCGAGCAGGGGTGGGGCAGAGAGAGAGAGAAGCAGAGAGAGAATCGGAAGCAGGCTCCCCGCTGTCAGCACAGAGCCTGATGCACGGCTGGAACTCACGAACTGTGAGATCATGACCTGAGCCGAAACCAAGAGTTGAGATGCTTAACTGCCTGAGCCACCCAGGCACCCTGGCCCTGCTCCTTTTAGATGCAAATATGGGACTCCAGCTATGTGTGAACTGGTCTCAGGTAGACTCCCCTCCCACTCGGGATCAGGTGGCCCCTGCTTCCTCTTCTCTCCGTCAGAGGTGGTGACCTTCGCTTCACTGAACGACATGCTTTACGTGTATTTGTCCCTTACAACAAACCTGTGAGTTTGGCATGGATGAACCCCCGTTTTATGGATCAGGAAACAGAGGGAGGGAGGGGAAATGTCGCCTAAGTGCCTGGTCCCAAAGCTGATGCACCCAGAATTCAAGTCCAGGCGACATGGCTGCTTGGGTGAACGCTCCGAGAACTCTGGACCCCTCCTCCCTGTCACACAGGGAGGCACACAGGTTCACTCACAGTTTTCTACTCACCTGCCTGTCTCCCTCCCAGCCTATAGGTATGGACAGAGTGCCCACTGTATTCATGATTGCACACCCAGTACCTAGCACAGAGTTCCTTCCCTCCACTCCTTGCACACACTCGTGCACGAACCCACTGCACATGCCCAGGGGCAGTTGAGGGAAAGCAGCGGCAATTACGTGACTCACCTCGAGGCATACAGCAGGTCTAGCTTCCACAAGTTCTCCTGGATCCCAAGGCCTCTTTCTCTCCTGCCCCCAGGCCACATTGCTAAATATATCCTGGGATGAACCCTTTTACCATCTA
The DNA here is from genome assembly GCF_023721935.1 of Panthera uncia. NCBI lineage: Eukaryota > Metazoa > Chordata > Mammalia > Carnivora > Felidae > Panthera > Panthera uncia. Next base: position 88,180,449 of record NC_064808.1, on the reverse strand, counting down.
TCGCTAAAATGCCTCTTGACTGTTCTATGCCAAGATTAGAAGTCCGTCTAAACATCAATGATTATTTCATCGGCTAAAAGCAAATTGATCAAGCCTGCTCTCCCTGCAGACTGAGCAGGCTCTCAGTCTATTTGTAGGTCTGTCTGAGAGGCAAGAGGCTGCCTGTTGGCTTTCTGTACTGATGGGGTTCACAGAGTGGGCCACGGATGCGTTTAGCCTGGGATTGGCAGATCCTGGGGTGTTGGTCAGGTGGGCGATTCCCTCCCTGGCTTCTTGAGGCAGACTCAGGTTGCTGCAGGGCCGCAGGGCAGGATTCCTTGGGGGAGGGGAGCCAATCTGCACAAATCCATTGGACGTCCCTCCCACCTTGACCATCCAGAACTGCTCACAGGAGTTGAGAAAAGGGCATTGAGAAACGAACGTTAATACTCTCGTTGGACAGGGCTCTGATGAGGTTAATAAAAGTCTTAGTTTCTGTCTTTTAGGGAAGTTTAGGAATGAAAGTAGGGGTTTGGGTAGGAGAAACACGCCCAAGGAAATAGAGAAAAAGTTTTCCTATCTAAAAAGCTCCAGCAGAAATTGTTTTAAAAAGGTGAGAGAGCCAGGGAGAAAGACTTGGTATATGTTTCAGCAGATCTTTTTCTTTCTTTCTTTTTTTTTTTTTAATTTTAACTTTGTTTTTCTTTGTGATCCCAAGCTTCTCACCTCCGCTGAGTTTCTGGCCATCTCTGAGCTGAATAATACAGTAGCCAGACCAGCAGAGGCAACCCAGTGCTAGGCAGGAGGCTCCCAATACACAGGGAAGGGATTTTTCATTTCATACATCATTTAGAGCCTGCTGCAGTGATTTACCAATGTCAGGCCATCTTTGGAGCACAAAAAGAGAAGAAAGGGAAATATGCATGCTTCGGTTGTATGTCCGGACTGGGATCCTGGGAGACTGATTGGGGTCTGGAGGCGCACTGGGCTTTCTCCCTGGTCTGAACACCACGGTGAAGTCAGGCTACCCAGCAGTTAGGATTAAAAAAAAAATGAGAGGAAAGTGGTTTGCGTCTTGCAGGGCGATTCTGCTTCCCTTTCCACCACCCTGGCCAAGCGGGGCGGGCTCCTTCGCCATAGCCTGTGTGGTCTCCTTGCTACTAGGTTCCTGAACTTGAACCATTCTACAGCCCCAGGAGAATTTACCTTCTTGAAACCCCACCATAATCATGCTATTCGCCTGCATGAGGACCTAAAACCGTTTTCCAGGAAAGTTGAGTCACTCCGGGCCAGGAGTGCCAGGCTTTAGGACCTGCATCCTGCCTCTCCTCCTGCTCACCCTGCAGCCCCCGTGGGTGCAGGTGCCTGGAGATGCCCGCACACCCCACGCCTTTGCCACCTGGCTTCTCCTGCAGCTGCTCTCTCCCCGCCTGCACTGCTCTCTCTTTCCGCTCCCGCTTCTAAAACCCTTTCCAGGGCCAACCTCACACCCACTTTCTCTACTACTCTTCCCGTGACTAAGCCAGCTCTTTCTGCTTATTCACTTCCCCGAACTCCCAAAGACTCCGAGTCAGCAGTGACTTGAATTAGATAACAGATAATACTAACGTTAAGTAACACCACTAATAAATGTCATTGAGCCCCAGCCAGCTGCCACGTGCTTTCCATGCGATACCTCTATCCGCTCTCACAACAGCCCCATCAAGATGTGCTGTTAATATTTCCAGGTGAAAGAATGGAGGCTTAGCCTGTGTGAGGTCATTACTTCAAGCTACATTCAGCCGGGAGCTAAGGAAGTTGGCCAGAATCTGAACCCAGACTTTCTGCCTTTTTTTTTTTTACGAGCCTTTAAACACTACGTTTACTGCCTCTCGGTCCAGTATCAGTTCTAAGGTAAACTGACTCTTAGGGTTTAGTTTAGATCCACAATAAAACTGTGGGTTCCCAAAGCAGGCCACACGTGTTTTCTATCTCTGAATCCCCACAGCACCTAACCTCAGAGCTAGACACCCAGTAGACACTCAATAGAAACTCGATCATTCATTGACTGGCCAGACAGCTTCCAGACTGGGGCCCCCCTCTCTCTCCCCTCATTATGGAAAAGCCTAAGTAAAGCAGAGCTGGAAGACTGGTGGGGTGTGGGTGGGAGGGCATAGCCAGTTTCTCTTTAGGGAAGCCTAATACTGGGCTGCTTCAAAGCAATCAACCAGATGCCGTGGAGGCACATAGCATGACATGCCAGACATGTGGAGGTCAGGGCAGAGTGACAAACCTTCCTGTCACAAAGGAGGCAAAGCTGACACTGGAGGAAGACAACCGGAGAGCAAAGCAAGGCCGCCTTTGGTGAGGGCTTGCTTATGTGGTACAGAGCGCAGGAAGCACAGATCAACGTGGGTCACTGGTGTGGCGGGAGAGAGCTTCAGGAGAAGGGGGGGCCGGCGGGGCTTTGAGGACGGACAACATTGCTGCAGGTGAGGAGACAGACAACAGCATGGAGATGAGAGACAGACTGACCCTGAGTCATCGCCTTCCCTCTTTGGCGAAGCATAATGGTAGGGTCGGGATTTATTTCGACTACTGGGCCACTATTCAGGATGGCTACTAAGCTATGGTGCTTGCTCAGGCGTTCTTACAGGTTGGTCGTGAGGGTAAAGCATGATAAAATACAGCAGTATAGCGTGTAGGTTGCTAGTGCCCTGCTCTGTCCTCTCCGGAGCATTCGACTCTAAGTGCTGAAGGCTGCTGATGGTGGGACCTTTGGCCTAAAGGGTCTTTTCCTACCAGGACAAGGCGGAAGCAGTCCTCAACCAAAGACAAATGGGTGCAGGTGGATAAATACCCCGCTGCCCTGCCCGTTGGCTGGGATGATTCTGAGGTCTGTTCTCTACACGCTTGAGCTCTGGCTGGCTCTTGTTGGATGATGAACTCTACTGGCTACCTTCCCTTCCCCTTCTCCTTCCCACCCTCCCTCAGTGGGATCACTTTCCAAATCAACTCGCTTGCTTTTAGAGGGTGGGCTCTATTTCTGGGAAAACCCAAAGTAGGACACTGTAGTCTTTATTAATTGCAGAGATATGCACATTTGCCAGTAGATAAATTCCCCCAATTGTCCAAGTAGAGTAAACCAGGTGGACCCATTCATAATGTCTAGATTCTTAGCTCTGAATGTTTTGCATGCTCCTAGGACGCGGACAGTACCCCTTTCATAGTATACTCATCCCAGTGTCTGATTTATCAGCCCCCTACCTCCTCTCACTCCTAACTAGAGTTGTCAAATCTTTGAAAGCAGGGGCTGAGCCACATCGTGTCTTTAGTATAAGTCCCTCGCACAGACTGGATGCTCGATGAATAGTCTTTAAAGTGGATCGTGTTAAGCAGAAAAAATACCCCTCTGTCCAAAAGCAAGCTAATCCCTATGCCTTTCTCTGGCTTCCGACGTGATAAAAGTTCAGTTACCAAAGCCACAGTGGCTTGCAAGTGCCTTGTTATGGGTTCGTTATTTTATTTATCCTGTTGTACCAACCCTGAGTGGCCTTTCAAACCGTCTCACCAGCACCCTTTCCTCAATCCGTTTCAAATGGCCCTAAACAGCCTCTCATCTTGATAAAGCTCATCCAACACTTGTGCAGACTGGCACCTCCTTTGAAGCTGGAGCCCTCGAGCACCGTGATTAATGAGCAGGACTCAGCACTGGTGGCTCTGGTGCTCACTGTCGTCGGCAGGGCTCCTGGCCACGGCCCAAGGCCAAGGCTGTGTCCTCTCTGCCCCAGCCCCATACCCTTCCCCGGGCGCAGAGTGCATCCTCCTCCTTCCCCAGCAGCACGGCCCATGCCGCACGCCCTCCCTGAGAGGCCGGGATCGTCTGTGCCTCTCGCTCGACAGCCGATCCATTAGATAGCTGGCTACTGCCGAGGACATAATTATCAAAGGTGGCAACCGAGCCAGGCTGGCTTCCGGTGCCGAAGCCGGGCTGGAGGCCCCAAGCAGTCAAGTGGATCGCCAGAGACGGTTTGCCATCGCTGGCTCAGAGCCAAAGGGCCACATCGGAGCTGGAGTGCCCTCCCCAAGGCTTCCGTCCCTGGTCCCTAGCGATGCAAGTTTCCCAGAAGGGGAGTCGGTCACGAAAAACCAGACACCATGTGGTGAAGCCCTCCTGGCTTTGCCATGCCCCCATCGTGCCAGGCTTGGCAGGCCCCAAATTGGACAGACAGATGCTCCCTTAACCTCGCTTCCAATTCCACTCCTCACAAAAGCAGCAGCAATAATGTGAGCGTGAACTCTAGGAGGCCCGGGGTGTAGCCCCCTCCTGCTATCACTGAGGAGGAGAGCCACACAGAGCAGGGCGAGCGGGTGCCCGGGCCACAGCCGATGCTCGCTTCAGGCCTTGGAGCTGTGCCCGCCGAACGCGAAGCTCTGGGCAGAGAACAAAGGAGGGCCCGGAGGCAGGGCTCTGTGCGGGCCACAGGGTGCAGACGGTGCCAGCTGGGACGTGTGCTTTCCACACAGGGCAAGGGGGTGTTTTTCCTGCCTCAGAGAGAGACTGGATCCAAATTCTTCCACTTGCCCTTAAGAGGCATGGGGGCACATATCTCTAGGCGAGCAGTTCTGCCCATGATCTGGAAGCCAGCCTGGGGTGGGTCTGGAGCCACATCAGGGGCAGACATCAAGAGCCTTCTTTGGTAAAAATGATGCCGAAAACAGTCCAAATAGGCTCTTCAGAAGCGATCTCCATCCCTCAAACAGCTGTGGTCTGCAGGCCAGGGTATGCTGGGTATACCACGGTCTGCTCTGATGCCCAGGTTTGGGTGGTGTGTGGGAAGAATAAGCGAGAGCAGGTGATCCCTCCCCCAGCGTCCGTCATTTATAATTTTTTTTAACGTTTATTTATTTTTGAGAGAGAGAGGGAGAGACAGAGCGCAAGTTGGGGAGGGGCAGAGAGAGAGGGAGACACAGAATCCAAAGCAGGCTCCAGGCTCTGAGCTGTCAGCACGGAGCCCGACACGGGTTCGAACTCATGAGCCGTGAGATCATGACTTGAGCTGGAGCTGGACGCTCAACCAAACTGAGCCACGCAGGAATAAAGTTTTATCCAAGGGAAGCAATGAGCCTCCTGAATAAAGCTTAAAATAGTCATTCTCCTGGCCTTTCATCAGAAAAGCTGAGCCACCTTGCAGATGTACCTCGCAGACCCGCTATGGGAGAATGTAGATGATCCGAGGGGAAAAGAGCCTTTTTGTCATTTGCACCAGCCTCTCCCTGGAAGGAGAAATCCCCTCTGTGGTGTTTGCTTGAGCACGTCCGTGATAACCAGCTTGTGTCTCTCAGATCAAGGGTGTGTGTGTGTGTGTGTGTGTGTGTGTGTGTGTGGTGCAGGGAGGGGACTGCCATCAGAGGAGTGCTGTCCTCAGTGAGGAAAGAGAAAGCAGGCAGAGCTGAGCCCAGAAGAGACAGAGAGCCCCATGCGTCTGGAACGGAAACCAGCTCTAACTTCATTCTACACATCTCACCAAGGGCCTGCTGCACCCCCCGTGCCTGCCTTCATGGAGCCTGCTAGGACACCCCAACATCTGAGAGCGAAGGAGGAGGCATGACCTGAGTGACTCAGGCTATCCCTCAATTGGATCGGGCCGCCCCGACAGACCCCAGGGCCCCCCTGTACCCTGCATGCAGAGAGAACCTCTCCACAGAGACCCAAGCAGCCACTCAGGGGGACCTCAGCCCCTCGTACCTCTGGAAAAGTTTTCTGGGGTGTGTAGCTTTTCTTTCTCGGTCTCCACCCCACCCCACCCCAGCCTCGTTTCCATCCTCTCTGGGAGTGTGGCCACCTTCCTGCTCAGTGCTGCCGGAAAGGTGCTGAATGGAAATAAGAAAGCAAATTAGCTACTGAGCAGCCCTCTATTTTCTCGGCGTGCCGAACAGTGCCCCGGTGACAGCTGTGATGGTTTGAAAGGCAGCCCGGCTCCTGGAACAGACCCTGAGGGCATCCGGAGGATGGCCAAGGTGCACCAGCTGAAGCTGAGTCATCCAGCAGCTGGAGATCAGCTACTCCTCCGGCCACCCCTCCTGAAGGCCAAGGGTGATGCACCACCTTTCATAATCACCTGATGGAAAACTGAAGCAGCCTACTCCATCACCGGTTACACATTCCAGCGTGTAAATTAACAAATTCCTCCCAAATCCATAACAGATACATCTTTGTTCAGCCAAAGTACTTTGATATAAATTGTAGCTTTTTAGGACGGTTCTGTCAAAAGTGTAATATATCACGGAATAGCGGATACAAGTTCAAAAGTACATATAATAATATAATTAAGATAGCTTGACAAGAATGTATTTTAAAAGTATAAAATACCTGCAGGTATAATAGCTTCATAAAGTCTGTCAGATTTACTTCTGCTGTGAAGAAATTTAAAATGTTTTACTTTAATGTGATGCAAATGAAGGCTGAGGTATGCATATAACACAGCCCTTAAAAAATAGGTAGAGGGAAAAGAATAAAAGTCAGTTTCAGGCCAAACAAGACATTCAACTTTGCAGGTGACTGGATAATAGATCACGCAAACAGATTGGGGGAACGGCGCTGGGCTGTGTGTAGAAAACACCAATTCCACGTTTCCCTCCCTTGTTGGCTACAGGAAAGTAAGTGTTTTTATTCAAAATTAATGATTCCCTCTGCCCATTCTTCTTCTTGCTCAAAAGGTTCAAGCATAATTCTTGTTTAAAGCCAAAGCAATTTCTATATAATTACCAGCCCATATGAAATTATTTTTCAATGCACTAAAAGCTAAGGAGAGGAGTAACTCACACCCAGAGCAAAGGCCTTCGGACACCTCTGTGTGGGACCAGCTGCCCCGGGCGAGTGCACCTGTCCAGCCTAACTCCACTACCTGCGTGCTCGACAGAAACTGTATCCAAGCAGAGAAGCACTAACTGTTTACCTAGTACAAAACGATGTCGAGATAGGAATTGCAAGGTTAATCCAATCAGCAAGGCACATGGGACACACAGACCACCTCTCACCCTCCCTCCTGCCAGAAACTACCCCTAAGGAATCCCATCTCTCCAGCAGGGGGGCCTGGCACGGCCGAGATTAACCCAACAACGTCCACGGCTCTGTGTCTGTCTCTCTTCACTGTGTGTTTTTGATGTATCAAGGTGACACAAGGGCACTCACTCCAGCTATTATTTAAATTTCAGGGGCGCCTGGGTGGCTCACTCTGTTAAGCGGCCGACTTCAGTTCAGGTCACGACCTCGCGGTCCGTGAGTTCGAGCCCCGCGTCGGGCTCTGTGCTGACGGCTCAGAGCCTGGAGCCTGCTTCGGATGCTGGGTCTCCCTCTCTCTCTCTGCTCCTCCCCCGTTCATGCTCTGTCTCTCTCTGTCTCAAAAATAAATAAACATTTAAAAAAAAATAAGTGAAAACCTCTGGCCTGGTCGCATTTGTCAAACCTTGTTTCATCCCCGTTCTCTTATTCCGCACCGGCATCAGGTAGGTAGGTAGGGCTCTCAGATGAAGCCGGTAGATGGCTTTTAGGAGCTCTCCCACCCTTTCTGGGCCCCAGGTCATAGTGGAGAGCCGGGGCAAAGAAAAGCCTGTATTGCAGAGCTCTGATCATGTTTATGAGCAGGGCTAAGTGTTGCCCCAAGCAAAGCATGATGATAATAACGAAACGAAAAAATAAGAATAGTTACAAGAAAACAGAACGGGGGAAGGCATTCAATAAAAGACACCTTTCCTCCAAGGTAAACACGAACATGCTCAAATCGCGAAGCAGCATAGTTTGAAAATCAACACTCCCAGCGCCTCTGCTGCTGCTGACTGCACCCGAAAGAATTCTCAGAGTAAATGTACTTTTCACCGTTATCGTCCTCATTTGCATTCTGTTCCATTTGGACTCTGAAACTTGAGCAGACACTTTATTTTCAGGGTAGGTCTGCATGATGGCAAACAAACAGTTTGGGAAGGAATTAGCCATATGGGCCTGGGCATTATTTCCTTAATGTGGGAATTGGGTCAACCCGACAAAATGTTTCCTCAAATACTTAAACGGGCACATTTTCTCTTTGAGAGGGGAGGTTTTCCGAATGAAGCCTCTGGTTGGCTGTGCTCGGGAGTCAGAGCTGCAGCGTCCCGGCCCTCAGAGGCTCGTGAAATGTTAAAAGCGAAGCAATCTCAGAGAACACCCATCCAGCCGCTAAGACGCAGAGGTCCAGAGAGGTGAAGTGACCTGAACAAGGTCACACAGCTACCAGCCCGGTCTACACTACGCTCTCTTGTGAGGCCATCGCCCCTCAACCGGCGGAGGTCTGTAGCTGCTCTTGTTTCTTCTGTGTGTCTTACAAGCCTCCACTGTCCTCTAGGGAATCCCAATCCCAATTTCTGGCTCCTTTTCGTATTCCCCCGACCCTGTGTGCATTTACAGATGTTGTGAACTTATGCCAGCCAATGCATACTTCGGTCCAGCTCCACGTGTGACCCTATGCTCAGGGCACAGGACCACTGGCTCACTTTTCCTTTATCCTCTCTCTCCTCTTCAGAGTCCGAAGCAAGGTGCACCAGCACAGATGAGACCCCCAGAAATCACTGTTCTCTGACTGACGGGAGACGTAACATCGGGAATGGGGCTGTCAGGGGAGTCACGAGTGAAGGATAACAATACATGAAACAGACCTTTTAAGGGCAACCCATTATTTTTGTAATTTGCTTAAACAAAACCAAGTGACTCTTTAAACTCTAATTCACATCTCAGAAATCCAGTGCCGCTGTCCCTCGTTTCTCTCTCTGGAGTCGTGGCAATAATTTTAATGCCAGCAGAAGGCATTAGACATTAGAGGTGAGCAAGGCAGAGGGTTCTGGCTTTTATCAGATAATTAAGATGCTACCAAAGTCAAACCTTTATCAACGTTAGACTAAAAATAAGCCACTTCCATCCAAAGGCCTTTCTGCAGAGCATTCGAAGTTGACAGGGCTCTGGATAGCTTTTAAAAACGGTTCATTGTTTTTCAACTTCTATTGGCAATCCATTCTCATTATGCCCAATGCATTTGTCTTCATAATACGTACTTCACAATTACAATATCAAAGAGTTTGTATCTACATAATAAAAATGATCTATAGAAAGGTACAGGGAAAACATAATAACATAGTGTGATCACTAATGAAATGAATACTTTGAGAGAAAACATGGCGTCTCGCGGGAAAACTTGTCCCTATATCATAAGATGTTAGAAGCAGGCAAAAAGCTTGGAGGTGAAACTGAAATTAAATCTCTGATTCCTGAGAGATTAAAAGCACAGCATGGGGCTGCTGCTTGACTTTGGTGATGGGAAGGGCACACAGGGGGGCCTGCTAGGCCACCTCCTGTTGGAAATAGTCACTTCAAAGTGTATTTGTTCTATGCAACCTTCAGAAGGGTCTGGCCTAAATACTACTGGCTCAACAGACAACTGAGATAAGGCTTGGGTCTTTTTTTTTTTTTCCCCAAGAATAAGCACTAGCAAGTTCTCTCCACTGACCAGGCTTTGTGTAGCTGGTCTGCAGAGGCACCGTCCAGAAAGAAATGTATCTGCTGGATGCAGGATCACTGAATCAGTTTCCCAGGCTAAAGGCATTGACCAGAGAAAAGAAAAATGTGGAAAAGGGACACCAATGCAGTAAAAAAGAAGACTGGTGGCCATCTGGATGGTTTAATCTCATATCACACTCAGGGAAAGACAGGCATGAAGCTGGCTAGTTTGCACAGACTATGTCTGCTGTAGTATAGCATCTATCACAGTACTCGGTTCACAGTATCTGCTCAGTAAATTAAAAAAAAAAATTTAATGTTTATTGATTTTTGAGAGAGACAGAGACAGAGACAGAGATAGCACGAGTTGGGGAGGAGCAGACAGAGAGGGACACACAGAATCTGAAGCAGGCTCCAGGCTAGGAGCTGTCGGCACAGAGCCCGACACGGGGCTCGAACTCACGAACTGCGAGATCGAACGCCTAACTGATGGAGCCACCCAGGCACCCCAGTGAATATTTTTTAACAAATGAAGAAAAATAGTGACTTTGTCGTTAAGCAAAAATTGATACCGTAATTGATAACCCATGCAGTAAATGACAAAAACCTTTAAGACGGACTGACACCAAAATGATGCAAAAGGTGGGATTGCTGAGGACAAAGGAAAAGGAACAACAGATAAGTGGGCGGGGGGGCTGTTTGAGTTTACATCAACGTAGAAGTTGGTTGTGGCGCTTGGCCAAGCAGGGCTGGGGACCCCTTGCTGGGCAGATAGGAGGCTTGGCAGATGTTCTGAACGGGAAGGGGGGGAGCCAAACAGATGTCCAGCTCTATTAAGAGAGAAGGAACACTGTCATGCCTCTTAGCTGATAGCAAGCAGCCTGGATCCATTGGAGGGAAGAGTTCTCTTCCTGGGACTGACAGCCAGCCGAGAGGTGAATTACACGTGCCCCTGGGTTCAGATCCGAACATCAGATTTCATATATACATGTATTTTCCAAATCTTCCTGTGGCTTCTGTACGTTCAGGTCAAATGCATGTGTGAAGAGACAGGGCTCGGTTGGTAAAGGGCCAGAGAAAGATCATCTGATCTACGAAACTCAAGCCCCTCCAAGATAAGGTCTTCAATCCCGCAGTGGAAAGAATCTCTCTCCCTCGCTCACCTCCCTCTTCAACGTCTACATGCACACCTACATGCACACAAGGTCTATCCCAGAAAAAGGGAGTAAATTATGTTGAAAGCTAAAATGATTTCAGCATCAACTGATTTAGATGAAAGCATTTTTGACTTGGGTATTTGGAAAATTATCCCTGTTTATCAACTTTATTTGGCTAGCAGAACCTGTGTATGTGCAAGTATAACTTTGAGCAGGGAGAGAGCTTGGGTGAATTATTGCTAAAATATCTCTGAGCACAGAATGCCTGGCAAAAATTGCAGGGGTGGTGGAAACAATATAACATAGAGAAAGTGACATACAGCAGTATGTAATAACAGAGAGATCCTGAATTCACCATTCACATTTTTCCTTATGCATGAGATAGCAAAATATTAACATAGTAGGTGCTAAACCATTACAGTGTCTGGATTGGCTGGATTCCTCCTTAGAGATCTAGCTCAAGCTTTTCATTTCACAGATGACGGGTCCTAGGCTAAAAGAAGTGAAAGTGACTTGTCCAAGGTCTTAGAGCTGTGATTCAAACCTGGATGCCCTTTACTCCTAACCCAGTGCTTTTCTACTCGACACACAGACGTTCGGCCATAGACGGGTAGGTATGTGGATGGGAGATGATGGATAAATACACATTCTCTAGGTGGTGTAGTTTTTAGGCACAATTATTCTGTCTTCAGATTGAATGTCCCACAGGTATATCAAAAACTCCCTGTAGGACATTTAAACTTTACTGTGGAGTTAAAAACTGTGGCAAGTTAGAAGTCCCCTGTAGCTATTAAAATAGTACTCAGTGAGAAGAACAGTGTTATGTACAGATGACTAATGGGGTTTCACCCCCTCCCACGCCCTTATAGAGAGAGACTGATATAGAGACATACACTGTTGGCATTTCTAAGCAAGGTGTCCAGTATTTTTAGTCCTGGGGGAGGCAGCAACTGCTGACTACTTTTCTTTTCCCAAAACTGCATTAAAACTTTCTTTTGTAAGAAAAACGAGAGGAAAAAAATCAATAGAGCATGAAAGGACATGAAAAATGCATTTGAACCCATATATATATTTTTTTCTAACAGTGCAATTTTTTAAAGTTCTCTTAAAAAAAAAAAGTCAATGTGATTCTCAAGGAAAAAAAATGCAACAAAACCCTGAATTTAGAAGCAAAGGCAAAAACCAAAACAAGCCAAAACAAAAAACCCAAGTATAATGAAGATCTAAAGATCTAACCTAGTAATTTGAGGCAAGGATGAAAAATGGTGGAAGCCTTGGCCACCTCTGGGATTGGCAGGTCAAAGACTGCACTAAATGTGATGGGGAACAAACTCACCCCCTGGGGTAGTTCAGCATATACCATATATGCTGGGGTAGTTCAGCATATACCAATACTAAGCTTCTGGCCCTCCCGTCTCGGTGAAACTACTCCCAAGGTACCAAGTGTTCCCTTGTGGACCTCACTGCACTCCTTTTTCTTCCCTCAAGGAGAAGTGGCACAGCAAAGAGTGTGAGACATCCTTTCCAGGGCTCAGGTGAAAAGCAAAGGGGAGAAAAGAGTGCAGGTTAAATGCAATATTAAAAACGATCTCTCCTAATCAGTGTATCTTTCTTCCTTGCAGCTAAGCCATCTTTGTCAATTACAGGGCATTACTCCGCAGGCCAACTGGCAATTACAATGGCATCTTTCTTCCCATCACTGACAGCAGAAGGAGGAAATATTCCGAGTCCGGCTAAATGTAAAGAGGGAAAGGGGAGCTCATTTTAGAGGTAATGCAGAGGGAACCTATAACCAGGATGCAGATGCTATATGCAGCTGTTATGCAAAGAATCTCCTGCTCTAAGAGCTGATGTGTTTATTTAGACTAGTGCTAAAGCCGAGTTAATGCCAATTTCCAGAGAGGATTAATATACACTAACGTGGAATTATTGAGCTGTTACACACATCTGGAAATGGGTATTTTGACTGTTTCTTTTTTGTGGCTGCCAGCTGCACCGGAGAGGCAGCTGATAAAGTTGCCATCGCTCTTTAGGCCCAGCTGAACAGATGTCATACTGTTGGGACAAGTACAGGCCCTTCTGATTGACACCACGGTCCTCAGCCCCTTCTGGTTCTTTTGTCACTCCTCTTTACCTTTGTCTAAAGGTGAGTTTCCCACCTTTGTTTTCAAGGTCAGGCTGCAATCTCTCCCATGTCTCCCCATTCTCTCACTGCCAAACTACTTTTCATGCAACGACAAGTTCTCCCAAAAGAATAGAGACATAGCCAGAAAATCAAAAGGCTTCGGATTTCTTCCAGATTTTTGTGGTTCAGTCATTTCACCTTGGCACCCTGATCCTTGAGTGCCTATCCTTTCAGAGACCAATCCTTTGGCAGGGAGACCACTTAGATTAGTGGTGAGGGCCATCTCAAGGACTCAAGTGATCTCATGACCCAGAAGCTTCTACTTCCAGAGACCTACAACACTGTGTCCCTTCCTGAGTGCTTGGCCCACTGTGGGCCTTCCATCTGAGAACAGGCCATTGTCCCCCACACCCCATCGCAGTCATTCAAGAAGGAAGCCGTAGTATTTACCGGGAAGCATTATGCTGGAGAAAAACTCTCAAGGTAGAAAAAGCTAAAGGTATGAGCTATTGTGAGAGTCATCTGGCCCACCCCATGAACACTCTCTAACACTTCCCTGTACCTCTCCTTTCTTGGATGGAGGCTAACCCAGATGTGCAAATGATCATTAAGCATCCTAGAAAGGTTTTGCCTATTTGACCTTGGCTGCAGCTGCGAGGATTTACTCATCAATAATTACAAAGCACAGGACAACTCGAAGTGCCCTGCCGATATCAGCCATAAAAGCAATTTATATTTTGAGATTCTGTTGGGGGCTTTCAACAACTGTTTGCTTCGACCCACTCACCCCCACCTTTGGCTCGCTAGACATCCAACCGCTCAGACAGATCCCACTGAGCGAACATCACTCAAACCACCCCTTCGTCTCGGTTTCCCAAGTACCCTGCAATCATTTGTGCTTTCCTCCAGAATACCTTTCAGTGCCACATCAGAAGAACTCTTTAAACACTAACAAGAACCAATATTTTAGATTCTACTGCTAGGCGCTTGAGCTCAAGTCACTTTATTGTAAAATTAGATGTCATTGTGAAAAGCACGGATATAAATATAAGGGCAAAAGGCCCTTTTCTTAATGCGGAAACCAAGGTAACAATATTCTATTTTTCCTTGTCGTCAAAAAGTTCTTCTTCTTTTTTTTTTTTTGATAGCTCAGCCAATATAATGCACTGCGTATTTACACTTAGCATTAAATAACTATTATGCAAAAGTACTTCACAGTAATATCTAAGTATATTTATGGAAAGCTAAATCATATTGCCAAGTTTATTTTAGACCACGGAAGCCCCCGGGAAGGGATATTGTGTATTTTAAAGAGTGAATGTAAACTATTAAATAGAGAGAGCCTTTGTGGAATGTAACACATTCTACCTAGGTAAATCACAGAGCAATTACACAGTAAACTTTTCTTTGATGAAGCGCTGAAGTGATGACATATAATTACTTTTCCAATGCTGCACCATGTGTTTATCAAAATGTTAATGCAAGCATAATAACAGGCTGTATGTTTGCGCTGAGAATGTCAGAGCCATCCAGCTGTCAATCACATCTGAAAATAAAATCGCAAATAAGCAGGCAGCTTGATAACAGGAGTGACAGCCAATACTCACTCAGCTGATAAGTACTTTGCTCCCTCCACCAATCAGAGTGACAGTGTAATGTACCTAATAGGGGAGTGTATCTTTTATTAGCCGGAATGAAACCGAGTGGCATAAATGGGCTGAACCTTGTGTGTGGGCTCCCTCCCCATGTTCTGCTAATGGGGCCTCTCTCAGGTGCCAGACAACCCCACTTCCTTTCTCCGGGCTCCTCCAGAGCGGTGCCCTTGTTAAAGGCTGCAGAGACCACAGACGGGCTGGCATTATGAAAACTCCACTCAGGCCAGACTTCCCAGCCAAGGGGCCTGGTTCAATCCATTAAGAAGGAGCCCTGCTGTACTTTCCTTGGTCATGGTCACCGAGACATGAAGCCCTAGGCTAGGGCCTGCTTAGCAACTGGCTGGTTTTTCCTAAAGCTCTTGATGCAACTTAAAGGAAACAGAAAAAGGTGGCCTGTTTTGAAAAACTGCTACGGAATCAGAATGAACTAAGCTAAGCAGTGCTTAGAAATTAGAAGCCCCACTCAGGAGCTTTCCTGGGGTGCGAGGATGGGGTCAAACTCTAAATGAGCCCCTGAGAAGGTCATTTTCTATATCATTTTCTTGCGTTATGGAACATGTGGGAAATGAGCACTTTAGTTCTGGAAATCTTGCGCTCACCTTGACTCATGCCCTCTTGACATTCTCTGAGAACACTTTTTATTGAAGGATCCTTTCAGATGTATCTAAAAATTGCCAACCACTTGTTAAAGTATGAGCAGGTGCACACATCACCTTCTCACTTGGATTGGTAATTGCAGACCTTGTTTTCAGCAGGGGACCCATTTTAGCATTGTCATCTTGCTTCCTCTGCACAGTAGGGCAGCCTGGGGTGAATAAATCGAACCTTCCAGTTAGGACAGTCACTCCTCCACTTAACTGAACTCTCAATGCAAATCGCACCACCTTATCTGCATTTTGCTGTTACAAAATGCTGGGATGGCTCGTCCGGTCTGCCCTTTATGTGAGCGTGTGGCTCTAACCAGAGGAAATGCTCTGGTTCTCAGTACAAAGAGAGACTGGAGAGACAGCACATGGAAAGCAGAACGAAAGGAGACACTCGATCCCTAAACCCTCTGCTCTTTAGCAATTTTCCTTCCCCGATCTTCATGCTTTCTGGTGACGCTGACAAAGGCTGCAACGGCAGCAGGCCACCTCTGACGTCCCCACCTGCCTGACGTACAGCCGAAAGCTGACTTTACCTTCCTTCCGTGACCACAATGGCTGCTGGAAAACTTTCTATCCCATGCTGGGACGATCAGGTGCACTGCCGAGTGGCAGGTTTCCAAATCTGCGGAAACTTTAAAAGTCACCCAAACAAAGAACCCTTTGGAGTTTCTAGGGACCGTGGATTCAGAGAAGCTCTCCTCCCTTGATATGACCTGTTGGACACCCAGTGACTGTGCAGTGGAGACAAGAGGTAAGAGTTTAGACAGACCTCAGAGGCCTGCTTGCTGAGCCTGTCTGCTAGCAGCCTAATTTCAGTGGCCGTGCATGCTTCTCCCACTAGAGCAAACAGCATTTCAGTTACAAGTGATACATCTCCTGAGATTCAAGTGAAAGTAGGTAAGATTTGTTGCTTCAGTGTGCTTTGCTCTTCTCTTCCATAAAAGGGACTGGGTCAGATAGTGACTCTGGGGCCTAACTCCATGACAGCTGAGCAGGAGACAGGAGGGTCATCACATGCTGTAGAGAGTCCTCGAGAAGCCAGCAGCAGTGAAGATGAAAGTGAGGCAACCGGAAAGGCCAGGTCATCAGAGGTGGCGGGAGAGGGATCTTCCGACAGCACAGCGTTGAAAGCCCTTCACGGCCCGTTCCCGCCAAACACGCCTCACCTCACTTCCTGTCAGCTCCTTTTCCTCCATCTCTGTCTTCCTGATCCTGTGCACACAGAACTCCCAAGTACGTGGTCACTAACACAATTTTCATGACTCCTCTCATGCTGGCATCTCGGCTTGGGGTTTCCTGTACTCAGTCTCCTTACCTGGAGAAAAATGCACCGCTCTCTTCAAGTTTTGGGGAAGGCGCTCAGTCTGTGGTGAAGAAATCACAGCTCCCACCTGAGCACCTCCCACAAAACTTCTATGTTGGCGCTTTCTTCCCTGTGCATTTAATTTCCTCTTCCCCGCATCACAGGTCTATGAAGACCTCACAGACAAACGTTAGGCCTAAAGCTTAGGTTTAGAATTGCAGGGCCTACCACAGGTTGGTTTATGGCTGGATTCATAGAAGGTGCTCGAAAAGGCTTGATGATTTAAACTTACGATCCGATATTAGAAAGTATGTTGTGTAAAAGAAGGATTGTTACATATTTATTCAGGGTCAAAAACTGGAACGGAGGGGCAGAGATCATGGGTTCTGAGTCAGTACTAAGAAGTTTCTGATCAGTAGAGCAGCTCCACAATGGAAGTCTCTGGACATCATGAGCTTCCTATCTCTGCAGGTATTAAAGTGGAGGGTGTCTGGCCACCTCAGGAGACCACACAAATGACTGCAACGATCCCTATGATGCTTTTCAACTTTCAGATTCTGTGAAGCATTAGGCCTGTACAAATGAATAATTAATTGTTTGGGTCTACTAGTTAGGGAAAAATCTCTCTCGTACCATGGTGCTTA
The DNA here is from genome assembly GCF_023721935.1 of Panthera uncia. Taxonomy (NCBI): domain Eukaryota; kingdom Metazoa; phylum Chordata; class Mammalia; order Carnivora; family Felidae; genus Panthera; species Panthera uncia. Next base: position 88,163,434 of record NC_064808.1, on the reverse strand, counting down.
GCGCGTGTAAGATTCACTTGTGAAGCACGTTAGAAATCCTGGGCTCCGTTCTGGACAAAACCTTGCACAGTAATGTGGAGGCTATCACTGGAAATCTGCATTTTAAACAATCGCTTTAGACGTTTTGTTGGAAGCGGCTCCGGGTCTATCCTTGGAGAGATGTTGTTCTAGATTCTGCCAATCGGTGGACTTAAAAGCCTTGTTATTCGATGGATCTTTCTTTATGTTGACATCACCTCACCTCAACCTGCAGGTATCTCCTGATACGTGTGGGTACAACCATTTATAATTTGGGCTCAAGGTCCAAGTTGAGAGACAAGTGCAGGTCTACAAAGCCAAACTGCCAGGCTGAGGGGCTATCTCAGCAAAAGTGTGCTTGGGGAGCTCCGAGGAAGCCTGTGTGGGTTGATAATGACACAGGCACAGAAGTGATACGGAAGTCCATAGGGTAAGATGACAAATGAGCGAGCAAGCAAAGATCACAACCCAGAAAACTAATTAACGGATCAACTGGATGGCAGATTTTGAGGCATAGTCCCAGAGAAATGAGATGAAGAGATTTGCCAAGCTCGTGGGCAGCTCAAAAGCCATAATGTTACCTCTCAGGAGAGCCTAATGAGTTGGAAAAGCTCATCCAGGAAAGCACAACAACCCTATTTTAGCACAGACGTGGAGTGGTCAGTGAATATCTGAGAAATACAAGGGGTGAAGTGGCCGCTTAGCAATGGGATATCTTCAAATTAGGCAATCAATATATGACAATGTCTGCAAAGTGTAATGTCATTCGGAGTAGATTCAACCACACCCTTGTGAATAAATGTTGGGTGAAAGGGCAGCAGGTTAAGAGGCCAGTAGATTATTTTTTAATGTATAAACCCTTTCATGGACTCAAAATGAATACAGAAGCTCCACATTCAGATGGGACAGTAGTAGGATATAGGGTTATTTTCAAAGGCTGCTAAGGCCTTGAACGTGTGAGAAAAATGTGCTGTCGATAGGTACTGTACTCTTCAGTCTTGGACAATGACCATTTCTTCATTTTTATATTTCAGCAGCGAGCAAGGTCTGAAATGCAGAAGGGTGTTTAGTCTAGAAAGATCCACTTTCAAAGTACACTTGGATCCGCAGCAGGAATGTGGTAGGAAACAAAAGACACCTCGGTCTGGCGACACCTTCTGCAGTGTTCGTGTTGTCCTCATTATTTTTTTGTCAAGTTTTTATTTTAATTCCAGTATAGTTAACACACAGCGCTGCATTAGTCTCAGGTGTAGAATACAGTGATTCAACCATTCTGGACATCATTACTTGGTGCTCCTCATGATCAGGCTACTCTTGTCCCCTTCACCTAGTTCCCCCATCTCCCCACCCACCTCCCCTCTGATATGCTTTATTTTAAACGAGTACTATTATTTTTAAAAATAATAATTATTTTTTCAACAAGCACATTTTCAGGTTGCCTTCATTTTTCATGTAGCCTTCCTAGAGAAATGATGGCGACATGAAAACGTAGTGTGTGTTCCTGAAATGGAATCCTGCAAATTTTTCAGGCGTATGTTTTATCCAGGGTATTGAATTTCTTAGGAAAGACTGCATAAGTACAGATCATCCTAGAGTTCCAGCAGACCTTAGGCCTATTTAAGTTGTGTTTGCATTCTTGGCGAATGCCCACGATCATATTAATTATCCCTATCACTGCCATCACCATCACCATCATCATCATCACCATCATCAAGCATTCTTTTTCCAACTGAGAAAAAGCCAGCACTACTGGATCCGCACATTTATTTATTATTTATTTTTTAATTCTTTCATGGTAACAAGTTCTGAGTAAGACTTTTTCAGTTAGCGGGAGTGCAGGGCAGAGGGCAACCAGCTGGCTCCACGCGAACTCAAGTGTTGCAGGTCTTGGGCATGCCCCATGGTCTTGTATAATTCCAGGACATTTGGGGCTTTGAAAAGAGGTCCCATTTTTCTATGTGGCAACAAATGTTCCATCTAAAAATCGTGAGGCTCACAGGATAAGCTTGATGTCGCCACTGAGTTCGCTGGTTATGGGTTATTGAAGCAAATCAGTAAAAATGAGGAATGGGACTACGGGAGAGCTCCTTTTCTCCTTACGTTCCACCCACTTCTCATTCTGATTCTGCACCCTCTCTTCTCTCTCGGCCCTTGTTTTTCTGCTCTTCTCCATTTCGAGATCGTATTTTACACCCCTTCCTCCTCTCTCTCGGTATCTTGACATCCTTGCCCCCACCTCACTCCCCCTGGTCTTAATGAAGGTGCTAAGTGGTGCTGGCTCATCAATAGCATTTAGATGATGGGGTAAACCAGTTCTGAGTGGGGGGGAGTCAGATGCAGAGAAAGCAGAAACGTGGCAACATTCAGGAACAGCCCTGAAATGCACCAACCCTGAGCATTGCTTCCTTCGTGATTATCAATGTAGGTAGCCGTTTGTATCCATTGTAAGCAGCCCCTTTCTTCCCCTTCCGAATCCCTCCTGAGGTCTAGGTGCACGGACATTTCATTTACCGCCTTCCTCTGTACTCCCTTAGCCCTCACTCGATCAGCTACCAGTGCCAACATAAGGGTATGGTTCATCAGACAGTAGTGGGCCTCACTTTCCTCACCAAAGACAAACTTTTCACTTAAACTAAAGGTCTCCCGCCTGAAAGCACAGCCATGTTGCAGTGCTACATTCCAAAACAGGTGTTGGATAATTCGGTGATTAGTATGCATGTCTGACTGCATGCCGCCTCTGTTGATCTCTCAATTATAGTTAGCTGGGCCCTCTGAAGTTTGCAGTAGTTAATTAGAGCATTATTGAACAGTTGGGCTGGAGAGCCAAGCTCTGCATTCGGTGGACACCTTGGTCCCAATGCACTAAGCATTGGGCTGGTCCTTGCCTGGAGAATGCCAGTCTGCAGGGTGACCCAGTGCCAGGAGGGCTTAGATTGTCTTTTGAATAACAGCTGGAGGGAGGCATCTTTTATGAGCACAGAATAATGGTCACATTCTTTATTCTGTCCCACCCTTGACAGGGAAATTCACATTCCAGTGGTGATCAGTTTTATAAATGTCCCCTCGGGGGGGAAAAAAAAAAGAAACCTTCAACATTCAGAAGAGAGGAGAATGGTTCTGAGCGGGCTCAGGAAAGTAAAAATCTGAGGTTAGCACAGGAGCTAGAGATCAGTCTCCCTGTCTCACAGTGCTTCACCTTGACTACCCTCCCAGAAGAATCTGGGAAAGGGAGGGAGCAATGGTGGTGGGCAGCATGCAGGGATCCATGCAAGGGGCACCGGGCACAAAATCATGGAAGGCGCTTTGCAAATGGTTGCTTCGGAATAATTGAGGTATCTTGTCATCTGCAACATCTGAGTCTGACTTTCCAAAACTCCTGATAATTGCTCAGGTTCAGTTTTGAATGTAGCCTATGAATATTAGAGCAAGCGTGCATTCATCACTCTAAGACTAAAAGACAAGCGTGTCTTGTGAGTGGAATGGTGGGGAGATGCTTTGGGGATTGGAGGCCAAGGAGTAAGGAGTGTTACTGATGATGGTCACAGTCAGTGTGGTTTCCAAGGAGGATTCTTTTACCTGCCCAAGTTTAGCTTCCATGCTGTTCTTTTTCCAAATTCACGGAGTCAAAAGGGTCACTGCTCTTTTCCTCATCACCTTGTGAGGGATGTTATTCTACAGCCCATACATCTTTGCAGGGAGGAAATGGGAGAGGCAGGGATCTGGGCTGACCTACTGAGTAGGATTACATTTCTTAGCCCCTTCTCCCCACCAGCGCTGACCACCCCCAGGTTTCCCCAGCCTTGGGGAAAGGCAACAGAATGACACACGGTGGAAATCATGACACACGGCAGACAAAATTTGTACGGGGGAAGAAGGCATTTGGCGGGACCTAAATCTCTACTCGGCCGCTGTGTGATCCTATGTAAGTCACATTACTTTTCCCCATCACATCTGAGAAATGGGAATAGGCATAACATTGCCTTCAGAATCAGCGAGCCAGAGGTGAGGTCATTCATCTCCTTGGGGACGGCGTGAGGAGAAACAGTATAGGAAGAGATGTTAGAAGGAAGAGACCTGATTCTTCTCTGGCCTCTGTTCAGTGAGGCATCTTGGGCACATGGGCGCCAATTCCTTTAAGCGTAAACAGGAGTCCTGGAGGACCTGTTCTATACACCCCGCAGAACCAAGATGAAGACCAAACGTGATCGGTTTGTGAAAGTTATTTTGGAATGTGCAAAGGGCAACATAAACAAACACGCACTGCCGGCTGGAATGAGGCAGGTGCGTGATCAAGTGGGCTGAACTGATTGCCGGGAAGCTGGGGAGAAAATTTTGAGAGTTGAGGCTGCTAATCCGGACAGCAGCCACAAAGGCTGGCATCAGACAATTTACAATTCAGAGCTCTCTGGGGCCTGGAAGAGTCTTTGAAGCAAGGGAGCACAGTTCGACCCCCACCTCAATTCCACTTTGCTGTGCTGTGAATTTAAAGGGCTCTTCGCAGATCCTTACCAGGCTCTCTACAGATCAATTCCTACAGTAGAGAAGAGCGTAGGAGAGCACACCAAACATTCTAGGACTTTCGTTCCCATCACCCTATTCGCCACTCTCTCCTTCATCAAGCATCCTTTGTAAAGGTAGAGCCAGGGGCTCCGAATTGGGTGCTAGACATCATTCTGTCTCATCTACCCGAAGCTAGGATGTGGTGCCTGGGCCCTCCTTGTCTCCCACAAATTCTAAGATGTACAATTCCAGGATTCTATGATTCCCTATCAGAAGTTCAATGAATAGGTAATATTTAGACTCTGTGGTGCCACTCGACGTTTACTAAGTGTTATGCATCAGGTATCTTCCTTCGGTTCAGTTAAATAAAGACAGAGTACCTGCTCTCTGCAAGGTAACAGGCTAGGCCCTAGAGCAATCACTTTGAATCCTTTCCCTTACACAGTGATTCAAGCTGATGAAGGCCATTCGTGAATTTATTGGTGTGTGCATATATATACCTGGATTGTTTTCTCGTGCTGATGGTCCCAACACCCCTGTGGGGTACGCCTCAGCGTTCCGATTTTACAGGCGAATGAACTACTGTCCAGAGAAGTTAAGGTCACACACCTAGTCAATGGTGGAGCCAAGACTTAACTGAGGGCGTGTTTGTTTCAACAGGTTTATTGAGGTATAGTCAGCATACAGTCAACTGCAGTTGTTTAAAGTGCGTAATTTTAGAAGTTTTGATGAGTGTTCACCAGGAAGCCATTCCTGCCATCAGGATAGGGAAGTTTTCTCATACATCTTTGTTTCTTTTTAAAATTTTTTAATGCTTATTTTTTACAGAGAGACAGCGCGCAGGAGGGAGAGACAGAGCACGAGCAAGGGAGGGGCAGGGAGAAAGGGAGACGCAGAATCCGAGGCAGGCTCCACGTCCCAAGCTGTCAACACAGAGCCCAAGGCGGGGCTCGAACTCGCAGACTGCAAGATCACGACCTGAACCGAAGTAGGACTGCTAACCGATTGAGCCACCTGGATGCTCCTCTCAAGTGTCTTTGTAATCTCTCCCTTTTGCCCTCCTCCAGACGAGCAATTTTCTGCGGTTTTTAAAAATAAGTTTGCTACTTCCAGTACTTTATGTAAATGGAATCACGTAGTAGAAACTCCTTCTTGGCTGGTGTCTTTCACTCAGCCTATTTTGAGATTCGTCTACAGTGTTGTGCATGTGTCTGGACTTTATTCCTTTCTGCTGCTGCTCAGGACCATGCCATCGTGTGGATGCCACAATGTGCTCTGATTTGGTGTCCACTTGTTTTTTGAAAGGTTTCCTCTTAGAAAAATGAAAAAGGAAATTAAAAAAAAAAAAGGACAACTCCTTCTATTCCTCTTACAACAGGAGATGATGATGACTCAGGTCTTACGTCTTCTTTCTTCTAATGTGTATTTATTTTCGAGTAAGAGAGAAAGCACAAGTAGGGAGAGGCAGAGAGAGAGAGAGAGAGAGAGGGAAAGAGAGAGAATCCCCAGCAGGCTCCACACTGTCAGCGCAGAGCCCGATGCGAGATCGAACACATGAATGGTGAGATCATGACCTCAGCCAAAGTTGGACGCTTCACCGACTGAGCCACCCAGGCGCCCCGGCTCAGGTCTTAGCTCTTCGCTATTTCCTGATTTAATGAACCAACACATTAGAACCTACAGCAGGACTTCTGAGCACAGCATCAGGAAGAGTCATCTCGAGCAGGCTGTGTTGGGACCTGGGCACGGAGACAGCAGCCTCTTTGCTTGTAGACAAGGAGAACTCACAGAGGCATAAACAATAGAGAACTTTGGAGAAATTATGAGAGCAATTTAAGAGTGGATAATTAGATATCTTTTGCAGGGTGTTCGGGAAATTAAATTAGCTTTTTTTTTTTCCAATGAAGGTTGGGGGGGGGGGATCACTGTATAAAAACGTATCGCTGTGACTATTTTTCTAATATCCTTTGCCTTTCTTTCTTGCATATCCAAGGAAGTGGCACTTGTAGCCTTTAGCTGCGGCAGCCAATCATAGCCTGTAATTGCATTCACTGCATAAATTGTCAGTGTCATGAATAATACAATTAGTTTACATAAACCCCCAGCCACAATCACAAATAACTATGTGGTGGAGGATCCCGTGTCCTTTTGTTCTGGGCGGGAGGGTCAGTAGAATCTCTATAGTTAAATTCTTGAATTACAACAGAGATATAATTATTAGAGGGGGTTGGGCTGGAAACAGGAGAATGACGTGGAGCTCAGCGGGTCAGGGAAGACAACTGGGGTCCTCACTGAGAAGCCTTCAGAGAGTGCCTTGTACCCAGGGTGGGCGCCCTGATAGCAATGATGGCCAGAAAAAGGGTCTGCAGCGCCTATCCCCGGGTGGGGGGCAGCCCTTGCTTGGCCAAGGCCCTCAGCTCGTCTGCAGGGGGAGTCTAGAGGGAAAAGCATATGCCTGAATGCTGAGTGTTCCTTCCTGCCCCTGCTGTGTCCTAATCCAGGCTCCTCTTGTATTATCCAGTGGCCCCCAATCTACTTCTGGAAACCCACACACCACTCTGGCCCTGTGACTGGCCAACGTGCGGGCAGCTGTGAACGGAATCTCACAAAGACCCTTCCCGTCTAGTAGTGATTGAGTTCCCAAGTTTCCTACTCCCTGGTTGTGTGCAGAGGCACCTTGAGGGTCAGAGAAGTCCCTGCTCCGCTTCTGTGTGACAGAGTGACTGCACGTGTGGGCCAAGGGCTTCAGGGAATTCATGTGGATGGTCAAGCAGTTTCTGTCAGCTTCTCTCTGCCTCTGTAGGCTCTGCTCAAATGCTCTGCCTTCTTTCCACGTCACTGAAGTGGCTGAGGTGATAAAAGAGGAGCCAGCGACCCCACGTTTCAACTCTGCTTGTCGGTCCATGGCTCCCCCTCCTGCCGGGGGGGCGGCCCCGGTGGTCCGTCACCGCAGTGGCCTGCCTGTGTCCCGTGCTCTCCTGGCCTCCTCCCGACGGCTGCCCTCAGCACTGCTTCTGGGTGGGTCACGTGATTTTTCCAAACCACAACCCCTTCTTCCAGCCCCCAACCCCAGCTCCCCAACAGAGTCAATTGTCAAGCTGACTGTCACCTCTTCTGTCCCCCACTCGCCTGATTACAGCCCCGAGCCCACTCTGCTGACTTCATTTAATGAGGTTTATTGTTTGTGCTTAGTAATTTTCAAAGCCCCATCACCCTCTTTGAGTTTGCTCTTAGATCTTCAGCCTGCCAAAGAGGTGGGCTTTTGAAGCTGCCTTCATTAATTCAGCACCTCGCTTCTGCATTTAACGGCACATGGGTTTGAAGTGTACATAAGCCACAGTGGAAACATCTGAGGAGCTTCCCAAGATACTGCAAATTATAAAGGGTGATCAGGAAGTAGCACGGTGCTCTATCTCCTGGTGCCTTAGAACTTTATTCCTTATATCAAAAAGATCCTGGGATATCAAAATATCACTGTCTGACTCTGATAATGACTTCCTAGAGTTGCATACATTGGTGGAACACAGATCTAATTTTAATTATCGGCAGCTCCGTTTTTTTAATCTTCAACTGTTATAAAGGACGGGGGGGGTGCTGGGAGGAAGGACAGAGAGGAGGAGGAAGAGGAGGGTGAAGGGGCAGGGCTATTGAGGTCTTGGGTCATGGCTGCCCATGAGAACATCCTGCCATCCCTGTACCGAGGGTCCTGGGCTGCAGGTGGTAGGGGCTGCTTCAGCTGCTAGGGTGTCTTGCTGGTAACAGCACTGGCAGGCAGCAAATGACAGGAGCCTATCCCAGAGAAGCCAGGTGGCCTCATAATCAAGGCAAATGCACAGACTCCGGAAATCCCACTGAGCCAATTTAACTTCTGAAATCCAGCCCCGACCAGCTGGGTCAAAGAAGAAAGGCTACCAGGATCTGCTATCTCTAGGGCCGGGGCAGTGCGAGAGGCGGTGCTGGGGCAGCAGAGGCAGGCAGAATATGACTCCTCCTCTCACCAAAGGAGGTTCCTGTTATCCTTGGGAAAGGGAGCCCAGTGAAAGGGATCTCACTGAAGAATGCCTAAGAGTATCTGCAAAGGTTAAGGTTGGAGTTTGATGTCCTTTCCGAAGTCAGTAATCATAGATTCTAAGACATCGCAAGCTTTGGGAACAAGGGAGGTGCTCCTCCCTTGCCTTGAACCTCAACCTCGAGACAGAGACCTGGATCCAGGAGACCCGAATTCCGGTACCGGCCATGCCAGTGGCCAGGTGCACCCGAGGGAAGCCACACTGCCTCCCTGGTCTTCAATGGCCTCATGGTGATTTTTCTAGCTATTTTTAGCCGGGGGAGATTTGCTTTTCCAAATGAAACTGTACATGCAAACTCAACACTTAAAGTAGCTAAGAGAGCCTGCCTTGGTGGAAGGGGGCCACACCTGCTCTGTGCCTGGCCTCCCTCTTTCCCTCCTGCCCCAGCAGACGTGGACAGACCTCAGAGGACCCCCGGCCCTTCTCAGATCCTAACATAAAAACAAAGCTCTAAACTAGCTTTACGACTACTGCGGGCTGTAAAACTTTACGACTTGATTTTAATCTGTACCATTTAGGATATACTCAGGAGGGCCCCCGAGAGAGAGGCACTGGTGACAGGCTTGTTTCTGGCAAAGTCAGCGCTTGCTTATTCTTAAGGAGGAAAAAACCCTGACAAGCCTGAGAAAATAATTTCCCTTTCACAACTTTATTATGATTGTTGAGCACAGCTGGAAGCAAGGCATGGCTGTGTGCGTGTGTGTGTGTGTGTGTGTGTGTGCATGAGCGCGTTTCTAGTGGGTGGGTGCGGTCAGAGGTTCAACCCCTTGATGATTTTTGGTTTTGGGGCAGTAGCAGCGTAAAGAGACATGATGACCTGACTCGAGTTTTGTGCATCTTATGGCCACGGGGGCTCTGAGCTGGTAAGGGGCTTGGAGTTTCCTTACATTCCCACGTGAGTGCGCGTAGCTCACTGAGCCTCCCCAAGGGTGAATGAGGGACTCAAGCAGAGCTCGTCTAGTGGACAAAGCCACTCCTAGACACACAGTGCTGCTGCCTGACGTTCTGGCTGCAGGTTTGTGCCGGGACAGTGTGGAATCTTCTAATTGCCTGAGAGATACAATTTCCCTGTATCCCTGCACACCTGTTTTCATGCTGGGGACGGGTTTTGGTGTTACAGTAATTTTCCCCTATTGTTTGGCATCCCTGCATTCACATTCAAGAAGTATAGAAGACGAACAGTGTTCTCGGGAGAAAATTTCAGCAGTTAGGATTCATACAAACAAATGTACTGACTGCACATGCTTCCCCCATTTCCCTCAAACCACTCACAACAATTCAGATAAACATCTTTTCAGACGGCTCTTCTCCCAGAATTTCACTTCCTTTAAAACCGGTGATGGGGTTATATCTGAAGTCCCCGAACGTCCATCATGCATTTATTTTATCCAGCTTAGTGCTAGGCGGCAATTAGCAAAGGTAACACTAATTAGGTTTTACAATGTAATATGTGTCCCTCTAAACTTAAGTCATAGCATTTTAAGCTTCTAATGATTGCAAGGTCATTTTGATATTCTTCGTAATAGCAGGGATGCTAATGAGTATATTTGGTATGCATGGGAATGCCCCTGTTTCCTCTTGGGGCTTATTAGCATTTATTGGGGACACTTTACTTAATTTGTTGCTGAGCTCATGCCTTAAACGGAGCCAGTGAACCAGCCACCTGAAGGGCTAGAAGTGGGATCGACCCTCTCTAAGGCCAAGCTATCTGGGTTATTGCTAGAAAATCATTTGCTTTTCCTTGGACTTGAGCTTTACATCCTCTCTGTCCAACTGCCTTAGCTGGCCAACCTTCATCTCCCACCTCCAGATGCACTTCAACTTGCCTCTTCCCGATCAGAAAAAGATTATATTATTCAAGCAGGTATGTTATAAGTACCTTCACGTTCACAGTTCCGTGTTTCCATTATGCTGTCAGCCTGTGCAGGATATATTTGCTGGAATCAGTTTCTGTTTCTTAAACTGTAAGCTCCTGGGAGGCAGAACACAAGCCCACGAAACAGTCTCTACAAGCGGCTCTCCCCAACCCACATGTGGCTCAGAGTTCTGGGCGGGCTTCTGGGACACTGCTGTAGATAATGGGACAGTGGCAATGATAATGATGAGGTTCGAGCAGCCTGAGCATCAACCTCCCCAGCTTCAGTTGGAAGACGTGACAAAACATGTTTCCATGGGTGAAATGCCCGAACCGTCGTGTCAGGAGCAGGGGTCGGGGGGACGGGGGGTAATCTCAGGATGCCGTGGTTTTGAGAGACACTGGCAAGAACCAGCCTTCCTGTCTTCCTTCGATAGGAGTGAAGTAAGTCATCAATCGAGGGATATATGTGCAAACCGGACAAAGCTAGGTTGTCTTCATTCTTTTAGACCCTCGCTAAGTGCCTATCCCGGGACGCAATGATCCGGGTCTCCTGAGATTACGTGCCACGGTGGGGGCACCATGGCAAGCAGCTGGTGCCCCAACTGATACTTTACTTTTAATCATATGAAGGCGTTATGCAAGACCGGATGCTATGGCCTGACCTCCTCAGTGGGGGTCCAGGGGACTCCTTGAGGTAAGGCTGCTTCAGCTGAGCTGTAAGGGACCAGCCGGGATTCTAAGACAAACATGGACAGTAGCATGTGTGACAGTCCTGGGGCAGAAAAGAGCAAAGAGCTAAAAGAACAAGAAGAGGGCGGCACTGGGTGAGGCTGGCTGGCCAGGCTGCGGTCCGAGCATGCAGAGCTCTGCTGGCCACGCCACAGAGCTCTGCCGGCCACGCCACAGACCTCTACGTGTGTCCTTGGCCCTGCAGCATTTAAACAAGACAGTGACCTGATAACTTATCCCCTCCCTATGATATCTTCCTGACCAGTGATCGCATGAGCTCTTGGGCATGCCGGGTACTAACGCAGGAGTCATTTTACCCACCAGGAGTGTGAGATACAAAGATCATCCGTAACGTGTTCCATCTTTTCTGGGAATCTGCACGGTGTAGAACTCTAACCTGTGAGAATCAACAGATCAGCACCGGGAAAAAGCAAGCTTCCAAAAAGTTACTCCCGGGAACAGAGATTCTCCCATGGGGCGGCTTGTTCCTGGCAGAGAGGCCAGGAAAGAGATGGGGGTAGGGGGAAGAAAGGGGCCTCCAAAGCAATGTTGTCGCACAAGCCCCTGGAATCTTCCTGCTGTCCTTTTAAGGGAACTGAATGGCAGATCGTGAAGCAAGGAGATTAGTCCCAGGTCTCAGACGCAGCAAGGGACTGAGTTATGACTCTTTAGTTATTGAAAGCCTGGGTGAATAGAGCGCTGGGTTCTTCAGCCTCGGGAGCAGGTGGGGGTCGGACATTTGTGCCTCCACGGCCCTCAGCCTCCCTTTTACTGCTGTCCTGAGCCCAATACAGAGCTCATTCTGTCAGGAGCCTCAGTGGCCGCATGGCCCAGCTGCGCCCATTGGCCAGGCAGCCTCAGGCCCCAGGCAATAAACACCACTTGCAGAGCACGCTTAATGTGACACAAAGAGAAGAAAGTGCAGTGGTTTTGTCACTGGAGCGAGTGGCACACTCTCATAGCCAGATAATGTAGAAATAAAGTGCATTCGTAATAGACAACAAAGGGATTATCCCCCATTCATTTCAAAGCACCCTTCATTCCACTCAGGGATTACATTTCTCTTTACTTATCTTGCAAATAGTTTTTTCTATTCTTGTTTTCTCTGACGAAGACATGCGTGGCTTATGGCAAATAGAAAATGCAGCCGTTTTAAAGGCAAGGCCTCCATTAATCACAGAGAAGTCATTCTCCGGGACATGACGAGCCCTCTAATCCACTGCGAGGGAGTCGGGTATCTAAGAAACTAACCCTGTACCATCCAAGGCAGAACTGCCCCTTTGTTGCGTCTGCGAGGAGGAAAGCGATCCCCAAGTTAGAGCTGCATCTCAGAGCAACCTGAGCTGGTCAGGAGGCTTCTCTCTGTCTTCTCCACATTAGGTTTGGGGCTCCGAGGCAGGCTTCACAGCCCTCCTTTACCTCCACGCCACATACCTGTGTCCTTCACGCAAGCACAACGGGCACACTTTTTACGTCCACTTGGGATGGAGAAACCATCAAAATCCAGGAGGGAGAGCTAAGGGGTTTCCCCATGGATGGAATAATGGCACAGATGCCCCGGGAAACCACGGAGAAGGTGGGGCCTTCAGCACCCGCCGTCCAAGGGGTGGGAGATGGCGTGAGCGGGCTGAGGCTCCGGTGCCTTTGCGGACCCCAGGGCAGCGTGACCACAGCATCCACCCTGGCGATCTTTGACACCGTAGGTCTCGTCTGTACAACTGTTTGCCTCCTTAGGCCTTATCCAAGCACATTTTCTCCATCGTTTTCTTTACTGTTTGCACCCCTACTGAGCCCAATCACATGTAATCCTGCACCATACACGCAGTGGACACTATCATAAACATTGCCATGGCTTCTGCCTGATGTTGCGGACTCCTTTTCTTGGTCCTCTGAGCCCCTGCACTCACAGGACACTAGGAAGCAGGAAGTCACCGAAGCAGCAGTAGCAGACAAGGGGGCCTCAGTTGCCTTTCCTGTGCTCAATTCCCCCCACACATGCTGCCCTGCTCTTGCAACTGCCCAAGTTACTGCCAGAAGAAACGCATCTCAGGAATACTGACCGCAAACAATGCCACGGCAAAAACAAACCCTCTGGCCACAATGGATTTGCTGGGCACGGGCCCCACTGGGAAGAGCAGGGATTTGGCGCAGGCCGGCCAGGTGGGGTACGGAGGCTGCTGAACGTTCTTCCCGGGCTGGAAATCCCACGGGAGAAGGCCGGTCATGGGATGTGAGGGGCGACCACACTGTTCAGGATGGACCTCCCTTTAAGGTACTGAAACCCTCACAGAAGCTGAAAAGCCTCCCCCGTGTGTGGTCTTCTTCTGGAAAAAGACACAAAATGAACGTCCAACTCAACGGGCCCTCGGTCCATCCTGAGCTTTAGACCTTTGTCCTTCACCCAGCAAACTCCCCACCACCCGCACCTGCCGACAGGATGGAGAGGGAAGCCCTGCTTGCACAGAGGGGTTAAGTTCACAGCCTCCTCCCGCCTGCGTATAACAGGACCATTAGGGTGTTTTTTATTTCTCCTCTCTGTGTCGCACAACGCCACATCAAAAATACATTTGCAGTGGAGCTTATTTTCTGAAGATGGATAATTTGGTTAAATCTCTTCCACTTTGATTTCCTCTCTAGTTTCAGACGAGCAGCGGTACAGGCGGCAGCGGAAGCTTATTTTGTTCTCATGAAAAAGAATTTAATGACCCTCTGCTATAAAATTGATCCTCTGATAAGATGGCACTCGTGGGCTACTTGGACAGAAACGTTGAACCAAGTGAGTCCGCACGTAGCCACTGATGTTATGACACCTCAAGTCGCAGCTGGGGCTGGGAGGACATGTAACTGTCTCTGCTCAGGCAGGGGGAGGAGAGGCTCGGGTTGTCCAAGCCGCTCAGACACGGTGGAGTCGCCAAAGTCCTACAGGATCCGCGCTGTCGTCATGAGGCCTGAGGTTGAGAAGCCCGAAGAGTTGCCTTACGAGGCCGAGCATTTTATGTCGGGCATTCCCAGGTTACAGTTGAGTCGTAACGAGGAAAAAGAAAGTAACAGCCAGATGCTGCTTCGTACCAATGAGGTAAGCAAGAATAAGACAAGTTGGGGATACCGAGGGCCAGGGAGCATGCGGGGAAATCGGGACCCCCGCGAACTAAGGGGGAGGATGCAAATTATTTAAAAATCTTATTATTTAAAATAGTATTTATTTAAAATAATAATATAACCATAGATTATTTATTAATAATATAATGTTAATAATATAATACTATTAATAATAATAATATTTAAAATAATATTTAATAAAATACTTCAATTATCTAAAAATACACCAGGCACTACTTAATGAAATCTGGTATCCGAAGAAATCTCATCCGGTGGTACGAATGCCAGAATTCTCAAAGAGGTTCAGGGGATGGGGAACGGAACTAGAAGCAACCTAGAGATCCATCAAAGGGGAACGGATAAGGGAAACTTCGGGAATACGTCAATTAGAAACAATAACCGGGTAAACATCTACACATACGAATGGTTCTTAAAAGCAGAGTCGGGTGGAAGAAGAAACAGAATTATATACGTAGTGCAGTGTCATTTAGATAAGTTAGAATCATTCACGGGGCGCCTGGGTGACTCAGTTGGTTAAGCGTCGGACTTGATGTCAGCTCAGATCATGATGCCACAGTTCATGAGATCAGCCCCACGTTGGGCTCTGTGCTGATTGCAGAGCCTGCTTTGGACTCTCTTTCTTCCTCCCTCTCTGACCCTCTAGTGCTCGTTCTCTCTCTCTCTCTCTCTTTCCCTCTCTTTCTCTCAAAATAAATAAACATGAAAAATCATTCACACAGAAAATGCTACGTATTTCGCAGACAGTCGTATATTTACATGTATTCATACACATATGTCAAACATAGAAAAGTTACCTACGGGAAGAGGAAGGGATATAGGCAAGAGGACCACAGGTAAAGGTAGAAAAATCTAGACCAGAGAGTTCTTCTTAGGTGGGTGAGAATACACCATAAGCTGAGAACTATGATTAACCCCAGGTCTTCGCAGCTTACATTCAATTTTTAAAATAGCACATAACTTAGAACACAAAGTAAATACCAACATAAATGGTGATTCTGATGGTTACAATCCAGGCTCCCTCTTTCAACTGTTCTCTGCATCTACTTATCTTATATATATCAGTAACGATGCCATAAAATGAGGGGATTCAAAAGCAGGTGGAAAATCTCTCCCTTTCTTGAGCTCCCTGTGACTATCAGGTAGTAAAGGCTAACGGAAGGTAGAAGGTCAATTAGAGACCATTACAAACTAACTGACCTCCCAGAATGGAAACAAATCCAAGAGATGCACTACACTCTTGTAAAAAGGAGATTTCCTATATATACGGCTCTAATTTGGGAAGTGCATTGACTTTGTGACTTGGCTATAATGATCACCTGGAAATGCTGATCAAAACAGGACCCTGTCTGAATTCTTTATAGCCTGTCACTCCTTACAGACACGAAGACAGCCAAGTAGATGGAGGTCATCAGTTATTTGCACTTGTGAAAATGTGACCCAGTAACCACTAAACAAAAAAATCTCTGATAATAGCAGTAGAAAAAAAAAAGTGGCACTAAATCATGAGAAAGGGAAGGAAGAAGCTAAAAAGTCAGTTGTGGAACACTGATAAACTTCCCGTTCCTGGAAATATCACGGTGTCTACTTTTCTCTCTCCCATCTAACCAATTTGCAAAAACGCAGTGCAAGACAGAACTTCCTCAAAGATGGATCACCCCAACCTTGGGAAAGCCATGCCATTCTTACCGACTGGCATGCCCAATGAGAAGATTCCCAGGGCTGAGGTTCTAGAAGCAGCTGTAGGGAAAGGTGCCACAAGCAAAGGGCTGAGTTGGGACACTGATTAAGCCTAGGGCTAGTGAAGTATCAGTTCCTGTTCTACAACATTTGGATACATCCTTTAGCTCACCGGTGATCCTCAAACCTGGCCCAAGACGTGCCATGGAGACCCAGGGGCTGCGTTCTACATGTTACACCAGAAAAAGTGAGCAAGCAGAGGCCCTGGAAGAAGCTGTAGATACATGACAGCTTCTCAGAGACTCTTCCAGAACACAAACCTCCTTCCACAAAGCTATCACCACTCTTCAGTTATGCAGATTTGCTGGTGGAGGGAAGCTACGAAGAGTCGTATTGATTGATTGGTGGTTGGTGCTCTGTGAAAGGAACAGCCTCATTTTCTCTGCTCTTCAAACCAGCTGTTTTGCACGGTGGAGACACACTGCCAGACTCAAGGCGCTAAACGCAAGCGTGTCTGTTCCCATGTGTGCAAACACACAGTTCTCATGTGCCTAGTGCGTAGCAAGTAGCTTAATACCAGGACATTACTCCTTTGGTTACCCATCCCTGCATTCTTAAACCAAAGATCCCTCCACCACCAATGATGAAGGAGGAGGCGGATTCAGTTGGGGTTCAGAACTACCCAAACGTCTTGCCTGTAGGGTTCTCAGATGTGCGAAATGCAGAGATGCATGGGAACAGAAATGACAAAAAAAGACATCACAAGTCTACTGATGACAACCCAGGACTACACATTCGTCTTCTAATAACGTGCTCACATTCCCTTCTTTCTGCAAAGAGTTAAACAGAAAAGTAATTAAACAATGATTTCTTTATAAGTGCTGGACTTCTGAGGCCTGTTTTCTCTGTTGGAAAAAAAAAATAGATTTAAGATAATGGCCCTATTCTCCTTAGAATAAATTAAGCTCAGAGATAAAGAATTCCATTACTAATGCCTTTCAGCAAAGCCCAGGCATCCTTTAAAGTCAAACTTTAAAGTATAATGTGCCGTGATCTTGTTGAAATCTTTCCTGTAATGATATTTAAGTGATGGGCAAGGGTATCAATGGTTCAGGCAAAGTATTGATTGTATATCTTCAGGGCTGCTGAGCTCTCTCAGAGTATTCTGTTGGAGGGAATGCACTGCACTTATTTAAAGACGCTTTCAAAACAGTTACAAGTTAAGTCAAGTAATTGCTTTTTCTTGGAAGCTACAGGGAAAGAAGGCAGGTTGGGAGAGGAAGAGGATGAGAGAGGAAGCTGGAGGAGACTCAACGTGGAACTCAATGGCAAAGACCAAAATATGGAACCAGGAACCAGAGCCAGGACACGGGACCTGCTTCAGGTTACAGATTCTTACTAGTGTTCCGCTTTCATCATTTTTCTGTTCTGTGGGAAGAGCTGACAAAGGACCTGTTGTCACCCTTGCAGCAAGAAGTTATCCCCCTTCCCTTGGGGAGGAGGGGCTTCTTGAAGAGGAGAGAGTTGCTAGGCTGGAAAATCTGCCCTGTCTCAGCAAATGCAGCCCCATTCTCTTGGGAAGCCGAAGTGAAGAGTCAGAAGGAGCCCAGGGACAATTCAATTAGCGATGAAACACAATAGCGACCAGACAAAGAATGGAGGAT
Organism: Panthera uncia; assembly: GCF_023721935.1. NCBI lineage: Eukaryota > Metazoa > Chordata > Mammalia > Carnivora > Felidae > Panthera > Panthera uncia. The sequence goes on along the minus strand of NC_064808.1, from coordinate 88,145,798 downwards.
GGCTTGGGACAATCACGACCTTGCAGGGAACCTCTTAATGGGGCTAAAAGCCCTCGATATCCCATCCAATCATCTGAACCATAGCCCTCCCTATGTAAGTCCCAACTTGAGTGTCTGAAGCCACCATATATGATGCTGAAAACAGGAAGACTAGTCCCCAAACGTGGATCTGGAATTTCAATTCATTGCCCCTACATAACTGTAGACTTCTGGAGGGTAGAGATTGAAAAGGTCCTTTTGTCACTTGACAGTCTCAGTCAAATACATGCATCTGGAGGGTGCCCAGTATAAACTCGTTCAATAACGTGTTGTCCTTCTTGAAACAAAGAAACAACCAATGAGTCTGCCTGGCACTGAGGCCATCCTAGAGTTCACAGCTAAAGTGACCCCAGCTGGGACACCCCCACCTCAGCATGAAATGTCTCGTGAGCAGTGGAGCGGAGGCTCTGTGGCCCCATTCTTTTCTTCCACAGCGCAAGGAATAACACCCCCCAGTGCCCAGCACGCTGGGGCCTACAAAGCACATCCTGGATCCTGGGTGTCACTCTTCCGACAGAGACACCCACAGAGCCTTGCTCTGATGGTGTGACCATCATAGAACATGCAGAGGGCTTTGGGTTCTGTTGGCCAACCAACTGGTCCACCTAAAGGTGTTGTGGGTGACACTAGCAAGGAAACACCCACTGTGTAGAGGGGTCTAGATAAGTGACAAGAAGACTCAGTTCCTGGGTGGATGGAACATACTTTTGTGTCTTCATTGGGGTTCCTTCCCCTTGTTAAAAACTTACGGCTTACTCTTAGTTTGATTCTTTGCATTGAATATTCTATTTGAAATATGTACACACACACACACACAGCATTTACATCATGCAGATTTGCTCATCACTTTAAAGTGTGTATTTCCCGTGAAATGAGTTTATAAAAGGGAATTCAGAAGAATGTACTCATAACTCTACCACCCTGATGTGGCAAATTCTTTAAACAAACATTTGTTTGGTACCAGCTGTGTGGTCAGGCTAAGTGCCGATTCCTGTGGCTACAGAAGATTCCTGTGATTCCTTACGAATCCACAATCTGTTGGGGCAGATGAATGGGAAAACTGGAGATAATATAGCGTGTCAGAAAGTGGACAGAAAGCTGGGCAAGTGCTAGGACGCAGTTTCCTTCCAATATTCTGTACGGAAAAATCTAGTTCCAATCACGGAAAAGATGCAGTCTGGCATTCTGTTTTCCTCCAACCTATGTTTTAATCACATTTCTTTTGGAGGATATGTGGATGTGACTTCCCTCTCTCTTTTCTTTAAATAAACAGAAATCTGGTTACCAAAATGCTACCATCCAACGTCTTTGCTATATTTACTCGATTCCTTCACTTGAATAATAATAATCTTGTAAAGAAGCTTACAGGATTCTTTGACCTTGTGAAATAAGCAAAAAATAGTACCATCATTCACCCAGCACCATATTGTACTCCTGCCTGTTGGCTTCTTGCTTGTCTAATTACTCGAAAAAGAATAGCTGTGGTAAAGCACTTTATCTGCAAATATGCTTTTGATTTAAGAAATTATTACAGAAAAATGCTGGAAGCCTTGTAGTCATTTTTGCTATATTTAGAAAGAAAATAGGGGTGCCTAGGTGGCTCAGTGGGTTGAGCATCCGGCTTCAGCTCAGGTCATGATCTCACGGTTTGTGGGTTCGAGCCCTGCATTGGGTTCTGTGCTGATGGCTTGGAGCCTGGAGCCTGCTTCGAATTTTGTGCTTCCCTCTATCTCTGCTCCTCCCCCGCTCATGCTCTGTCTCTCTTTCCCCTTCAAAAAAAATAAATAAAAACATTAAAAAAATTTTTTTAAAAAAGAAGGAAAATAACATCCCTCTACAATTACCATTTGGTATGAGGTTTACACACTCATGTTTTCCCTTCCTTCCTGTCTTTTTTTAATAGACTTGTTTTTCTTTCTTTTGGGGGGTTAACAATACAAGGATCATAGTTGCACAATTATTAAGAAGAGGCCACTTAAATTCCACCCTCCGCAGATACAGTCTGTGGCAGTGTTTAATTAGAGATTAAAATTGAAGAACTGAATAGTCGAGGTTGCTAATGAATTTGAAAACTCAGCAAAGCAAGGAGAGTTGAGCATCCTTCTGGCCTTGCTTTCTTTTCTGTCGCTCTTCTCATTTCCCCCTATTATCACATTTCTGACCTTGACTGCTGAGTTTATTACTACTCACAACCCCGGTCTCAGTGGAAACAAAAAAACTGTAGCCTTTTTTGCTGAGCTCCTGGAGTCATTCAGTCTACTGGATTTATGACATGTTCAGAAGGTTGTACCTGCAGGAGGCTGGCAATTAAGAAAATGAGATACATTGGACCACCAACACTTTCCGGAGTCACCTTAATAGGTCAACAAAACAGTAGCTGCCACTGGCTGGAAACAGAAGATGGTCCTAAAAGAAAGAAAATTCAGTGTATCACAAGCTGTATTGCCACCTCCCCTGGGGAGACTGGGTTATTTGGGCACCTTGCTGGGCAGGCTTGCATTAGCTTTAGGTACCAACCACGAGCACAATCCCTTGGTTCGCCTTGGACCAGAACCAATCCTTCCCAAGGTGACCCCAAGACAGACCTGCTCTGGGTAGGCAGCATATTTCAAGCCTGCCCTAGAGGTAATGCTCAAGCAGGGGTTTTCAACATTATAAGGAGGCTGGATTATAAGACCCTGAAAGTCTTTTGCTATGATTTTATGAAGATAGCATAAAGCAAATTGCCTGGCTTTAAGAGGGCCATCCCTTTTGAAACCCCTTTGTAATACAAAGGCAAAGCTTCCAGGACTATTTTTTATCAGTTGGACATTGTACTTCACATGATACATTTCAAGCTTCATTTGGCACAAAATCTAGGTAGTTTAAATGAACATTCAAGGTAAACGTCTGCATTTTTATGGCCAAAGGCCCCCACACTTGTGATTATTTGATATTTTGCTGTTGTGGGGTAAATTGTGCCTTGATATTTACTGCATTTCCAACTCTGATCAGACTGATTACTCGTAGGAATATTACAGCTGATAAAAGAGATGAGGTTTGAAGCAACACCAACATAGTAGACTTCTGGTCACAAAATTTTTTATGAATAAGAGGTCATTCTTTTTTTTTTTTCCAACGTTTTTTTTTTTTTTTTTTTTTGGGACAGAGAGAGACAGAGCATGAACGGGGGAGGGGCAGAGAGAGAGGGAGACACAGAATCGGAAACAGGCTCCAGGCTCCGAGCCGTCAGCCCAGAGCCTGACGCGGGGCTCGAACTCACGGACCGCGAGATCGTGACCTGGCTGAAGTCGGACGCTTAACCGACTGCGCCACCCAGGCGCCCCAAGAGGTCATTCTTAATAACATTTCCTTAGGATTTCATAGCCACACTTCTCAGCTCAGCTGCTGATCGTTTTCTACTGATGATTTTAAATATATATTTTTGACAGCAGGGAAAGAAATATCTTTTTTTTTTTTTTTCTTTTTTTAGAAATATCTTTTTTAAGACTATTTCTCTCGGGGCACTGGGGTGGCTCAGTCGGTTGAGCGTCTAACTCTTGATTTCAGGTCAGGTCATGATCTCTTGGCCATGAGATCAAGTCCCTGCACTGAGCCTATGCTGGGTGTGGAGGCTGCTTAAGATTCTCTCTCTCTCCTTCTATGCCTCCCCCCCGCCCTCACACACACACACACACACTCTCTCTCTCTCTCTCTTTCTCTCTCTCTCTCAAAAAAAAGACTATTCCTACTTGGACCAAGAAAATCTGTCTCCTGCCACTACTTAATACTTGGGGGGAAAAGGGGTAAAGGGAGGAGGTATGCATAATGTATATATTTAATCTTGTCTTATCTATTTTTATTCCATGTTCACTCAATATTTGTAACATTCTCTCTGCATCTGTAAGCATCAATGCTATTCTTCTGAGACATTAAGACCCCAGAGAACAGAAACTGTGGAATGTTCTTTGAAGGCATCCAGGGCAGTTCCAAGTATAGCTATAATATATAATAAATGATTGGCTATAGATGATGAGGATGATGTTATGATAAAGAAACAGTAGGTAACGTATTAACCTGCCTTCAATGGGTATTTGTGGCAATGCTTCAGGGGAAAAACAGTCTGTGGGAGTCTGGATCATTCCCTGGTTTGGCCAAAAGGGCAGCATTAGCTAAGCTTACGGTATTAGGCTATGAGGGCTGCTGGCTGAGCATTTGAACCAGGTGTATGGGATTCCCGTGAGGCAAATGCAAAACCTCTTTCAACTGCCTTGTTTTCTCATTTTCAAAATGGTACCACGGGGTAAAAAGCCCTTAAACAGCCTCCATTCATCAACTCGGGTGAGGGCCACACATTAGCTAGTTGCTTCCATTAATTCTCTTTTTCACTGGGATTCTAAGCCTAGGAGACAATGTGTGGCGTTTATTGTTCACTGCTCAGGGGTCAGACGGTAGGGAGAGAGGGTCTTTCTTTTGAGGCCTTATCGGACCTGTCCCACTTGTGATCTGCAAGCACATCTAAAGTCTCATTGCACATGCTGGATTGGCATGCGATTCAGCGTGCTGAAAGGCATGTCCCCACTGTCTAACCTGTCTGGCTGTGAACCCGTAACAAAACCTCAGGGACGTACATAAAGTGGAGTTATCACCCACCTCCTCCGCCTGACAACACAGAGCCCTGTCTGCAGGCTGTCAGTCCAGGCTCGGTGGCTAAGGAGCGTGCCGGCAAGTGGTTACAGCGGGAACGTGAGTCCCCAGAGGGTTCCAGGGAGTCCCTTGGGCACACCCGCCAGTGCAAGATTCCGGGTGCAGCGGAGTTAAGTGTGGAGGAGAAACAGGCTAACAGGCAGAGGGACTCTGTTTGGGGCTCGTACACAGTTGTCAGTTCTGGTCTCTAGGTCAAAAATCATTTTATCTGCTAAACTGGATGCTTTGCAGAACCAAATGCAGGCCGACTTCAAGGCTGGGAGGTGTGCCGAGCCCCAGGATTCGCTTACACGGCTGTGGGCTCCAGCCCTGCCCTGCTCCTCCCCTATTCTCATATTGCAGACCCCGCTCCCTCTTTCTCGGCATACTGTCTCCTTTGAAGACTGTTTGACTGGCCCTCTTTCTGCCTGCTGACCATTCAAGAGGCAGGAGGTTCAAAGATGTGACGCCCAGTCTCCGAAATCAAAGTTACCCTGCCACGCATTGCTGTTGGTGGTGTTAATTTCATCAAAGAGCAGCGTGAAAAGATTAGGAGGCACTGGGAAAGAACTGGGATCCTTAGTGTTTTTTCAGTAGAGGGAAACTGAGGCCCAGGCAAAGGAAGTATTAACAGCAAGATTACTCCCAAAGAGACAAGTTGCAGACCATATGTGATGGCAAGGACCTGAATAATGATTTCCTCGTAGCCTTGACTTAGATCTCCTTCCAGCAGGTAAGTGGATGGGGATTCTCCTGCCCCAGGAGTCAGGGTATTTGCTTCAGATCTCATTTCCTTTCACAGTTTTTAGCACTGGGGGGAATATTATCACTAATAATCAGGCAGAGTATTTAAAAAAAGACGCGCATTGCACATATTACAAGACAAAGCAGACCCCAAAGCTCTCCGGTGTAGCCCCACGTATGAGGCTGCATTTGGCTTCCTTCTGTCATGTCTGCCTCACTGTGGATTGCTCTGCCTTTCTGAGTTCCATGGAAGGGAGTCAGTGGTTTGGCTGAAGCCCAGATTTTCTGCTTCTGAGTTATTCTATTTGACAGGGGAAAAGCATAAAGAAAGGCTCATCATTTGGACACCCAAAGAGAAGAGGCAGCAAATCTACGAAGGTATCTTCAGTTCCCTTGTTTTTTTCAAACGTGGGCACCTGTCTCATGCTTATCAGTCCACATGGTGCCTAGCACACAATCGATCACTGAATCAATCAGGATATGGCATCACTATTACTATTGCTACGTTTCAATTTCGACTTGGTCAAAATGTAAAACCACCTCTCTTCCAGCTACAAGTGTCCCTTGAACTCTTTCCCAGACCCTGCATTGACCAGACACGGGAAATAAGCCTGAGCTCCCCATGCTTCCCACGTCTGCCGAAGATGCCCTGAACACCGTGTTATCCCCTGGGGTGAGGGGGGGGGAGGTCGGCATTCTATCAAATCATCATCTATGTCAAATATGGTTATGAGTCTTTTCACCAAAGAACACCACAGTTCTCCCAGCACTTTGTGTTGGCTGCAACAGAGAGGTAATTGAAATGGAAGGGAATTTCCAATGGCACGTAACGTCGTGAAATATAAGAAAAAGACATCTTGCAGTCACCAGGCTAGGTATTTTGCTGGAAGGACAGGTTGAAAAGCAAGAGAGAACTTCAGCCAGCAAAACATTTTTTTTTGTTTGTTTAAGTGTGAGATTGGAGCTCTTGTAGCACATGTAACATTTGTTCAAAAAGTGTTCTGGGGACCAGCTATGGGACGGGACAGTTCAGAACTGAACTCTGGAGCTGCAAGATGAATGGGTCTTTCTCTTCACATAACAGAATGATGAACCCAACGTATAAACGGAAAATGAGAATGAAGTGACAGAGACAAACACAAAGCCAGCAAGATCTGGTTTCTGCTACCCTTCTCTCTCATCTCTTCCCACCTTCCCTCTTGCTCGTTTTCTGCAGTTTCTTTGCCACACCCAGTCCCATCCTTCCTGAGGGCCTTTGCACTGCTCACCTCTCTACCTGGGATGCTTTGCCCCCAAGCGTCTGCATGCCCTGCTTGCTTCGCTCACTGCCTTAAGACCTTTACTTACATGTCACCTTCCCAACGGAAAGGTGACCGCCTCATGTGAAATTACACCACCACGCCCAAGACCCTCCAAGCCTCCTCCCTGACTCCAGAGCACTTATGGTGCAACCTTTCACATCTGTTACTTACTTTGTTTAGTCTCCTGCTTCCCCCACCTCAGAATGTAAGTTTCACCAAGGCAGAGATCTTTGTTTTGTTTACGATGGTATCTCTGGCTCCCAGACAGAGAACGGACATTTGAGAAACAGTGATTAAATAATCGAATCTAGGTGAACATTCCAACTGGTGCCTTCTAAGTTCCTAAACACCAAAAACTAAAGAGATCTTTGCGATCATTTCATCGAGCCAAAGCAGGGGCTCTGGAGTCAGACTGCCTTGACTCAAACCTGGGCTCCCTCCCTTACGAGCTGTATGACCTTGGGTAGGTCAGTTACCCAAGTCACTTACCCACTCTGCCTCAGCTTTCTCATGTCTAATATGGGGGCAATAATAGGGACCCTCCCACGTAATTCTTATGAAGATTAATTATAATTATTATATAGAATACTCAGAACAGGCATGGTATAAGATAAGCATTATAGAAATATATTATGACTATTATTAACAAAACCAAGGCTACAAGAGCTAATTTGTTCAAAATCGCTCATTCATTCAACAAATATTTATTTATTTATTTATTCATTTGTTTATGTATTTATTTTGAGAGAGAGAAAGAGAGAGAGAGAGAGAGAGATCGATCATGTGCATGTGAGCAGGGGAGGGGCAGAAAGAGAGAGGGAGAGAGAAAAATCTCAAGCAGGCTCAGCACTGTCAGTGCAGAGCCTGGCACGGGGCTCGATCTCACGAGTTGTGAGATCATGACTTGAGCTGAAATCAAGAGTCAGACACTCAGTCCACTGTGCCACCCAAGCAACCTCATTCAATAAATATTTAAGTGCCTCTTACCTACCAGACACTGGGGATTTTGCAACAGATTAAATAGAATAGTATCTGCTTTTAGGGGGCCTGTAATCTGTGTGGGGAAATGAATGTTGAACAAAGAGTCATGTAAATACATATAATCAACATCTAGATGAGAGCTATGAAGACATAGGCCACTGTGACCTTGAAGGATGGAAGACCTAATCTGTATTCTCAAGAGGCTGAGGAGTAATGCAGAGGCATCCTTCCAGAAACAGCACACCCACTGAGACTTGAAGGCTGAGAATAAATTAGCCTCTACAGTAGGGTAGAGTAGGGTAAGACAGGGCAGGGGTGAATTTGGAGAGGAAGGAGTTAATGGAAGTCATGGAACCACCTACGTTCCAGTCTAGGACTCCTTCCATCACCGGATGATGGCCATGGGATTGACCGTGGACTTCTTCACTAACCTGACCCTTCACTAACCTGACACTTCCTCAAGGCAAGAGAGCAAGGACTCTTTCTTTGTAGAAATGCCTGGCGAGTGCACCCAAGAGGTACCCACAGAATGAAGCCAAAGCCTGCTTCTTCAACACTTGCTAAGCACCAACTCACCAGTGTGGCTCTGACCATGAGAGGGATGCTCTAAATTCAGGTACACAACCCCCCCCCCAACACCGCTATGGGTAATTTATAACTGGAAACGGGCTGTGCTGACCGGGGTCACAACAGCAGCCGACTCTGTGGTGCTTTCCACTCTTTCAGTAGGCGAGGAGTCTCCTGGGAAGCCGCCAGGGGAAGGGGAAATGATCTTTGTTCTCCATAAACCCAGAAAAGGCAGTATCCAGACCTCAGAGATGACCTTTGGCTATTACTGTCTCAGCATTCGTGGAAATAGTTGTGCATGGGGCCGAAGCACCGCCATTATAAAACACTTGGTTAAAATATGGATTAATCCCTGGGAGGGTGTTATGCAAGATTCAGATATATGGTCTGTGATATGGATAGGATATATTTTTTTATTGCAATAATAAGTTTCTCAACTCCTAATGGACCCTGTATTAACTGAAGATGACAGGGAGCGAGGAACGGAAAGCCAGCAATTTGTTAAGGTTGCAGAGCAGCAGTTCCAGGGGTTGTAAAAGATAAAACATTTCGGAGTCATTAAAATCACCCTAAATTGTCTATCTGAACTCAGAGCAACAAACCTAACTCAGTCCTGAGTCTATCACCAGACATCTTTTTCTTTATAGTGTTTTGACTCCACTGGACGTGGCATACAGTTCCATCTTCCACTCCCAGGAGCATCCAGGCTTTGAAAAGACCCATCTCAGGGCTTCCTGGAGGAGGTGGACTATGTGTGCTCGAGAAGAGGAAAGGAGGTAGATATTTGGTGCGTACACAGCCCTTGGTACAAAGGCTCTCGTTTAAAAGAAGAGGAAAGGGTTAACCAAGGAGTACTCTGCCTGGCTTGGAAGAAGGGATCTTCTGGGGAATCTTCTGTTCTTTCTGGAATTGGGGGCTAGCAAGCAGAAAAGGCCTTTAAACCCTTAAATGGGACTCTAGTTGTCTATATGGGTGACAAGAGGCATAACAAGGGTTTGAGAAGAAGTATGTCAGACTCCTGAGTCAGCGGGTAGTTTGAATGATAACTCTTGCTACTATTTACGAAGAGCTTACTAAAGCCCAGATCTCATGTTGAAGTATTTTCATAAACTAATCCATTCAATTCTTAGACAATCCCATGAGGTAAAATCCAAGATTCCCCATTTTATGGAGGAGAAACTTGGGCAAATTTCTCAGCGTCTCCAAGGCTCAACACCAGATGGCTAATAGGGCAGCTCAGTTGGAGCTCAAACCCCAATAAACTAATCTACATTAATGCATTAGCCAGAACATGCCTTGCTTCCCAAAAAATAGTATATTTACTCTGATGGAATACAGTAAATTCTTAACCCTTCAGGACCCATTCAGTTGGTAGAGGCCAACATGTCTGATGGAGGAGACCACTGGGTATCCTCGCTCTCAGATGACGTCCATGGCAGGAGAGGCCCAGCAGCGACTCTGGACTGGACCCTCGGACTTAGCAGTAAGCAAGACTGAAAGATTCATGTTCCAATGGCCAGAAGGAAGGAAGGGTAGGCTTTTGAACCCTGCTCTGCAACTGCCCCTGGACCACAGTGACTCTCCCTGTATTTTATCCTCTTTGGGGGAGAAAGTCATTGTGATCAGAAGGAAGAGGGGTGGAAGGAGATGGGAGGGAGGGGAAGCAGCAAAAAGCATGAAGCTCCAAGGGATGACCAAGAGAGAGGGTGGTGGTGCCGATGACAATGACAAAGACGTATTTCCAGAAACACCCTTCCTCTCTTAAGTAGGAATCCAAAGGGATAGGAGGCTACCAAATAAAAGACAGTCCTCATGCTGAGATTCTTCCTTGAAAATGGCATTGTTGTCAAACTTGGAAAACAGTTTCTCACCCCAAATAAAAAACTGACACTGTCTAATTAGAAAAAAACTTAACGGAGAATTTGCAGACAGAAGGAAGTGGCCAATGCATCTGCTGAAGGAGGCTCCCTATGGCTCAATCCAACATGGATCTTGTTGCAGAGACAGAGAAGGGCAGGCACTCTGGTATTAAAGCTGCCCAACCATTAAATTACCTTCATGGTTTTGCTGGCCACTGGCAGCCAGAGAAGGGAAGGCTCAGCCCAGATTTCTCCTTGCCTCACCCCTCTCCCCACAAGAGGAATGATTTGACATGCGGACAAGGAAGGGGTAAGGGTAAGGGGGGGGGGGGGGGGGGAGGGGGAGGACAGAGGGACTATTACGGAGCAATTTCCTCTTCTGGGCCCCAGTGGATACGGGGATGTTTTAATTAAGACAGCATGTGGGATGACCCAGTTGAGACTGGGGAAGAAGCCCTTCTTCCAGCGACAAGCACCTATGGAGAGAGGCCCAAATCGTCATTCAGACCACCGGCAAGAGCGAGACTAAGTCTGGAGGGCCCACGAAGTCAATCCAGCCTCTAAAAGGCGAGTCTGGAGACCCAACTCTCTTTTTAAGAAGACAAGGCAGGGCGAAAGCGCGAGTAGGAAGAAGCATGGACACATTCCCTGGAGGTGTGCCCACAGTCTGTACCCCCCTGCCCCCGGCAAGCTCAGGTGGCCCAGAGTGGCTCTGAGGGCCTAATCGGTGCTGTCCGCATGTGCCTTGAGCTCGTCGTCTCTCCTCAGCCCCTCCTGTCCCTTCAGCTCTGTGGACCATGTATGCTATCTTCCAAGGTATCTCTTCACCTCCTTCTACACCGATCACCCCTTTGCATGTGCCACTTCTTCAGCGAACTTGCTTAAAGACTTTCGGTGACTCCAGCCCTGGCACTTTCACACTAGGCCCCAACCAAGAAGATCTCACACCCGCACACAAAACAGGCAACCCACCATGAGCTGTGAGATGGAGATAACTCATCCTGTCCATTAGTTTGGAATAAGATCCTGAGGCACAGAGGAAGGGAGAAGAACCGTGCCTTCATCCACGAGAGCATGCTGTGTAGCTATGGGGCTCCTGCCCCTGCCACTCATTATATAATGTTTCCAGGGTTTCTTGTTTCGAATTGGAGGCACCACAAAGCATCCTGCGGTATCAACCTAATTACCAGCCTCCCTCTTCATTCCCACTGGCTTGGCAGGTGAAGCATAGCCAAGAGGGACTCGAAGTGATAATGGAACCTAGTGATGAACTTCATCCATTATTATAATTATCAGTGCGATGTGTCATGATGACCCACAAGAGGGTGCTGAGTCGTGACATTTGGGGTGCGCCAGTCAGCACAGGAAAGAGAGGCAATGCCTTTGAGAACCACCGGCTCTCTCGAAGAGGCTCTCAGCCAAGCAAATGTAGTTCACTGAAGTGGCTGATAGGCAGGTGAAATTTAAAATGCACCTCTGGCCTTAATTACCCGATGAGGTAAGAATGTTGTAGTCCTCCAACACCTGTAAGGTCTGGGCTCATCTCTCCCATCTTTGTATAATATCCCTTCTCCATGAGATGACCTGGGAGCAGTGGTGTCTTCAGGTGATACCAGATTTTTTAGATGTGGTTGGCGGATGTGGTTTACCCCCCGAATCCATTCCATTTCTCCCCCGTCGGATAGCAGCAATACCACTTAAGGAAATGACCAGCTCCTTGGATGGGCCTGATGGGTTTAAGGGCTCTCCAATCCCCCTTCTCAGTAACCACTTCAGAACTGGGTGGCCTAGTGGCCCTAGGAACTAGTGACCTAACTAAGATCTAATGACCCTCGTTAGACCCAAGAGATGCAAGAAAGGATGGCTGAAAGGTGTTTGCAGAGTGATGGATGTAAACCTAGCACACTGCCTACGTCGCTGTCGCTAGCTACTGTGTGGCCACGAAGAAGGCCAGCATGGGGGGAAAAGGCAATCCCAATTCAAGGAGGAGGAAGGATTAAGACAAAGAGGGATGGACGCAGTGCCTCCTTTCAACGGTGCCTCACTCTGGATTTCTGGTCATGATGGGCGGTAAAACTACTCATAGGTGTAGCCAACGGGAGTTAGTTTCTGGGTATCTGAAGCCCAAAGAATACTTTCTTTAAGGAAAAGTACCTCCTCTCAAGTCTGCTGGGGAAGAGACCGTCACCTATGAGCGTTCGGAGCACCTGGCAGAACGGAGTGCACGTGGATTGTGAGCGTTGCAAAGCAGAGGAGGGGCGTCTCTCTGACTGATACTTTTATGCAGGCTTCAGAGGGAGTTCATTACCAGGCAGAACACTAATCCATGCTCATGGAGAAAAGATCATCGCTCTCCCCCTCCAGTACAGTGAATCAGCAGGATTAGGGGAGACGCTACTTTGTTCCCAGCTATCTGACTCCCCCTCCGCTGCCATTGTCATATGACTTGTAGTGCTCCCTCTAGGCAAAGCTTTCTTCCTCACTCCTTTGTTAGGTTTGCATTGGACTTGGCTCTGACACTTGTTTTGGCTAATGGAATATGAGTGAACCTGATGGACGCCACAGGTGATCAGACAACTTTAAAGGCAGGTGTCCCTTTTGGCTTGGCCAACTTCTTCCCTCCATAATAAGAAAGGAATGTCTCAGAGAGGGGCTACTCCCTCCACTGTGGCTCTAAAATGAAAAGGCATGTGGATTAGAGCCAGAGCTGACCCACGGCCCGCTTGAGCCATGAATGTGCAGTAAATATTTCTTGTGGTAGGCCGCTGAGATTGATTGGTATGGTAGCCAAGCAAATACAAGGCTACATCGAGCGCCGCTATATTCTTAGGACTCTGAAAAGTGATTTGGAAGGCACAGGATTATGAAGCATGGTGTCTGTTCTCAGGGAGGTTACAAACACAGGAAAACACCAGAAAGGATTACGAGTACAGAATTCAGGGATACCCTGTGCACACAGACCGAGGGAAGCCACCAGACGTCAGAGAGAAGAAGGAGACTAGAGTAGTGAGTACACTACCCGGGACCGCCTTCAAGAACGGATGAGACTCACAAAGTAGTGGGGCCAACGACAGGTAGGTGCCAAGGCCTGACCAGCTGAAGGTTCCCCGCCCACCTTGTCAGCTGGCCTCCATGAGAGGAAGGACACTGCAAATGCCCGGGGAGCACACTCCACTGCAGTTTTTCTTCTGCCTGCTGGAGGCAAAGATGCTGAGACGTTCACTTTCGTGTTTGAATGGAAATATCTTAGTGTACAAATTATCACTTTACAATTAATTATGCAGAGCAAGCAATACACAGGAGGCTTCAATATTATGACAGCTTGGAAATGTACTGTTTTCGAACTCAACACGCAACAAGTCTTGCCAGACGTATGTTGAAAAGTAGCACAAGATTAGACAATTAACATTTTAATTTTGTACATTCACGGCACATCTGTGGGTCAGTGTGAACATCACAAGCAGCTCGGCATATGATAACTTGATATCCCCCGAAGACTCTGACCTTAAAAACCAACGTTCCTTAATTAGGCCTTTCCTTCCCCTTCTGTCTTTGGGGAGAAAGGATTGTTATGAAAAAGATAAGATTACATCATATTGGAGTTCACCAGGCATCTCGAATGGTTTGGGTTTGATAAAAACAAAAACAAAAACAAAAAAAAACGGCAGATTTCATTGCTGGAATCTTCCCTCCAGAATCTGTAAGCACCATGTGGATATCAAGGGGGATTTCATCAGTGTGTTTCTGATTCCTTTACAGTTAAATCATTAAAAGATTTTTGACGGTTTTTGAAGTCCAAAAACTCTCTGGAGCCACTCTTTTCCCCCAAGCATATTTTTCATTTCTTTTCATAAAATTTAGGAAATTGAATTTTAGCTCTGGTTTTAAAAAGAAAAAAAAAAAGCCGCTTGTCAATGATAGTGGCCAAGGATGAAAACCCCAATTCTAAAAGTTTGTTTGGGGGCCCATCCATCTGAGGAACATTTGTCTATTCTCGTTGGGCCCACATCTCAGCTGGTAGACATCTGGTCAATTATGATTCTGGAAAAGAGCTCAGCAAGTATATATATGCTTTGCTTTACTCTTTTTAATGTACAGGTTTGTGCAAGACAAGCCAGAACAGTTGACTCACATGAAGAGGGTAGAACTGTAGTATCATAAACTGGATGAAACTTGGGACTATCATTCTCTCAAGTCTCCTGTCTCATCAAGGCAAGACCCAGCTTGACAAGTGTTAAATGTCTCCCTGTGCTGTGTCCTAGAGGCTGACATTGCTTTAAGTCAACGGGTTCCTTGTTATGCCTGACATAACCCGATCTTACTCTTCTTAGGTATGAGCATTTCACAGTTTCTCATTCCCTTGAGAGCCCTGAACCTAATCTTGAAATGGATCATATAACTGCTTGCAACTATCAAAACGTTTCACAAAGGATCCATTCTAGGATGCGGGCTCCATGACAGCAAGGGCCTCGTCCGTCTTCTTCATGTAGCATCCTTCGCACCTAGAACGCTCTCTGGCACAGATAGATGATGAATGATATTTGTTAAATGAACGAACAAATGAAAGTCGAATCATATGTAAGATGCATTCAACCTTTTACAGCACTTCCACACCTACCAACAAGTTGCATTCTGCTGATACTCTGAGTGGGTAACAAAGGCAAAGTCATCCTTAGTTTACTGTGAGTAGCTTAAGATCTTATGGCCGGTCAGTGGGAAAACTGGTCCCCTGATTCTCAGCATGTACTATTTTTTTTTTCCCTGTAGGTCAGTGTTTCTGAAGGTTTGGCATGTCTTAAAATCACCTGGAAAATTTATTAAAATACAAATCTCTGAGCTCTAGCCAGTGTGTCAATTCACATCTTGAGGAAGGAACCAGAATCTGCATTTCTATTAAGTTCCCAGGCGATATTGACACTGCTGGTCCTGGGACCACTCTCTGAGAACCACTCATGAAGGTCATAGCTTCTCAGGAGCAAAACAAAAGCCCACAAGAGAGACAGACAGTACCGAACATTCTCTGAGACTATGACAAAGTTCGTCACAGTCAGCTAATCAGTGTGGAAAGCCAGGCTGTGCAACTTAATTGCAGAAAGCTTTTTCCTTCTTCATTAAAAAGTAAAACAAACACACTTAATAATATAGATCATGGGACAGGTGATTCCAACTTTGAATGAATGTTAGCTAAAATTTTATTGAAAATGAATTTAAGTCTTAATTAAACTGACATATTGGAGCTAGAAAGGACATTAGTGGCCAACTCGTCAACCTGCTCATTTTTACACCTGTGAAAAGAACATGAAGGTTTAGACAGATAACCATGCCCCACCAAGCGTCCCAGGTCCTCCCTAAGTCTGACGCTTCCCCTGCAGGCCATGATCGAAGGCAGGCAGGGGTTCTCCAGGAGTTGCTCCTGCAGGGACCATCCATCACCACACAGGTGTAATTTTTTTGGTGATGAATAATGCTGAATTGAAAAAATCTAGTTCTCAGTATAAATTTTTTGGTGGCCGCCATGATTTCTGGTTGCAACACATATTCACTTTGTGTCCTCCCCTAATTTTCTAAGCTTAGCGATGGACTTCAAGAATCAGGGTGAAGTTTCTGGAGAATGGGAGGACAGAAGCAGCGGGATGCCTATTCCTCCCTCCAACCGGGCTGTGCCTCTATTTCATCACTGAGCCCTCTATTTCATTTGGGGTGTGATTACGCAGCTATGGGGATGGGGCAGAGTTTAGATTTTGTGA
Organism: Panthera uncia; assembly: GCF_023721935.1. Lineage (NCBI taxonomy): Eukaryota > Metazoa > Chordata > Mammalia > Carnivora > Felidae > Panthera > Panthera uncia. The sequence goes on along the minus strand of NC_064808.1, from coordinate 88,129,895 downwards.
CCCATCTCCTCGAGCCAGGCTCCCATAAGAGTCTGCACTGATATCTGGCACGTTTATTGCTGCCTGGGAAACTGGTTTTGTGCATTCTCAGAAATACGAGTTTAGGACACAATGATATACATGCCTCTCAGAGGAGAGACAGAGACCCACGATACAGCTGTTGAAGGACATGCAATTTGAGTGAGGCAGATAGTACCGAGGCAAAAGGAATGTTTGTCCTTCATTTGCTCAGAATGCTGCTCCCTCTCCTGTCCAGCTGAGCCTCAAAAACATCACTGGATGCTGGGGACATCCAGCAAATTGCAAGTAGCAAATAAACATGATTTAACAGCAGAAGAGAAGTTTTGCCACACCACAAAACTTCCCCCTTCATTTATGTTGACATTTTGTTGTGTAATATTTATGACAGTGCTTAGACTATCGAAGTAGTTTTAGTGTAAGGAATGAAGTCTTTTGTAAACGGAGTTGCTTATTCTCTGACAAGGAGATGAGCAAGCTTATGGGCTGGAGGGCAATCACCAGATTTTAGCTAACCAGTTAAATTACTGTATTTCTGCATAAATAGTCTTTGCCATCACCATCAGTAACTCATGACATATGCTAGGTACATTTACACACAGAACTAAGATAATCCATTCCCTGCCACCTAGAAGTTTAGAATCTAAGATAGGGATTGCAAGTACACACAGAGGATACTTCATTCCTCACGCCTGTGCCTGTGGCAGACATTACTAATTGAGTACAGTGTTCTTTATCAGCATCTTTCCCTACATTAATGAAAGGCAGCCAGGACCAATGGATCGCAGCAAGCATGTGCCAGGCCTTCCTGGTCCATTTTCATTAGAGAGAGTAAGAATTAGAACTGAAAGTCATTCCTAGCAAGGGCAAAGGGGTATATTGTTACAGACCAAAGGAAATACAATTTTATCGCATCCACTTAAGTTTTCACCACCTTCCAAATAGTAAATACATGCGCAACTTGGAGAATCAAGGTACAGGACCTCTGTGAATTTCAGTAAGTGTGACGCCTCCGTGTGGATGCTTGAGCATAGCGGGTGGGAGAGAACACTGCGGTAGGTAGAGCCATCGTTAATGTCTTTGCTCCCAAGACAGGAGAATTCCGGGCCCTTTGGTTAAACACTGATCACAGCCACATAGTCTCCTCACTTCCTCCTTTCTGTAGCTCCAGTTAAGTAATTAAAATCACTTCTGTTAAACTAGTGTGGTTGGCTCAATAAGCCAAGGGCAAGTTTATGGATCTGGAGGATGGAAGCTACTTTAAACCTTGGCAGCTCTGGCCATGGTGAGGAATACCAATTAGAATCATCGATAACGAGGTCCTTGATGTTGAGCCACCACCACCCAAGGCCTCAACACAGCGGCAGGCCCGCTTCTCTGGCTAGCGGAGATAACAGAGCTGAGATCAGGCCATTTGGTTGTTCAAGCTGTCGTGCCAGGGACACGCTTCAGTTTAGCGAAGCCAGTTGTGCAGAAGCTCTTTGAACTCACACAGTCAGCTGTGGTCTGGAAGAGAAATACTTTGCCTGATACAGGTGAAATAGGAGTACGGGACTTTCAGATTAGATGTGGAGGAGTTTAAGGCTTCCAGAAAGGGCAGGCAGGAGCTGCTGGAGCAGACAGGGGTCGAACTGTAGAGGCTGTGTGGGATTGGCTGAGCTGGCCGAGGAAAACGCAGGCGTGACGGGGACACCTAGACACGTACCTAGACTCTAGCTTACCCTTCCACTGTCAGCAGTGACAACATTACTACCATTACTGTTATTTATTGAGCAATTACTACGTGCCTGATATGAAACTAAATGTGTTTCTATTATTTAATTTCATGCTTTAATTCTATCCATTAACCTTCACATCACTGCCGTGAAGTACTTTTTCTCCCTACTGCATAAGCAGGAAGCTCTTGAAAGATGAAATAACTTTCCTAAAGCCAAAATGACAATAAGTGGCTAGGTTAGGAATCCGACCCCCGAATTCCTGCTTTTAACTACCATGCTTTATTGCCTTCCCACAATCTGGTACACCCTCCCGCTGCTGCCTCTATCCATAAAATGTCCTTTCTTTATCACCATAACATGTATCTATAGATCCCAAGAGACCTATTGATTAGACAAAGATAAAGGCACAGCATTATAATAATTACCGTCAAATCATTGCACTGATAAACAAAAGGTACAGTTAAGTCTCTGTGAAGTCAAGGATCCTCCCTTCACTGCGGAATTAATCCATTTGCTATCTGGATTTGCGATTCCAGTTAAAGAAGTCATCATGGGAGGAGATGCTCTTGGCATTCATTTTTTTTTTTTTCCTTGTGGGGCAGTGTCATGGCCCTTTTTTTCTGGAAAGATAAATGTAGACACTTTATTTCCTGTTCACAGCTTCCTGATTTTCCTGGTCTCACTTGGCTATTTCCCAGAGTAAGTTTTAAGACCGTGATGTTCTTGGTCATCACTGAAACCTCCCTCTATGGCCTCCTTACTCTCTCCCTAACCTACAGACCCCACCCCGTACATTCACTTTCTTCCCTATGCAGCTCAGACTCCATGGTCCATAGCTTCATCCACCGCATTTACCGCTCGTCCCTAATGCTTACCTTTCTAGAAAACCCCAACCCCAGATCACTTCACGATCTCCCTCCTCTGCGCCTAATCCTGGGAAGCTGCAAGGAGCCAGAGATAATCACCCCAGCATGCGGATTGGCTGCATTTGTATGTCTGATCTGCGACCTTAGATGCCCCCTCTGACACCGTCTCCCCAATGCCTCTGTGCTTCTATGGTTAGATCTCCCTGCCACTCCCCACAAAGGCTAAATCAAACATTCTCCACTCTTCTTAAACTTTACTGCCTCTTCCCTGGCTCCCACTCTCAGCAGACGACGTCTCTCTGCTTCCCAGAAAGCAGATGTCACCAGATAAGTATTTTCTCAATGTCTTATATCCAAACTCCTCATCTTGACTTTACCCGTACTCACATGTCCCACCTTCCCTCCTGTTATATGAGACAAGTGAAAGGCTAATCCTTCCTTCTGTGGTGCGGATTCTCCGTCCTCCAACTTCTAGGACCGCGTCCTGTCCATTTCACCCTCTCTCCTTCTTCCCCATAGGATTCACATATGTGACAACATCTCCCATCTTAAAAACAGGGCGGCAATGGGGCGCCTGGGTGGCGCAGTCGGTTAAGCGTCCGACTTCAGCCAGGTCACGATCTCGCGGTCCGTGAGTTCGAGCCCCGCGTCAGGCTCTGGGCTGATGGCTCGGAGCCTGGAGCCTGTTTCCGATTCTGTGTCTCCCTCTCTCTCTGCCCCTCCCCCCCCTCATCATCCTTCTCCTCCTTCCCCCAAAATAAATAATAAAAAAAAAAAAAAAAAAAAAAAAACAAAAAACAAGGCGGCACTGACAATTGTCCCTTCACCTGGTATTCCTCTGCAGCCACTTCCCCATTTTCTCCTCTCAGTGTCTGTGTCTATGCTTCCTCCTACACATCTTTCTCTGAGGTTTAACTGACCTTGTGGCTCTGAATTCCAATGGCCATGGGTTGTCTCAATGTGACTAGAGTCATTTCTCTCTCACTGAACCAATCCTGCCTTGACGTCTATGACAGCATGCTCTCCCGGTTTTCCTGTTAGTTTTCTGGATGTTTCTTCCCAGTCCACTCATGGACTCCTATTTTTTCTTTTAACCCTTTTCTTAAATGTTGGCATTCACTGAGGATTCTGCCAAGGTTCTTTCCATAACCCCAAAGCTCATTCTTTTCTGAAGCCCCAGCCCCCTACAGCCACACTTTTTCCTGGACATCTCTAGTTGGAGATCCCGTAAGCAACTCTGGCTCAACATGTCAAAAATGGAACTCAGGGCTTTGCCCCCAAACCTTCTCCTCCTCATGATCTCCATCACCGTGAATGGCTCTTCTGTCCACCCAGAAACTAGAGTGCCAGTTGTCTATGGCATCTTCTTTTCCTTATGGGCGATCCCTGCATTCTTTGTATCTTACTCATAAATATTTGTATCACTGCATTCCCAACACTTGTGCCTTATGGAGAGTAAATAATAAACAAGGATTTTGTGGCTGGTGGACCAGACGTGTCCTGACTCTACCCCTCTGTTCCTTCCCCACTTTCTTAGCTCAGGCCAACACCATCTCTCACCTGGATGGATCCGCCCAACTGATTTCCTGCCTTCATTTCCTCTTCTGGCTCATCTGTCCTCATCACTGTAGAGAGACTGACCTTTCAAAACACACATCAGGCCTTCTAACTCTCCTGATTACATCCTTCAGAGAGCTCCCTCCCAGCACCTAACGTAGTGCCAGATGCTTATCAAGTGCTCCAAAAATATTTGTTCAATGAACAAAATGATTGGGATCTAACATAAGAGGATTTCCAGCCACACAGGAAATCTAATGCCCACTAATGTTATGTCATTATTGTATTTGCTCATTTGCCATAAGGAACATATTTGGCCTCACATACTCAACCCACAGGCTTCTCTTCAGCTTCTGTTTACTTCCTCCCTGAAACTGGCCCAGAGGAGCATTTACTGAAAGGCAGGGTCATCTGGGGGATCTGGAAGAAGGGTTAAAGGAAAAAACAGACTCGGGGCGTCTGGGTGGCTCCGTCGGTGAAGGTCCGACTTTGGCTTAGGTCAGATCTCAAGGTTCGTGGGTTCGAGCCCTGTGTCCGGCTCTGTGCTGACAGCTCAGAGCCTGGAGCTTGCTTGGGATTCTGTGTCTCCCTCCGTCTCTGGTCCTCACCCACTCACGCTCTATCTCTCTCCTTCAAAAAGAAATAAACGTTAAAAAAAAGAGAAAAACACAGACTCTTTGCTCCATTAAAGTCCCTGTCTCTCTAAGCAAATGTGGCTGCCCTGATGCCCCCCCTCACCCCTGCCATGGCTTGATGGCGGTGACTGGAAGCCGGCTGTGTGCTCACCCCTGTCTCACTAATACACTCCCCTCATTTCTCCACCCCTCCCGGTTTGTTTCTTTGGATCTTGAGAATGGAGGCTGTTGTTAGTACGTTTCACTTTGCAACAGCACGGACATTCATTGTGGCCGCGTGTGTGTGTGTGTGTGTGTGTGTGTGTATGTGTTTAGTGTGGTAAGAGAGGCAGGAAAGGAATAAAAGGAAATCCCTCGGGGCTGTGCTTTAGGGAAAAGCAAAAGGGGGTGCACAGCGTCTTGAGAGGGGCTCTCCTGGAGACTGCTGTGTGTTTTTCCACGCTCCCTCCTTCCACAAGGAAAAGGGAGAAGGTTGACAGGATCATGCCAGCCCTTTCAGAGATGCACCCCTGCCACCCCTCCCCCTGCCACACACCATTACAATCCACTGGTAACTGGAAAGTTCCCCTGCCCTTTCCTCAGGCTGTCAATGCTGTGGGATCTACTGCACGTGCTCCTGTGTCCTGACGGGTGCGTGGGGGCCACACGGTCACGATGAGGCTTCCAGGCAGCAGCAAGCATCGGCTTTTCTCCAGCACGCAAGTCAGTGATGGGAGTCTGGGAGTGTAAAAGGGATGGAGAGGACAGCAGAAAAGCTCCGTGGCTACCCCATGACAGAGGCATGGAGTCATAGAGGCCACATGAGGCAGCAGGGGGATTTATGGATTAAATGGAAGAGGCCATCGGACTGGAGTGAGCTCAGCACAAGGGTTGATCTGGAGAGCAGATGTCAGTGACTGGGAGCTTGCCCAGTCTGCCCTCTCCTCCCTGGTATTAAGTCTCCCTGATGTCAATGACCACCGGTCCCCTGGCTTCGTTCTCCACAGGGCTCAGGACGGCCAATATCCCAGAGTCACCACTGGGGACTTGGCCAAGGTAAGAGCCTTCAAAGCATCTCCTTCCCTCACGTCTCTTCCACTGCCCCCTGGCCAAGGCCCTGTGAGTGCAAGTACCTGTCTTCTCCTTCCCCCTCCTGCCACTGTGTGTTCCCAGCACCTGCCTTCCTCATTGGGTCTGCAGCAATCAGAGAACAGGGCTGTCGGCCAGGTTGAGGCCAACAGAAAACAGACACACCCGGACCTGGAACATCCACATCCAGAATCCAACCTGTCTTATGCAGGACGGTCATCACACCGAGACGCTCTGGCCGTCTTCCCCTGGCGTCCAGCCCTACGTGACCCTCCCCGTCTTCCATGTCCCCAGGCCTTAGACTCCTCGTCCACATGTCACATCAGGCCCCGGCCCACCTCCCCAGGAGTGGAGATGCTGGTTAATAGGACAGTGGAGGCCCACGATGCCCCGCTGGTAACGAAGGGCAGGAGCAGGTACAGCTGGGTTTGAAACCTGGATCGGCCACCTGCTGATTGGGCCACTTTAGCCAAACAGTTCAGTTTCCTCTTCTGGAAGATGGGGAGAAGACTGTCTGGCTCATGGGTTGTGAGAATGAATGTTAACACTAAGCATTCCTAGCATGTACCCGATATCATCATAGAGTCTCCTATGTTAACCTGAGATTTTTCCTGTCACAGGTGACCCATGCAGCTCTCTGTGGAGTCACCATAAAACCCCAAGGTCTCACCTCCCAGGCTCTTCCCCGGGGAAGAGCCACGGCTCTGAGGGGCTGCTGAAAGACCCCGTGAGTAGAGTCAGGGACTGCTCCCTGCTGCACTGCTATCCCTACGTGTCTTCTTTGCCTCCGCAGAAGGCCCCGGACCATTGCCATCCCTATCCCAGTGACCTGCTGCTAGAATCGCGCCTGGGAGTGTGCTGGAAGCCACCTGGAACTGGCCCAAAAGGCACCTCAAAATGTCCAGTGGGAATGTCTTCTCCCACTCTGTTTGGGATGCTGTGCACAGCCGAGCATTGTGGAAACCTCTGATGTTTGGGTGGCTTCTGAATACTAAAGAGGGTGAGAAAAAAATGAAAGAGAAAAGAGAAAGATGTCTCGGTCAGAAGTTTTTCTAATCGCTATGGATTTTCCCCCGTTTTAGTGGATTTGAGAGAGGGTGTAGGCAAAGGAAGGGAAAAAAATCAAAAGCAGATTATTACCCTGAGCCGCTCTTGCTTTTCATCCTGAGCTACGACAGCCGCTTTTTTCCCCGCTCCATCTGCATGTTAAAGGCTGAGGGATGATGCCGGCAAAATATTGACAATTGAGTGGAGATTATAGGTTACTTGGATCTTGAAAGAGAGAATCAATTAAAATGGAGCTTTGCCCTCACAAGGTAAATTAGCTTCTGAAAAAAAAAGTCCGTTCCCCCCTCTCCACTGTCCAGAATGTGCTAGACAGCTGAGATGGGGTCACACAAATGACTGAAAGGAAAAGCATGTGGCACGTACGCACACACCTGCACGCACACGCACGCACGCACACACACGCACTCACGCTGCACACCTGATTATTCAGCAAATACCGGCTGAATTTCTGATCGTGTGTGTGTACACACGAATATATTTATACGTGCTATCCAATCCCACACACCATTCCATATGTGTTCCTACTCAGCCGCGCTGGGCATGGGATCCGTCGGGACTTCTGTGAGATTCTCCCAGGCTTACATGTTTTTCTTTCTCCCTTTCTGATAAAAATAATGCATCATTTTAGTAAATGAAAGATGCAAGGTCTCCTTTGCCCTCTCTGCCTTCGGACTACTTTACAGAAAGATGTGGACATGGCTTTTACTACAGCCATTTAATAACAGAGGAGAAAAGAAACCAGAATTTCAAGGATTTCCTCCCCCTCCCCTACCCGTCCCCGGAGCCCCTGAACTTGCAGCAAGAGTCACATAAAAGCTAGGCACGAGAACTGGTTTTGTCATCCATCTGGAACTCTCGAGGGTTCTCGAACTCTCAGAGTATCCGTTCTTAGAACATGTGACCTTAGAGAAAGACGGTCACCCAGAGGACACCATCTGAGCCATATTTCCAGTCCTTCTGTCTCACACTTCATTCTGTCTTGCCATCTTTGGGATCAACGGTCTTAAGTAGGCTATGAGGAACCCGCCCAACTTTTCCATTATAAGTGGAGAATTTAGTCGAGGAAAAGAGTAAGATACGAACAAAGAATAACGAAGGACGAAGCTTTCCTGTTTGGGGTGAGGGTTCAAAGACAGTGCTTCTCAAGGGGTCCACAATCTAACGAGGGTGAGCCAGAAGTGTGCACGCACACAGCGTGTTGTGATACACGCTACAGTGCAGGTATTTTGCAAGAGTCCAGAGAAGGGAGACTCGGTCTTCGCCGTGGCTTCAGTGGCATCAAGGATGAGTGGGAACTTGCCGGGTAGAGAGGACACGGGATGGATTCCAACAGACGGAAATGGGGAGCAAGAATTCAGACATACGCACATGCGCAGGGCATTTAGAGAAGAGCAGACGTGTGACTAGATCACGGGGTGGGGAAGAGTAGCCAGAAATGAAGAGTGCGGAAGTTGACCGGTGGAGGCCAGATTTCACTGGGCCTGGAAATGCTTCCTCCTTCATCTTGAGACAAAGGAAGCTCTTCCGTCTACGGGCAGGGAATGTCCCAGTCAGGGCCAGGTTCTGGAAAAACTCTGAAATCAATGCAGAGAATGGCCCAGAGATGGGGGGCCCTGCAGACTGATCCTGTGTCCTAGAGAGCTGTACATGGGCTGGAGAGGGCGAGGGCTGGAGCCCCGGACTGATAGCAGCAGGAGGAGAGGGAGAATCAATGGCTTCTTCAGAAGCGTCCGTCATGCTCAGAGACAAGGGTGAAACTGCAGCTAACCCAAGGCCCTTCACCCGAGCAACAGGCAGGGAGATACATGTTGTTTTTCAATGATGGTAAGAAATAAAAAAGAAGTCAGGTTGTTTTATTTGTTTGCTTGGGGAGGATAAAATTAGGAGAAGAGTTTAGTTTTTAAAACAAACGGTTTCGTAGTGCTTAACGATCTCTGTTGGCACCTCACTGGTTCCTCTGAGCTTAGGTTAAAGGTTAAGGCCATACTATGGGCGTGGGAGTCACGAGAAAATCTCTGACTGGTAGATAGAAGGAAGGAGGGAAGGAAGGAAGGGAAGGGGGGAGGGAAGAAGGAAGGAAGGGAAGGGGGGAGGGAAGAAGGAAGGAAGGGAAGGGGGAGGGAGGAAGGAAGGAAGGAAGGAAGGAAGGAAGGAAGGAAGTCTGGAGAACAGGGTGAGGTGGTGTTGGAGTCCAGACAAGAGATTCCTTTCAGGGCTTTTAAGAATGTGGGCAAAGGGGCACCTGGGTGGCTCAGTAGGTTAAGCATCGGACTTCGGCTCAGGTCACGATCTTATGGGTCACAGGTTCGAGCCCCGCATCAAGCTTTCTGCTGTCAGCACAGAGCCCACTTCAGAGCCTCTCTCTCGTTCTCTCTCTGCCTCTCCTCCACTCCTTCTCTCTCTCTCTCTCTCTCAAAATAAATAAATACACTTAAAAAAATAAAGCATTTAAAAAAAAAGAATGTGGGCAAGGATGAGGCGCCTGGGTGGCTCAGTCGGTTAAGCGTTAGAGTCTTGGTTTTGGCCCAGGTCATGAACTCATGGTTCGTGGCTTTGACCGCCTCGTGGGACTCTGAACTGACAGTGCTGAACTTGCTCGGGATTCTCTCTCTCTCCCTCTCTCTCTGCCCCTCTTCTCATAGTCTCTCTCTCTCTCTCTCTCAAAATAAATAATAAAAAAAACCTTTTTTTAAAAGAATGTGGGCAGGGAGTGGGATCAGAGAGTAGGGACGACGCACAGTGTGGTCAGAGAGAGGAGAAAAGGCACATGAGATGGGATTTTCTTGCAAGGAAAGGAGAGAAGCATTTCAAGGAGCAAGCCGCAGCCTAGAGCTGAGCCCTCCATTCTCCGCCCCAGCCTAAAACGCACCTAAACCCGAATGTCACCTTGACGGGGAGTGACGGGGGAAAGGCGTGGGCACGTGGGTGACGCAGGTGTGTTCAGGAAGAGGGACGCAGGGTCAGCAGGGGAGGGAGACCTTTCGTGTCTAGGATAAAGGAGATCAATTTCACACGCGACACCATCTGGAAGGAGGAATTTCTGACTGCCCTCCGAAACTGCAAAGCAAAACCAATCAGATAGAAAACAGCCAAATGAAACAACAACAACAGCAGCAGCAACAACAACAGCAGCAGCAACAGGAAGTCAAAGGAGACAGGACAAAACCACCCAAAGCCGCCTCTTCACGCTGGAGCAGCACATGACCCAGTTTTGCAGCTTTCTGCAGCCGGGAGGTCGGCTGCCAGAGCAAGTCAAACAGGCCCAGAAACCAAAAACCCTGGCCTGCCTGGAGTCCCCGTGGGTACGAAAGTTCCTGGAGAATCTATTCACAGCTTCCAATTTCCCCTCCTCAGACTGCACATTCGCCTACGAGCGATTCCACGCTAAACATAACCCAGCCCAGAAAAATGCCCCTCTGTGCTTTCTTTCCGACGCGGGATTTCATCCGGGCTTAAGTAACACCTCGCGACATAACACAAAGAAGTGAAATGAGAGCTCATAATTGCATCAGAAGGCCGTGGGAGAGTCACCCACCACCCCCCGCACCGACTCCTAACCACACTTGAGGGAGGAGGGAGGAGGGGTGTGTAATTTCTTCATTTCTTACATTTTATGGAACACTTCACTTTGCTTTCAGCGTAATTATTGTTGTACTTTTCGCTGCTTTCCATTTGCTGTGTTTAAAAAAAAAAACACTTCTCTCCCCCCTGCACACTTTTCTTAATACATTAAAATTAATAACTCGTAACAGTGACCTAATTTGCTTTGAGTACTGTAACGCAGGGATTTTTTTATTCTCCCAGATCCGCAAAAACCCTTGACATGTTACTGTGGTAACAGAAGCAACCTGGTAAGTTCATGAATGAACCCCATTGTGCTCTCCAAAGCCTTCTTTTCCTGCATTCTTTGTAAGCTTTGGATCCCACCCTTGTCTGTCGAGCCCCGTGTTCGGTGCATTGGACCTGGGTCACTCCCAACTGTCTCCAAGTCCATGCTGGGTGCCCGTGACCTTCCTGTTCTCCTCCAGAGTTGAGGGCAAGCCTCTCCTTAGCTTCCTGAGCTCCCCAGAGCCCTGTGGTAGGGCCTCTCCTTTCCTCCCTCGAAGTTTCTCCAAGGGTAGCCCGCATGGGTTACCCCCACGGCCTTCCCTGCTCTCAGGGATGTGTCCCAAATCCTTCACATGGCCTCTCACCGGGCTCTTCATGATCTGTAGACTGGTTAACACACTAGCCATGTGGCCTGCCACTCTCCTCTCCATGCTCTTTCCTAGTCACACAGCGCACCTGGAAATTGCCAGGCTAGGCCAGTCATTTTTCTCTAAGCTTTCTTAGGCATGGACTTCCCTTGGCCCAACTTCCTTACCCATCTCCCACTCTCACACATGACAAGTGTAGATGTCACCTCTCAGAAACCTTGGGGAAACTAGACACCCTCCCTTTGAGCTCCCACAGCCCTCTGTGCCTATCCAAGCACAGGACTTAGGCGTACCATCTATGTCTGTCTGCTTACATTTATTGCCCGCCTCCCCAGCTTGTCGAGAAGCTTCTTGAGAGAAGGGTCTGTGTCTTGGGTGCTGCTGTATGTCCAGCGCCCATTAGGGATGCCTGGCACATGATGTGTCCCGAAATCAAAACTGAGGGAATGAGTGGACAGACTGGAATCTCTTACCCATCTTTTCTCACCCTCCTCTTTCCTTTTTCCCCTCCTTTCGTGTCGATTACTATGCAGCATTCACTGTTACTATGAGAACAAGAGGGGGGTTAGAAATAAGAACCCCCCCATGGGTCCAGGACCCCAAGGTGCTGTGGGCTCCACACTTGGGGCACCCTCATAATATGTATGTTTCAAGCACTCCCCTATATAAACACCCTACGATGGTATCCTAGAGAATGAACCCCTGTTATGTCCAAATCTGTTCTCTAGCAGCAACGGGAAGAGTAAAGATCTTGAGTAGTCCTCATCTTGTTGCTTTTTTTTTTTTTTTTGAGAGAGAGAGAGAGAGGAGAGAGAGCAAAAGTGATCAAGGGGCAGAGAGAGAGAGCATCCCAGGAGGGGCAGAAACAGAGAGAGAGAGAGAGAGAGAGAGAGAGAGAGATGGGGAAAGAGAGAAGCGGGCTCACCCAAACCAGGGCTCATGATCATCTGAAGTGGGGCTCGAGCTCAGAGATGCGAGGCTGGAGCTCACCCGAAGCAGGACTCGAACTCACGAACCGTGAGATCATGACCTGGGCGGAAGTCAGACGCTTAACGACTGAGCCTCCCAGGCGCTCAGTACTCATCGTGTGAATAACTCGAGTAAGGAATGGAAACAGCCATGTACCGATATTCATTCTTCCTCATGACATCATAGGAAAGACTGTCACCGGTTTGCAGATGTTAGCAACAAGGGAGGCAAGGCGGAGTCCGCCCCTCACAGCCAGGAGGAGAGGAGCAGAAGTGGTTTGCAGAACCGTGGCGACCTGCCGCCCAGACTGCTGTGGAGGCTGTGCTCCAAACCTGCATGGGTGTGGACACGGCACTCTTGTCCCCAAGAGGGTAGGAGGATTTCATTTCCACAGCTACCCGGAGAAGGAAATCTGTCATCACCCTCAGCAGACAGCCAGAGAAGAAGAAAAAGAATAAAAATGTATCAAGGAGGCTGGGTATTGATTTTCAAATCCTGGCTGACAAGAAAATGATTTGGGTCCATTTCCATTTTGCGGCTGAAGCCCGGTGCTTTCTCTGCCTCTGTCTGACCCCTCGGAGCAGAGTTCATCAAGAATCTCCCCAGCTGACACTCTAATCCTGACTTTCAAAGAGCCTCTCCCCGGTTTGTCTAGAAGAAGCAAGGACTTGTGTGCAAGTGGTACAGTGTGGCTTCCTGAGTCTCATCTGGGAAGCAGTCAAGTGGGCCAGTTCGGGGGCCGGTATTTCAAGGCTGATTTAGAATAGTGCGTTTTAAAAGCCCTGCTTAGTCTCACCCAGATATGACCACGACCATCAACATTCATGTCCTGATGGAGGTTTTCGGCCCACACACAAGGACAAGGTTCAAGGCAGGCAACCTAACAAGCCCTGGGTCTTGCCTTGGGCAGTCCCTGCGACAGCCTACTCCCCGCAGGTACTTCCCACCAGGAGCCGTGCATCTGCCGTGAGCTTCTTCTCTCTGCACGACGAGAATTCTAAGTAAGGGCAACGGGCCTATGTATTTAATTTACTTGTAAGTGAACAGCTTCTGTGTGTTAGAAAAAAAAAATTAACTCAACCTATGAATTTGTAATTGCTTGAGATTTCACCTCCTGGCCACGCTTCTCTTCCTATGGAGTTATTAAAACCTACACAATACGGTCTAATAATTTATTAATAGTCAACATAAATAGATAACAGCTCACATAGCCATAATAGCCATTGCATGTGAAATAATGAGGGATTATTTAAAAGGCACTTCACTGGAGAGGAGGAAGCATGGCCGTTCGAGTCTAGAACCACTGTTGTGGCAGTCGATACGCTCACGTACACAAGGCCTTCTTGACTGTTCACTGGCCTCCACTGTGTCACTAGTTCCCCATGTCCATTTGGAAGGGGTGGGGTACCGGCCAGTCGTTGCTTAGCAGAAGAGGACATCCACATTAATGGGAGAGGAACAAACCATGTCTTCATGGAACAAAGTACAAAAAACAAAAAAAAACAAAAAACTCATACTGGAGTAGAGTAATTATCACGGAAAGGGCCTCAACAATAATACATCTTCTGTCTCTCCATTGAACTTTCTACCATCAAACCCTGGCATGCCTTTCTCTGGCGGTTCCTTCATGCTAGCACCTTGGGAAATGAAGAAGGGAGCCTAAAGTCACCACGGCTTAATGAGAAACTCCCCATCCCCTCTGCCGCAGAGCTCCAACGGTCAGGCCCCGCCTCCCACCCTGCTCGTCACATGATCTTCCCTGGAGACTTCCTCTGTACTCTTCTTGAGTGTTTTATGAAACTTCAAATCGAGGAACAGATACTTGGCAATCAGATCAGAAGGAAGACCGATCTGATTTTTATTTTGTAGGTGACCCTATATGTAAAGAAATCCTAAGGGATCAACGAAAAAATTACTAGAACTAATAAATGATTTCAACGAGGTCGCAGAATAGGAGATCAATATACAGAAATTAATTTTCTTTTTGTATACTGGCAATAATCCAAATTAAAAAAAATTAAGAGAACAATCCCATTTTCAATAGTATAAAAAACAATAAATCACTTAGGAATAAATCTAACCAAAGGAGTGAAAAATTCATATGCTGCCAACTAAAAAACATAATTGAGAGAAATTAAAGAAGTTGTAGATAAATGAAGAGACATTCCACGGTCGCGGACAGGAGATTTGAAAATATTAAATGGCGGGGCACCTGGGTGGCTCAATGGTTAAGCATCTGACTCTTGACTTCGGCTCAGGTCATGATCTCACAGTTCCCGAGATCAAGTCCCAAGTCTGGCTCGGTGCTGACAGTGTGGAGCCTGCTTGGAATTCTCTCTCCCTCTCTCTCTGCCTCTTCCTCTCCCTCTCTCTCTCTCTCTGTCTCAAAATAAATAATAAGCATTTAATATATTAAATGGTAATTCTTCCCAAATTATTCTAATTAGAAACACAATCCCTATAAAATCTCAGCAGGTTTTTTTTTTCAGAAACTTGACACCCCAATCTCAAGATTTATATAGAAATGCAAGAAATGAAGAAAAGCGAAAACAATTTTGAAAAAGAAGAAAGTTGGGAGTACTATGGATTTTACATTTCCTGATTTTGAAACATGCTACAGTAACCCACACAGTGTGGCTTTGACATAAGGATAGACATTTAAATCAATGGAACAGAATTGAGAGTCCAGAAGTAAACCCTTACATTTATGGTCAATTGTTATTTTTAAAAGATGTCAAGGCAATTCCATGGCAGAAGAATAGTTTTTTCAACAAATGGTACTGAAACAGTTGGATAGTCACATGCAAAAGTGTGAATTTAGACCTTTGCCTCACACCACAATAATTTACCCCAAATTGATATGGACCTAACTGTTACAGTTAAAACTATAAAATTTTTACAAGAAGACATAGTAGAAAACCATTGTGACCTTGGGTTAGGCAGAGTTTCCTGATAAACAACAAAAGCATGATCCATAAAGGAATGCATTAAGAATCTGGATTTCATCAAAATTAAAAACGTTTGCACTTCAAAAGACACCATTACGCAAATGAAAAGATAAGCCACACAGTGGGAGAACGCTTTGAAAATCATATACTTTTGATAAAATAACTTGTATCCAGAACACAGAAACAACTCTTTTCAAAAAAATCAATGATAAGAAAGCAAACAACCCAACTGAAAAATGGGCAGAAAGAGAATGAGAAGACAAGTCACAGACGAAGGGAAAATATTTGCAAAAGACATAGTTGACAGAGAGGACTGTTATCCAAAACATACAAAGAACTTTTGAAACTCAGCAATAAGAAAATGAACAGCCTGGTTAAAACATGGGCAAAAGACCTGAACAGGCACCTCACCTAAGAAGATATACACGTGGTGAATAAGCACATGAGACGATGGTCCACCTCATGTGCCACTGCAGAACTGCAAAATAAAAAGAACCAAAAGATGCCGCTATACACCTATTCGAATGGTCAAAATCCAAAACACACACAGCAGCAAGAGCTGGTGAGGATGTGGAGCAAGAGAACTCTCACTCATTGCTGCTGGGAATGCAAAATGGCACAACCATTTTGGAAGACTGGTTGGCAGTGTCTTATAAAACTAAACGTACACTTATGATCCAATAACATACTGATATTTACCTAAATGGGTTGAAAACTTATGTCCACACCATAACTTGCGCATATGGCAACTTTATTTATAACTGGCAATACGTGGAAGCAACCAAGATGTCCTTCAGTAGGAACGGGTAAAAGGATACATACATGTACATCCATACAATGGAATAGTATTCGGGGCTAAAAAGAAATAAGCTGATGAAAGCCATGAAAAGATCTGGAGGACACTTAAAATGCATATTACGAAGTGAAAACACAACAACAACCTGAAAAGGCTACATACTTTGTGAATGACCACATGACATTTTGGAAAAGGCAAAACTATGGAGATGGTAAAAAGATCAGTGGTTGCCAGGGACTGAGGGGAAGGGCAGATCAACAGGTAGAGCATAGAGGGTTTTTAGAGCAGTGAAACTACTCTACAATACTGTCATGGTGGATCCATGTCATCATACATTTGTCAAGACCCACAGAGTGTATAACACCAGGAGCGAACCCTGTAATGTAGACTATGGACTTTGGGTGATGACGTGTCCGTGTAGGTTCATCGACAGTAACAAATGTAACAATCTGGTAAAAGGTGGAAAATAGTTGGACAGGTTCTTAAAATGTTAAACATAAAGTTACATGACACAGCAACTCATTTCCTAGATCTCTATCCAAGAGAAAGGAAAATATGTGTCCACAAAAGACGTATATATGAATGTTCACAGCAGCATCTTCATAAGGAGCAAAAAGTCATAAGGAGCAAAAAGTGGAAGGAACTAAAATGTTCATCATTGACTGTTCATCCGTACAAAAATGGACCAACTACTGATAGCTACGATGTGGGTGAACGTCAACAACATGCTAAGTGAAAGAAGCCAGACACAGAAGGCTACATATTGTACAATCCTGTTGGTGGGAAATGTCCAGAAAAGGCAATCTAGAGACAGAAAGTAGCTTAGTAATTGCCTGGAGCAGGGTGAGAGCGGGTGGGGTTGTAGAGATTGCCTGCAAACAGGCAGGAAGGATTGTTCAGGGGAGACTGAACTGTTCTAAAACTGGATCATAGTAACGGTCGCACAACTGTGTCAGTTTACTAAAAATCATTCGATTGTACACTTAGCGAATTTTATGGTATGTAAATTATGCCTCAATAAAGCTGTTAAAGATAGCAGATGCTTATTAAGGATGTCATGAGGGTACAAGAATAGGAGGGCACACATTAAGAAGACTACCTATGATTAATGTAACATCACCCCATCACTGGTGAATGAGCCTTTCAGGAATACCTCCTGCTGGGCACTAGAAATTCACCATATTTACCTAGAAACATAGCCTTCCACTTACATCAAGCAGAGACAATTGAAGTCACCAAGCCCAATTCAAGCCTCATCCCACTAGCAAAATGAAACGGGTAACCCGCAGCTTGGTCAGAAAGAGGCTATGACCTAGGAGCCTGTACTAAAACAACCATGGCCTCCAGAATGTCTTCCATTCATCTCGGTGGGGGTTAAAAGGCCTGAACAATAGAGTTATCACTTACCCAGTTGACTGGCCTCTCATTTGTACAAGAGCTAGAGTAAGGAGAGTAACTTACTTTTGTGACGCTCTTACAAAATGCTTTAACATACACTCGTCTGTCTGTTCTCACAGCAGCCCCATAGGTGGATGTGGGACGAACACCACTGGCTGACTGGCCTGACCCTCATCCAGTCGCAGTCAAGGAGATGTGAGTGTACGTTTACCGGGTGGGCTCTGGGAAAGCTTTTCCTCTTTCTGACACAGAGAGGCTGATCTTCTGTCCCTTCCTCTTCCCCCTTCTCTGTGCCTAGAGCAAGGCATTTCTAAGAATTAGAAAAGTCAAGGACCACGAAGGGAAAAGCTGGTACAAAAGGGCCCAGAGAGCCCCAAAGATGCTCGTCCTGACACAGTCAAGCTGCCAAACCAACTGCGACAGCATATCCTGGAAGGCTCGGTAAGTGAGGGGGTGTTACTTCCTGCTTGTTTAAATCACTGTGCTAGGCTTTTACTTTTACTGGTTGTTGCGAAACCTCTCGCTACCTGGTTAAGGCAGAAGTCATTAGCTGTACTTCACAGATGCCCAAGCTAAAGCTTTGAAAAACTATGCCACTCAACCAAGGGCAAGCTGCCAGCAACGAGAAAAACAGGAACGTGTACCCAGCTTTCTGAATCTAGGAATGTAATAGCCACAACAGAGACAGCAAAAAAAAAAAAAAAAAAAAAAAAAAAAACACAACAACAAAAAACACCCGTTGAGCACTGAGTAGGTAGCAGGCCTCTGACTTCACTAGGTCCTTGACTTTACTCTAATTCTTAGGACTCCGCGGGCCCGCTAGTATTATACCCATTTTATGGATGAGCATATAGAGATTAAGAAAGATGAAGTCAAAGTCCACATAGCTCTTAAGTGGTGGTGCCAGGAGTCTAAACTGGCATGTATCTTATCTGCTCTGAGGAGAGTCCAGAGGAGTAAAGCATACTCCCTGGGATTCACTGACCGGCTGATGGAAAGCATCATATACTTAGGAAATGGGTCTGGATGATCCCTAGTGGGATTCAGGTTGGCTAGCCAAACTCATCACCCTTGCGGGGAGGGGGGGGTGGTTCTTACTTTAAATGCGTTACTAAAGCAACTTTCTGGACACAATTGTCCTTTCACTGCTCACGACCACTCTTGTACTGTCAAGTTCACCTCTTCCAGGAACCCCTCCCTGATTGCAGGCATCAGAGGGCATGAAAGGGAGTTCTCCACGGGAGATGTGAGATTCTGCTTCTTTCTGGAGAGAGGGGTTCAAATTCGGGGCCACTTTTTGGCAGCACCAGCCTGACAACAGCAATCTGGAGCCCAGAGTAAGTACCAGGAGAAGGGAACCCCTACGTCGGGGGTGAAGACATGGCTGCCGGAGCAGGGGCTGCAGGGAGAGAAGCGGCTCTCAGCCAGCGCCAGGCACAGGTTGCACGCGCCACCAGAGGCGGTTGCCATTCGAAGCACAGAATGTATAGCGTGTCCCACACTTGAGGTGCCACGGGGGCGTGCACGTGGGGTCGGAATTGGGGCCAGAGTGGTAAAAAGTAACGCAGAGGGATTTAGAGATGTTCACGGCGAACCGCCGTCGCCTTTCAGGATAATGTCCCCCTCTTCTGAGACGGGGCTGCAACCCCATCCGTGTCCATCAGGCCCATATGGGCTACCGAGCCTTTAAGAGCTTAATTAGTTTTTCTCTCTGGGTTCCCTGCCTCCCCAGCAATGACTGAGTACCTGATTCGCTTAAACAGGGGGCATCCAGCATTGATGCCTTTTCAAGGGATCGTGGAATTCTGGGTCAGGGAGAAGCCAGGTCTTCAGGACGGTTCGGCGAGGGCTCGGCTGGTGCCGCCCAGGGGCTCCCCGCCTCCCCCAGGCTCTGGCGCTAACAGGCCCTCTGCTGCCCACCTGGAAGCAGGTGCCTCCGACCCTCTCTGACTTGTGGGGTGACAGTGGAGAGCTGAATATGGAGAACTGCCTGTGTTTTCGTGAGCCTGCTCTCCTTGCCTCAGACACAGTTACGTCGGCCCGAACCTGCTCATGCCTCCGGAATGGTGCTGCTCCCTTACACGTGATTGGTCCAGCATTTCTACTCTACAAGGAACGAAGGGTACAGCCAATCTCATCTCCATGAAAGCAATGCATCTTCCTGGCCAGGTTATCATCCCGTGTCCTTCAGAAGTGCATCTTTCTCCCCAGGGTCATTCTGAGCGAGCCACAGGGTCACAGGAGAGTCTTGGGAAGATCAGGAGGAGAAACCCAGTGGAAAGAATAATCCAAGTATGATCCTGGGAGCTTCAGCTCCTCAGACTTCTCACCTCTTCCCGGAACACAACCCTTCCCCCCCTAACCTGCTGCACCTTCAAGCTTGAAGCTCTTCCCAGACTCCACCTCTAGGGATAAAAAAAGGACTCTCTCAGATTATTGAACAGACCAGCAAATGCTCGCTCCCTTAGGACAGGAGGCAGTTTGGACCACAAGCAGGTCAGAATGTCCGGGCACTTCCACAAACAGCCTCCCCCCCCCCCCCCCCCAAACAAAGGAATATCAAACATGAAACAAACCAGTGTTCTCCCATCAAAAACATCGTAACTCATTTAACATTGAGGTTTTTTTTTTTTTAATCCTTTTTACTAGATTAAAAAAAAAAACACAATAGTTGTTTCTTTCCTTTTATTTCAGCAGGGTTCCAGATAATAAAAAGATTTATAATTAAGCCAGTAGATTTACTTTTGCTATGCTGCCCTAGATTATGAAAAAGTATAATTATATGCAATTAAAAAATGAACAGTATTTCTTACCAGAGCGAAGCTTGAAAAGTCATTATGAATCCATTAGCTCAGCAGACCTTACAAATGGCCTTCACTACTCCGGACTTCATTTAAATTTACAACATTGAGAAGTAACTTCTCCCCGTTTTGATGGACTGTGTGTGTGTGTGTGTGCGCTCACACATGTGCGTGTTCATTCTCTGCTTTACCAAGAGGAGCCACACACTGATCTTACGTGCTAAGGCCATGTTCTTAATATTGAGTTTGCCATGTTCTTCCGGTCACATGGCTCATAAGTGCTGCACTTCGGGAATCTGCCAGCTGGAAAACTGAGGGATGGTCTAGAATTCTTCTAACTTACCCTTGTGCCTACCTCCTATAGGCATTGATATAGTGCTTTATTGCTGACAGCACAAATGAGGCCACAATGCTATCTGGACTTTGCTCTGGTCCCCTCCTCTCCTCCAGCTACATCAGCCTGAATTGTTCCCACTGAATTCACTTATGGCTGGGTTACTGTGGAATTGCCACACTTATCCACATAATTACCTAGCATGATGGGTGCTTTATCTCTCGACTACCAGGGATAACACATACAGGAGAATTGATCTAGATAATCCTGGCACCATTCACGACTTTATTTCAATTGAGCCTGCATGTTTGACAAGAAGTTGTAATTATTGAAAATTTCATCTGCATTAAGATAATGGATCTTACCCAGAAGTCCATTTTCTCTTGTCCCTCAACATTGGAATCACCCTCAGCATCATCACTGGCAGGAGCCCAGGGGTTATAGCAAAAGACAAAACAAAAAACCACCCAGAAGCCCTCTATCACCGTTTTTTGTTTTTTTTGTTTTTTTTTTTTTCATTTAACTGGCTATCCTCGTTCGCTGATCTTTCCACCTGCTTCTGTGTTTGCCCGATGACATCAGAGCCTTCAGTAGTGGCTCCAACTCTGGCTGATAATCAGAATCACCTGGAGGCAATGTAAAAAATATAGGTGAATAGTAACCTAGACTTTCTGAATCAGAAGTTCTGGGAGTAGGGCTTGGGAATCGGTCTATCAATGACTCTCCAGGTGATTCTTAGGCAGCCAGCCCCACAAGGTACATAAATTGACATTTACATCCCTCCAGCCCAGATGAGGGGCCAGGCACACTCAGGTGGATGGGAGAGAAGGCCCATCTCTGGTCATTTCCCTGTTGTCTGGAATTCATCCTCTTTGAGTATTCAGGTACCAGCCTGGATGAACAAGGATCCCAGGACCAGACCCAGACACCTCCCACCCTTGCAGCCTTCCCTGAGGGGGCTGCTCCCATCTCAGGTGATGCGTCCCTAGAGCAAGATGGCGGGTGTCCCAGGTCTCTTTCTCAGTGCAACTATAGCTGCTCAATGGACACCAGCTTTCCCCTCGGCTCTTTCCCAATTCTTAGATGTTTTAGTTCCAACGTGCGCTTAATTCACCACCAGCCTCAACACATTACCTAAAAATTAAAATCCTGCAACTCTCCAAACTGAAAGACAATGAGGGTGCCAGAGAGCAACAAAGCACTGGAATTCAGAAGATCTGGCCTTTAACCCCAGCTTTGCCATTTTCTGATGGCCTAGCCTTGCAGAGGTCACTTCTGTTTTCCAGGCTGCTGGTTTTTCCACCTGGATAGTGAGAAAGGTTGGGCCAGATCATGTCCAGATTCCTTCTAGTTCAAGTATTCTGTAATACGACATCCTTCAAGGAGGCTCCATACATGTTCTTCCAATGATTGATACTTCTGCATGCGACATCACTAAGGAGATTTATAACTGTGACCAAGATACTGAACTCTTCGAGCCTTACTTTACTCATCATAAAAATGGAATGACAGTATTATCAAGCACTTAGTTGAGTAAGGGTTAAATGATACATGCATCTAAAACCCCTAGTGCCGGGTCTGGCACCTGGTAAGCACGGAGTACATGTTATGTGACATTGTCACCATCATCATCATCACCGTCACCATCATCATCATCATTATGACAAGATCTCTGGTGTTCTAAAGGGCTCACTCACACTGGCCACTGTTTCACCCTGTCGAGATAAAAAAGTGACCTCACGAGCCTGGTAATAAGGAATCTGGACATTACCCTAGCCCTGGATTCAGAAAACAGGCTGACCCATTCTGTGAAAGCCTAGGTCCCATTCCCTCCCTTGCTCTTCCAGCTGGAGAGGGTCACTCAAGCACCACAGAGTGGCAGCCAGATGGGGACAGTGACCTGCATTCACCCTGGGAATCTTGTGGCACATGCTGGAGTGTTGTTTTTTTTTTTTTTTATGTTTATTTATTTTTGACAGAGAGAGAGACAGAGCATGAGTAGGGAAGGGGCAGAGAGAGGGAGACACAGAATCCGAGGCAGGCTCCAGGCTCCGAGCTGTCGGCACAGAGCCCGATACGGGGCTCGAACCCACAGACCGCCAGATCATGACCTGAGCCGAATTTGGACGCTCAACCCACTAAGCCACCTGGGCGCCCCCTGGAGAGTGTTTTGTACATCATTTTAATGAATCGGGTCCTTCAGTGAAATGCAATCTCAGAGTCTTAGAGGTCTCCCCCGGCTCTCTTTGCGTGGCCACTCCAAGAGCAAAGACTCTTCCAGGGGGCTCTCCTTGAGTCCCAAGGCTTGTAGGGAGGCAGCCTCCTCCTTCAGACCTACGGCTCTCAATGCAACCTCATCTTCCTTCTCTCCCTCTCTCTCTGAGTATCTCAAAACCAAGTTGTTTGTAAACTCCCTCCACCAAATGGCTCTGTTACACGGGCTCGGCTCATTAACATGCAGGCAGTAAAGTACGGCAGGAGCTCCGATTTGTCATATTAAGGAGACTATATTGCTGTGGAGAGAAACATTAAAGGATTTTATTCTAAGATATCCCCCCTCCCCCCCCCCCCCCCCCCCACCCGGTGCAGACAACGTCTCTTGGGACAAGCTCTGCTTCCCTGCTCTCATTTGCACAGATTTCTGATAAATGTTCCCATCAGGGCCATAGGCCCCAGTGCTGCACCACTGGCCCTTTCCCTTGGGGGTCTCGGGGGTTGGCTTTTGAGATGGCTTCGGGCCTTGGGCAGCCACAGCGGTAAAACATTCATCTTCATTCCTTCTCTCCTCTTACCCGCTAGCTGACAGCGAGACCCTGTCCCAGGGAGGGCTGGAGGAGATTCTGTCTCTACCACTCAACGCCTCCCTCTTGGAACTAATCGCGGCTTTTCTCTGCCCTTCTCCATACAATCTGATATCATTATCGCCAACATCATCAAAAGAAGGCCCCTTTGTAGATTGCATTGTGCAAACCGAAGAATTACCTAGACATGGCCGACTTTGCCTATTAGGAACGTAAGAGCATATTTACACGATACCATGGCACACGGGTGAAGGATAAGCCCAGGACGAGATTAAATCAACAGACCGAAAGATAAATGAACAATAATGCATTAATATCGAATACGTATCTGAGGGTAAGTGCCATGTGGGTTGGAAGGCAGGGCAAAGGGCACGACTGCAGGGTCAGTGGGACCAGAATGACAGATGTGAGGGGTCAAGGGCAGGCATTTCCTCCAAGGGAAGCATTAAAGATCAATCTCCATAAGTGGAAGGAAGGCCATCCACGGTCCCCTATGTGCTCTTAGTTTCATTAAAATTCTGTTCTGTTGAAAACAAAGGGGAAATGGTTGCTCTGAAGGTTTGGCAGGGGAGAGTGATACACTATCACTGGATTCAGGCTAGGTGGGGACTCCTTATGTTTTGTCGTTGTGATGGAGTACAGCTGACGTGCAATGCTACATTCGTTTCAGGTGGGCGACATAATGACTGGACAATCCTCTATGTCAGACTGGGCTCACGACAAGCGTAGCTACCATCTGGGGGACTTCTGGATTTAGAAATATCAAGGGCCAGCCGGGGAACTCTGTCCAGGGCTCACTGTGAAGAAGAGTCATGCTCAAGGCTGGCAGGAGGAAGGCAAGGTGAAATTTCCTCAGAGGGGATGAGGCTCCTTTGCAGCTGAAACCGTCTGGAAGACGTAGGGCTCACCCTGGGCCTTCTCGGAGCTGGCTGAGCGGACCTAAGACATGACTGAGGCCCACACTCTGAGACTTGAGTGGGGAAGCCCAAATGGGGCACCTTGTGCCCCACCACCCCCCAGTCAACACCTGCATGCCTGGAGTGAGCGACGCCAGCCTCCCGTGGTTCCTCCTTCAGTCTAGACTGGAGCAGAGTTGGAGAGAACTGAATTCCCTCCTCCATTGCTCCTGGGGCTGCTAATTCATAGTTGCATTAGCTTTCATTTGGATAACAGCATGGGGGATTGTCAGATATTGGCTCTGACCAAATTTAATCTACAGGCTGCGCTCTGCCCTCTTTCCACTTGCCTTTTACTCAAGACCCTAATGAAGAGATTTATCTGATTGGTTTACCGGAGTCCTATCTGGAATGAGTAGCTCCAGCCCTGTGCGCTCCCACCTCTCCGCTGTCCACTCCAATCAAGAACGGGGGCTCTCGCAACTCTCTCAGTTCTGAAACAAATTAAATCTCACTGACAGACTCTATCTGCCTCGAGTTCTCCATTACGCTTCACTTTGGGTTTGCCTTCACGGTGACAAAACTGCTTTGACACGTTCGAAGATTCTCAGGGCCCTGTTCTCTGCCGTCCCCACCCCTACCTCGCTGCTGTCCGGTGTGATTTCTGTAACGACAAGACCCACCACTCAGACTTCCCCGGCGTCAGCAGCTACTCTGCTACCTATCAGCGACATTCAGCCCCCAAGTGCGACATGACGGGCTGTGTCGGGGGCGGCGGGAGAATACCTCCGCTCGCTCCCTGGAGGGTCCGCAGAACCATTTCTGCTCCTTTCTTCACCCTCCTTCCAGCCAGCCCATCCAGGCCTTTTGAAAGAAGTCATTCCCCACGCCCCGCCCCCCCAAACTGCCCCCACCACGTCTCCACAAGGTCCCTAGAAGAATGTGGCCTGGGGCTGTTCAGTATCTTTTCAGTCTGCACCTGCAATTTAGCCAGTCTTTAGATATGTTCCCCCAGGCGGTGGGGAAACAGATCTCAGGTCTCCCCTGGTGCCTTCAGGGGAAGCTGCTAACCTACCTCCACCCTAATAGCCTCATTAGACTCACCACAGATGTTCCCCCTGCTGCACTGGGCTCCTACACGGAAGCCTTCTCATCTCCCTGAGGCAGCTGCAGAAGAGGGGGACAGGTCCCAAGCAGGCCACCATCATGACTGTGACAGCAAGCATGTTGGTGATTATAAATTCTCCGTTTTCAAGCTTCTGTTAGTGCTTTGAGAGTTGCTTTAGTGGAATTAATAATTGAATGGTGTTGGTTATAGCCATCACTTGAGGCCCATTACAGTCCCTTTTAGCTCTAAAATTCTTTTCATTCATGGATTCATGGATTCATTCATTCATCAAATACCTATTGAGTACTTGTCATGTGTCAGGTCTTTCCCTAAGAGTTCCCTGGATTCAAGCCCCAAGGGAAAGGGGTTATAGCAAACCAGGATGGAAGGGGCCATGAGACTGGAAGCTTCTTGGATGCAGGCCCTCACACACCCTTCCCACTTCTTGCTCTGCTGTCCCCCAGGGTCCCCAAATCTTCTCTTCCCTGGTCCCTGCATCTATGCAAATCCCCTCGGATTAACCAGCACACCAGCCGTAAACAGTAAGGATGGCCTAAGGAGCAGAACTTCCACTCCCCCCCCCACAACAAACGCCTTGATTCTGATGGTGTTCAGGAAAGCCCCCCAAACCAGAAAGTGCCACGTTAGCATGTGGATTATTTTGAGCTGAAGGCAATTGAGTCCCTGAGGGCTGAAGAGAAACTTTTCTCCCACCCTTAACCACACAGAAGAATCCAAATTGGGGGTCTTCCCCAGAATAAGGGTTATTAACAGATCAGTTTTTCTCGGAGTGGCCCATCTGTATGGCAGGGCAAACATCTAATTACCAAACATCTGTTCCTCTTATGGTCCCATGAAGTACACTCCTTTCCTCTGGACTCCCAGACTCTTACCCCTTCCCCTTAGTTTCAGGATGACATATATACTCCATGCTGCCTGATGGTCTTTGGAATTTCCTTGTCTATGTGGATGTCCCATTATACACACCTGTAAAATTTGGTTTTCTCCTGTTATTCTGTCTCGTGTCAATCTGATTCCTAATCCAGCTACAAGGACCTTCAAGGGGATGGGAATTCTTGCTCCTCAACACCTCCTTCATCTCATTCCCATCACTTTTCACATGCCTTTCCCACAACCTATCATGACTGCTGATACATCAAGTCCTCTCCAGCTCTCAAATCCCGGGCTGGTGTTTGAGAAATTCAGGTGGAGTCCGGAATCCTACTTGGAACCGTCAAGAATTCTACCTCAGAACCCACAGCCCTAGAATTTGGGCTCAACCCCCTTGTGACGACCCCGACCTCAGATTCCAGGCCTCAGGTTGTAGCTCTTCCTCCGAAAAGACACTGAAGCCCCTGGAGACTGCAAAATGAGAAAGTCACATCTTCCACGGTGGCCCCCAGGCTCTACAACTGGCTAGCCACCCTTGTCCCTGGAAGGGAAGGCTTGGTTGCTACCACCCTGAGAACTGCGTGACCTGGGCTATACTTCTGGTTTAGTCATCACACACTGGGTTGCCCAGCCCAAACCACCTAGCCTCCCTGGGCCACAGCATCCTCGTTAACAAAATGCCATGCTGCTACAGCGATTTCTACTTGGTCCCAAAAGGATTTATAGGCTGTGCCTATAAAATCTACAGGCTAGACTAGATGTTCAGTAAGGTGAGCTCCCACTTTAAAATTCCACAAGCGACTCACTTATTTAACCTATCTTGGGAGCATGTTTAATGCCAGCCACTATGATGGGAGCTCACAAAATATGCCCCAGCATTCACAGCAGTTCCCAGCGTGGTAGCAACAGGAGGGACATCGTTTACGTAGTAAGATCAAATGGCTACAGAAAATCAAATGCTTGCATATTTTAAAAATAAGTGCAGTAATAAGTGTGCTCATAATTATATTATATGTACCAGGCAATACATGAAATGTCCTACCTGGCTTTTTGCAACACAAAAATGCCCATATAGGGTAGATACGATTACACACACATTGTCCAATATTTATTCATGACAAGGATACGACAGACCTTATACTAGGTACTTGGGTGTCAGCACGTAGATTTTGCATCGCTGGGCCCAGAGGGGTTAAATAAATTCCCAACCACATAGCTAGCAAGTGGCAGAAAGGACCAGAAATCTAGTCTGCCAGGCTCTAGAGCCTAAGCTCCCAAATGCTAACTATCCTACTTACCTCAGGTTGGTTTTATGATCTTCACAATGCCAGCCAAAGCCAGTGTTTTCTGAGCCAATAGCTTACTCCCTCCTATTGTCCTTTCCTCACTCAGCTTCTCCTACTCATGAGTGAACCTTCCCCATCGCGATCTTCTACCCATGAAATAGCCGCTTTGTATTCTCTCCGCTTCACCGGTTCTCATTTCCAATTGCCACCTGAATGCTGCTATTTTCTTCTTGTCTTCCACTCTTTGCTTTCTCCTTCACCTCTCCTGTAACTCTGCAAAATATCTGTGAATTGGCTAAACTGAAGGACTCTACCATGGTCTGATTCTGGAGGCACAAACTGTGAACTCCTTTGAAAATACTAGCTTCATATTATAGAACCCGGAGCAGAAGGAGACACAGGGAATTACAGAACAACCTTCAGTGAAGCCAGAAATGTGGGTGGCTTGGCAGGTTTTGAGACTGGATGGCCCCTTCCTATCTTGAAATCACATTTGATTGGGCGGTGTGGTGAAAAAGGAAAAGCATGAATAGCAACTGAATTGAGTTATTCATGAACACACTACATGCAAATACCATTTAAATATAAAGAGTCCTGAGTCAGGCTCTCATGTATCACGTAGGAGACAATATGGCAGACGGTGAAGAGATGGGTCTCTATAGACTGGGATAGGATGAGAAAAGGACCCTCTGGCTGTCCACATTACCTAAGGAAATCTGGAAATGTTAATTTCATGATGCACAGCATCATCTTAGTGACTTAACGACTTGCTCTTTCATACTAATCTGACGTCAGTGCAGTCTTGGGTCTCAGTCTAGACTGGTGACTCTTAGAAGCTGTGTGGTCTTGTCAGCTGTCAGGAGGCATGATACCGGAATGGGAAGTGAACCAGCCCTCACATAACCATGATGCCGTGAGATGCTACTTGATAAAACATGGTGTCAGTCTCCTCAAGATTTTACTCTCATATCCCAACTGCTGCTTGGCTACCCCAAAACTCCAACACAGCTCATTATTTCATAAGAGGTGTTAAATATGAATTGTTCATTAGAACACATATTATTGGATGTTTAACTACCGTGTAATTGATTTTCTATCCATTGCCTAGTGGTTAACCCTCAATAAAGCTTTTTGTAATCAACTTAAAGTACAATACCTACCACGCTTGATAATCTTTCTCCTTTGATTTAATAAGAAACCAACTCTACATTATTGAAATTATTCTTTATCATTAAAAAAATGGTCAAGTTTCAAACACAGCATGAGAAAAACTCTGGATGCATCTGGGCCCCCCTACAGAAGGATCTCAGTGAGATCGAGAGCCCAGGGGGAGGGACCCAGAGACTCTTGTAACCATTGTGATATTCACTAAGGTCCAGGACTGTCACATCCTATGCTCATAGCTAGGAAGACAGTGGAATCGTTCTAGAACTGCCATGCAGGAAGTCAAGTTCCTGGTCCAGTGTGACAGATAGTACAGCTCTTCCTCAGGGTTGAGAGATCAAGAAAATTAGGAGAGGCTCAGGCTCTCCAAAGAACGTCAGAAACAATCAAGCATTAATATGCATTTAGAAGATCCATCATTCAGGACCTTTCTTTAGGGCTTTACCTAATGATAGTCCCTCACCCCCTTTAAGTCTTCCTAAAAAGCCTACCTCCTCAGGGAGCCTGCCTTGTCTTGATGGAAGTGAAAAAGCGACTGACCCCAACCAACCATAGGATAGGCAAAGTGGGGAAATGTTTCGTGGAGCCTCAGGAAAGCAGACGGCTGGGGCGGGGATAGCAATTCAGAAGCCAGTGTAGGAGACAGGAGATGGAAGACACCATTAGCTCATCCTCAAAAAACTCTAAAGTGTTCACAGAATCCCTGACACTCCCAGCCTTCAACACACACACACACACACACACACACACACACACACACATATATATCATGACACATGATGAATGAATAATAAATAAAATAGTACATGGAAAGCTCTCAGAAAAGACGTAGGACAAGTGCTTAAAATGACAGCTACTACTGCCTCTTCATATTAACACTTATTATTCTACAACACGGTTTTTAATTCACTTTATCTCCTGACTACTGGCCATGGAAAGGAATATTACATTTTGATTCATTCATTCATTTAGTTCCTTAGCCACATTCCTCGATATGAATTTGTAGGCTCTGCAGGTATGATTTTTGGTGAGCTTTTAAAACATCTAACTCAATCTCTCTAGAAAGGCTTACATAAACAGGGTATTGTATGAGGCTACTGGCTACCCTGGATTAGAAATCTTTTCAAGGTAGTGAGTCTTCTGGCACAAGAAGCCAGCAAGATGCAGCAGAATGACCCCTAACTGGAACTATTGTAAAGGACATTCAGGTGATCTGTAGGCAGCTGGACTCTGGGGTCCCCTCCAGTTCTTAAACTTTATGATTCCAATTCTTCTAGAACACCGAGATAGTGATCCACAGGCAACGTCGTGTGAAGCAACATAAAGATGTGTTTCAGACTCAAACCATAGCGGGCTGCTCAGCTTCCTCCCTGGACGCTCTCAGCCTTGGAGATCAAAGGCTGAGCATTTCCCCATTCAGCCTGTGACAAAAGAGAGAGATCACCCCAGCAGCAAGCTGTTGTTAGACAAATAGGAATCCTCTTCTCAAAGGGCATTCTCTTCGGCATAGTGAGTGGGCAGCCTGCAGTATTTAGGACACATTCCTAAAATAAAATTCAGCGGCCACCAAATGACTCAGTGTAGGAGCCTTCATTCTCCAAGAGAGAAGGAGGGCTGCTAAGAATGGCAGGAACCACCCACAGATGGCCTGCACCAGTTGCAACAACAGATGCATACACAACACAGCCCTTTTCTCTGAAGCATCCAGCCAAGCTCACATCGAGTTCTCCACTGTGTACGTTAAAACCAAAATAAATAATCCAAGAAAATCTGCACATGTCTGTGTGTTTGGGGTCCAAGATAAATCAGGCAATAGGCCCAAGAGGAATTTAAGACATTTGGCCACTCTTCCCTTCTTCCTTTTGGTTATTTATTTATGGAAACCTAAGCATTAGATCACTTTCCAGCTTTAAAATATACAAGGATACCCAGTGCCCCTAACGTCAAGGCTAATCTCCATTGGCTGGTGTTTAAGATCCTTTGGAATCTGAAGCCATTTACTGAGATAATGTCATGTCCCTTAAATGCTCCAGCTCGACCAGGGTGGTCTCCCCACTGTGGCCGCCTTTCTCCTGTCACTCATTATTTCTACCTGTAAGTCTCTACTCTTGCTTGATGCATTACAAAGGAAGCTTACACTTTCCTCCTCCATGTAGGAAGACCTATCCTTCTCTGAGGTCCTGCTGAGGATGCCTCTACCAGTTGGTGTCGAGATGGGCTGATTTCTCTCTTTCCACATCTCACATTACACGGAAGAGGGTGGAGGTGGGGAGCCACCATCTGTAGATTTATCATTGGAATTCTAGGGTGCTAGGGCTGGATATTAGGAGTTTCATCTGCACAGAGCACTTAGACTCCTTGGTAGAAAAAGTGATAAAGCAGAACTTGAACTTAGAGGCCTCTTAGGGAAGAAGAATTCATCCTTCCAAATAAAGGGAATTTCCAAGACCAGCCTAGTTTAGAGAGAGGGTTCCTGCCCCATGAGGGCAGAGAACTTACTCAGAGGTAGGAGAAAGTTCAAAGATATGTGTCCTGTTCAGAAAAACCAGTTTCCGGATGGCAGAGCAAAATATTCCCAATAGTGTCTCATCATTCAAGTCTTCTTTGGCAAAGCCCTAGAAGCATGTTGCCAGATACACAGGGCTAGGAGGGGTGTGGACAGAAATGTTTACTATATAGTCACTGTCCTGAAAACCCCTAGTTCAAAGGAAAGGCAATTTCTTCTGTGTGAGCTGGGTCTAGGAGACCTCATGTGCACAGAGGCATTTCAGTTGAGCACTGAAGGAAGGGTAAGTTTTAAACAAGTGGAAAAATAAGGAACGCCTCACCCTGAGAAAAGCTGGTGTCTTCTCTTGAACAGCTCACGCTTGAAATGTACACACTTAAATATATTCCCTCTTTGCCTTGAGAAGAAACGGAAGCATGGTAATGGACTTGGGCCTGCAGAACCCCCCAAGGAAGCTCCCTATGTAAACAGATTTTGAAAACTTGCCAAAAGAAGAATTGAGGA
This sequence comes from Panthera uncia, assembly GCF_023721935.1. Lineage (NCBI taxonomy): Eukaryota > Metazoa > Chordata > Mammalia > Carnivora > Felidae > Panthera > Panthera uncia. The sequence continues at coordinate 88,098,367 of NC_064808.1, read as the reverse complement.
TTCTGTTGAATATTGAGGGTACATTTTGAATCTGGTTCACAGGGACCTATGACTCCTGGCTGGTTGCATAACCTCTGCGAGCCTAAGATTCCTCATCTGTGAATACAGGACTAAGATCTTGGGGGACTGTTGTGAAGACTAAAAACATCTAACAAATGGTAGCTATTACAGAGAATGGTCTAGCAGCCAGTTGGGAAAGCGATACTGGGGCTGGAAGAGAGGTCAGAGAAGAAGCTACAAGTTTAGAAGTTGTCCACACAAGGGAGGAAGTGATGCTCAGGACAGCTGAGCTCCACAGAAGAGAGACAGGAATTCATGATGGAAACACTAAAACCAGACACATAGATACAAAGATCCATACATAGATAACACAGATACACAGATCTGAGGACTCATCTTCAAGGTTAGGAAGGAAAACAAATGGGCAATTAGTGATAAATTAGGAGGACCTGGAAGCCAAGAAAGAATCTCCAGAAATAAGGTGATCAGCACATTAGATGTAGCAGAGTTTCAGAGTTTACAACTGAATGTGGTGCCATATTTGGGGATTATGAAGATGGGGGGTGGGGAAGAGTAACTTCATTAACTTTCTCACGAATTGTTTTACTGGTGTGGTAGGTGCTACAGATCAGTGAGTGGATGTGGGGTGGGGGTCCCAATCCAGCAGATCCGTGGAACAGCCTGAGCAGGTGCATTATTTGAAAAACTTTTCAGGTGATGCTGGGCATAGACAGATCTGAGAATCAATGCCTTAGACTGTAAAATAACTTGGCTACAAAAGGTTGAAAAGGACAGAAGGTAGAGGAACAATGAAAGTTTAAAAACAAACAGTTTTGTTCACTTATAACCTAGATTTGTTGGCCGCTCATAGCCTGCGGAAAAGAAGATAAAGACCAAAGACGCAAATGTGGGTCAGGTGACCAGGGATGGCTCAATCAGTGTGTTTCCTACTGCTGCTGTATTAAAATGATCACAAATTCAGTAGGTCAGAACAGCACCAATCTATTACGTTACAGTTCTGGAAGTCGGAACTCAAAACATTATCAGCAGGGCTGGGCTCCTTCTGGAAGCTCAAGGGAAAGTCTATTTCCTTGTTTTTTCCAAGCTGTACAGGCTTCCTGCATTCCTTGGCTCACGGCCCCACATCATCCAAGCTCTGCTTCTGTTGCCACCTCCCCCTCTCAGACTCTGCCCCTGTCTTGTGATTACGTGGAGTCCACCGACATAATCTAGGAAAATCTCCCCATTTTAAATCGCATCTCCACCAAATCTCATCTGCAAAGTCACTTTTGACATGTAAGGTAACAAATTCACAGGCACAGGGGATTAGGATGTGAACATGTCTGGGGCCATCATCTGTCCACCCCAAGAGGTATAAAGGACATGTGCTAAAGATAGCCTTGGAATGGAGAAGCCACATACGCTTTTTAACATGTAAGATAAAATAAAAGAAACAGAAAAGACCTAACAATCTAGAGACTTGAGGTGGGTGCATCAGTAGACACACTTCAGGCATTTGATCAGGACCTTCATATGTTTGGATGTTTCTCTAATTAAGACGTAAGCTTCAAAGGGGCAGAAGCCATGTCTTAAAGTTGTAGCGTGACACCCGGAGCATCTGACTTTCTGCAGAACCCACAACAGACTCTCAATAATGCCTTACTGACCAATGTGAGGGTTGGCATAACGAGGAAGGCACGGGGGTATCTGCTACTGGAAGATGGGTGTCTTCTGCTTAGGAATGGCTCAAAGTGGTAGACAGTTCTAAAAAAGAAGACTGTTTGTGTCAGGAGGAACGCTTGCCTCCCTCCTCCTCCTCCTCACGGAAGGACTAATTGCACTTGAAGTGTTCAAGACAGTTGTGCCAATCATCATGCTGGCATATGAGACACTGGAGACAAAGCAACCAGAAGGAAAACTAAGCCTCTGAGTGATGGAAGGAAAGGCAGGAGTCACAAATCGCCTGGTCCAATCAATCCTGCAGAGAGGCAGAAGAATTGGCCAAATGTTCCCTGGACAGCCTTTTCACTTTATTGAAGTCTGTAGCAATGAACTCCTCTCGAGGGAAGAAGCAATCGGCCAAAGGAAAAGGGAAAGAAGAACCGAAATCATGCTACAAAAAAAAAAAAAAAAAAAAAAAGCCAGCTAAGACAACTATCTATATATTTATCCTACAAATTTGTCTTGTAAAAGGTTGAAATGAAGACAGGAGAGAGAGGAACAGTAAGGGTTTAACCACCGATGGAGTTTTGTTTACCTGTTTCTGACTTAAACATGTTGATAATGCAAAAGAAGACCAAAGACATCAATGTGAGTTAAATACACGCACACACACGCACACACACATGCATGCATGTACACACACACACTGGAGAGGGAGGAGGAGAGACCTGTCAATCCACCAAGTATGACGACAAACAAAAGGGCTGACTGTTGACAGAAAACAATCAAATTGGTCACCGATTTTTCACGAAAGAGTAATTCTTACACATTTAAGCCACAGGCTGGCAGGAAAGAATTTTCGTGATTTCTGCCTCTCCGAGGCCTCTGGAACAGCTTTTCTGATACGCTTTTTTTTTTATATAAATTCTGCAGTGACTTTTCTCTGGTGCTATTAGTTGTTTGGGTTTTTCTCTGCCTGCCACAGACTTATTTATGTTATCCTGACTTAGGTCTTTTCTTCCCCCCTTTCTTTCTTTGCTGAGGCTGGGTCTCACACCACAATCGGCTGAGTGGCATACAGGGGTCGAGATGCAAGTCTGCCCGACGTGTGGGCGCGTGTGCATGCGCGTGTGTGTGCATGCGTGTGCGGGTGTGTGTGCATGTGCGGGTGTGCATGCATGCGTGTGTGAGTAGGTGTGTGTGTTCGCCCAGAATCTCAATTCTCACCAGGGGCTGTGAGCATCTCTCATACCACATGTAATTTCCCAGGGTTTCCAAAGCAGAAGGACTGAGTAACTGAAGTCATTGCCCTAGGGCCCAGAGGGCGGAGACTTAGCCACTGCTCGCACCCAAGGGAGGAATAGAAGGAGCTTGGGAAGTTCCTATCAGTCCTCTCTCTCAAAAAAAAAAAAAAAAAAAATGCCTGAGATTTGACACTTTATTTTACAGTCACATTAGAGTTGAGTTCAGACATATTTTGTGCTATGATAGCTGATTGTTTATTACTTCAATGGAGAATTTGATTTACTTAACATTCATTGCTGATAATATGAATTGTGCAGGTTACAAATTGTCTGGGGGCTCAGAAATACTTCCTTCCACCCTGGTTTTCTGGGGCCATCCTGTCTATCACCCGTTCCCCTTGCCCTGTTCCCTCTCTGCCCTTAAGACTGGCCGGGCAGAGCAGATGGCCCAGAAAGTGCAAAACCTTGCCTGTCCATGGAGGAGGGGAGACAGTCTTTTCCACTCACTCAGTGAAAACCCTGTAAGACAGCCTGGTTCACAACATTATATTTCAACCCAGGAAGGGCCGTTAAAGGTCATCTGGTTGAATCTCATGGGCAGTTCATTTTAACAGTCGTTACTGAGTGCCTACCATGGTAGGTTTCATCTCAAGACAGCCTGGCTCTGTCAGAACGTTCTTCCTCGCGTGAGGCAGAAAGGTCTCTCCCAATGTGCTCAGTACCATAGACAAGTGCAAAAAAGAAGGGTGAACAGAGATAGATACATCGTGTAGGAGACAGCCATGTCCCTGGCTTTTCCCCTCATCGGCGCCCTAAGCATGGTTGACACAAACATGTCACAGGGGCCCTAAGTCAGCCGAAGCTGAGAGGTCAGTAGGAAGAAGGGGAACTGACCGGCTCACCGATTACACTGGTGACGCCTTGTGCTGATTGCATTAGTGCCCAGACGGCCATGTCTGTCCCAGGGGGTACTGTCGTAGGCATGTGGCATATCACTGCGGTCTTCCTGCCGCAGTGGCTTGAAGCATGAATTAGGGGAAGGGGCCAGCGGGCTAATGAGGTAATGCAGGAGACGGAAAAGTGGAAACAGGTTGCTTTAACCCCTGAAGAAAGCGTTTCTCTAGCAAATAGCAATCACTTTGAAAGCAATTGACAGAAAGCTGGCTTAATCCTTCTTCTGGAGATACTTACAGCTGCCTGCAGTTTTTAATTAATAACACTGGGCTCGCTAACAAAGGGGAGGAAGTAGGAGAGCATTAACAGATTTACTTACACAAGTCAAGGAAAGTGCTTTGCAGGAAATACCCTGGCTGCCCAGAGAACTGGATCCGCCTCTGCCCTCCCATATCCTGCATGCCAATGCGCTAGGGTGGTCCCAGGGAGCCCAGAGGGAGGGCAGGTTGCTGTGTAGTTTGAGCAGGCCAGGGGGATTTCCAAGGCTACACTGCATTCCATCCCCACCCCACCCCTCAGTGCATTTCTTCCTCGCCTAATGCATTCATTCATTCCACAAATATTTATTGAGTGGCTACTAAATGCAAAGCAGGCTAAACTGAGGAACTGTATTTATATCAAAGGCTCGATCTAGGTGCTAAGGTGTGATATGAAGTATAAAAGCAAACACGAGGGGTGCCTGGGTGGCTCAGTTGGTTAAGCGTCGACTCTTGATTTTGGCTCAGGTCATGATCTCACAATTCCCGAGATCGAGCCCCGCATCAGGCTCTGTGCTGACAGGCTGCCTGCCTGCTTGGCATTTTCTCTCTCTCACTGCTCCACCCCTGCTCATACTCTCTGTCATTCTTTCTCTCAAAATAAACAGATAAACTTAAAAAAAAAAGGCAAAAGGGGCGCCCGGGTGGCTCAGTCAGTTAAGCATCTGACTTCAGCTCAGGTCATGATCTCACAGTTCCTGAGTTCGAGCCCCATGTCGGGCTCTGTGCCTTCAGCTGGGATCCTGGAGCCTGCTTCAGAGTCTCTGTCTCCCTCTCTCTCTGCCCCTCCCCTGCTTGAACTCTGTCTCTCTCTCTCTCTCTCTCTCAAGAATACATAAACATTAAAAAAATTACACATGAAAAAGCTAACATGATACTCATCCCCAGAAAACTTAGGTCCAGTGAGAGAGAAACATTCAGGACTTATATTCTGGATGGCGGTCTGGGTCTGTACTGCCTGTGTCACTGATTGCATCTGCTCTGGATGGTTGGTGCCATCAATATACCAGTTTTTTTTTAATATTTTTAATTTAATTTTTTATTTTTTTAAATTTATAGCCAAATTAGTATATAGCGCAACGATTTTAGGAGTAGATTCCTTAATCCCCCTTACCCATTTAGCCTGCCCCCCTCCCCCACAACCCCTCCAGTAACCCTCTGTTTGTTCTCCATATTTAAGAGTCTCCTATGTTTTGTCCCCCTCCATGCTTTTTTTTAAATATGAAATTTATTGTCAAATTGGTTTCCATACAACACCCAGTGCTCATCCCAACAGGTGCCCTCCTCAGTGCCCATCACTCACCCCCCCCCACCCCCCATCAACCCTCAGTTTATTCTGTTTTTAAGAGTCTCTTATGGTCTGGCTCTCTCCCTCTCTAACTTTTTTTTTCCTTCCCCTCCCCCATGGTCTTCTGTTAAGTTTCTCAGGACCCACATAAGAGTGAAAACATAAGGTGTCTGTCTTTCTCTGTATGACTTATTTCACTTAGCATAACACTCTCCGGTTCCATCCACGTTGCTACAAAAGGCCATATTCCATTCTTTCTCGTTGCCACGTAGTATTCCATTGTGTATAAAAACCACAATTTCTTTATCCACTCATCAGTTGATGGACATTTAGGCTCTTTCCGTAATTTGGCTATTGTTGAAAGTGCTGCTGTAAACATTGGGGTACAAGTGCCCCTATGCATCAGCACTCCTGTATCCCTTGGGTAAATTCCTAGCAGTGCTATTGCTGGGTCCTAGGGTGGGTCTATTTTTAACTTTTTGAGGAACCTCCACACTGTTTTCCAGAGTGGCTGCACCAGTTTGCATTCCCACCAAAAGGGCAAGAGGGTTCCCGTTTCTTAAATAGTTTGAACACTACCTTGGAAACACGAACCTGAATAAATACTCAAATATATGCGAAATAAAAAAAAGTTCTATGGAAAAAGGGACATGGAACTAGGGGTCCGTATTGTATCAGGGGTATTCGCCAGAACCTCTGTGCTGTGTTCTGTGGTGCCCTGTGTCGTCTGAGTCCCACGTGTATGCCAACCTGCTCGCAAGTCCTGCCTCTCATTGTGACCAGCCTCCCAGGCTCCGGTCTGCCTCTCTGCTTCAGAGATGCTCATCTGTCCTATTCACTCATTCATTCATTCACTCATTCATTCGTTCATTCATTTTCATTCATTCTCTCAGCCGATGGGCACTTGCTAGAGGCCGGGCCCTGAGCTGTGCCCTGGGAACACCATGCCTTCTGGACCCTTCCAGAGACCCGGGAAAGGCTCTCTTCCTCGCCCTTCCATGGCAGGATCTTTCTCTTTCGGTTAGCGAATCCGATGTCAGAGTCATTCCATCTGACAAAGTCTCTCCTCGTCTGAAACTCCCTGTCTCCTCATATCTCCATCAGTCCATTTCCACGTGTCTAAGCTTTTTAATGGCATATGGTTCCAGGGGGGAATCTCCAAATGAGAGAAAATTAGCAACTGTGCTTACTGGGCTAAAGAAAACGGCGAGAGGGGAAGTTTTCTTTAAAAATACCCACAAGAAGCAGCAGCCCAAGGAGATGTGACTGCAATAAAAATGATGATTTTTGTCAGGGGTGGTAGTGGGGGTGGATTGTCAACTGCATTTTCCTTCCCCCGGAATGCGTCACAGTCATTAATTTGTTTAATTTATTTTTTTTGCCTCTTCCCTAGTGAAGCAGCCCAATTCACTGTCGGCCTACCCATCAGAACAAATTACACTTTGGAAATATCTGAGCGCTTCAATTTTCCATTAAATATAATAAGAAAACACAATGCACTGTTCTGGCCTGATGACTTCTCACCACGGATCTACAAGCACTTGTTACAACAGCTGCTCGGAGATTCTAGTTGTCATCCTTGGTGACACAGAAGCAGGAAAACAGGTCCATGACCACCAGGCCCAGTATCAATTCATACTCGCCAGCGTGTGCCTCTTTGAGTGGTGTTTTTAATCCACTCCGCGTGCGTATGATTGGATTCCGCAACACAATTTCTAAGTCTTCATAGCAGGGGCCACATGTTCTGCTTCTTTGATATCCCTCAGTTAACCCCACTGTGGCCCAGCCAATGGTTGCTGTCACTGACGCATTCCTAAGCCCTAGGAGGACAGAGCTAGCCAGGGGCTCATGGAAGCTGGCTTTCCACAGCCCAGCTTCTGTGACTTATCACTAGGCTCAAATACTCATCTGTCTTTTCTTCCTCTGACTCCTCTGACTCTTCTTCTGGCTTAAAACCAGCCATCGCTCAGATCCTGAAAACTGCTCACTATTGCAGATCAGTCTGTCCTAAGGAACATTGCTAATTGATGATTACATTCCGTTTTCAGGATGTTATCTCACTGTGCAGATTGAAAATTGAAATGTCCAGAGGTTACACATATGGTGTATACGGCTCTTCCGAGTCAGAGATTAATTGTCAAGTATTAATATGTAATTTTATTTTATTGCAAAAGCTTTCCAAAGGTTTCCAGGGGAAGGTGAGAGCTCAGACCTACCTTACCCGATGTTCAGCCCATCTGGGGATAGAGCCTCTAGAACAGCCAGATCTGCAGTTTTGGAGTCTGAGAAAGAGCACAGGCTGCAGAGGAAGGTGGGACCACGGCAGTCTAGTGAGTTCTCCGATGGGAGAAGTTTCTAAGAAGCGAGAGGCGAGGTTGGCTCTGTTGCAAGTCTCAGGCTGCCTGCTGAGTCAGTGCTGACTTCTGCCTGGGCAGAAAAGAGAGATACGAGGCCACGCCCTGGCTTCTTCCTACGTAGGCAATCTGAAGGACCACAGGGTCACCTGAAGGGCCAGGCTGTGTCAACAGACCTAGATGTCTCCAGACCTGGATCTGGTGGCAGCTTCATCCCTCACTAGCAAACTGGTCTCAAGGAACTTTTGTTTCCTCTTAAGCGGGCAGGGTGCCTTCTGTGTCAAAGGCTGCTGTGTCACTCAGTGATAATATGGTTCAACTGTGTGCTACTTTGCAGCTTACAAAGCACAATGAAGCAAGGTCTCTGTTGTCTCTAAAGCCTTGGGGCTTCTTATGATCTGAAGTGGATTGAGTGTTAGGTTTGCTGGACTATTTCAAAGTAGCCTTTTTTGTTGTTAAAGTTTATTCGGGAGACAGAAAGAGAGAGAGAGAGAGAATGCACGGGACGGAAAGAGAGACAGAGAGAATCTCAAGCAGTCTCCACACCATCAACGTGGAGCCCGACGCCGGGCTGGAAGTCATGAACCGTGAGACCACGCCCTGAGCTGAAATCAAGAGTTGGATGCTTAACCAACTGAGCCACCCAGGTGCCTGGGACTATTTCAAAGAATGTCTGGAAGAGGTGAAGGAGATGATGTATGTCGGACACAGTGCCTGGTACTTCACAAGTGTTCCCTTACCCTAGTTTCTACCAGTTGTGTTTTTGAGTTTTAAGAAACAACATAAAAGGACTTTTGGGAGTGTGAGTATGAACGTGTGATCATGACCAGTGATCAAGCACAAAGGCAGAACGTGGAAAACACGGGGATGTCTTCAGAGGTGGCCAGATCCTAAGTGAAGTTTACATGGACTGCTTCTCCACGGAAATATCTTCCTTTAAACACCGGTTAAAAGTCTGTAAGAATCTCCTTCACATGAGCACAGCTCCCACCATCTGGTTCAGGGAACCCCTCCCCCACCACCAAGTGATGAGGCAGAAGAGGGACCCACCTGCAGGAGCCTGAGACCTGCCAGCCCCAAACCTCCCTAGAAAAAGGCAATTAAGGTAGTTGTGGGATTACTCATAAAAAGAGGGCATTTCCTCCATTTCTTTTACCTTCTCTGTCTCTTCCCCTTCCTTCTCCTCTGCATGCCCCTTGTGATGGTTAATTTTATGTGTCAATTTCACTGGTTCGCATGGTGCCCAGTATTTAGTCAAACCCAATTCTCTGGGAATGTCTGTGAGAGTACTGCTGAATGAGATTAATATTTAAATCAGTAGACCGGGTAAAACTAATTGCCCTCCCTAATGTTGGTGGGCCTTATCCAATCAGTTGAACGCCTGGTTACCACAAAAAGTTCTGAACCTCCCAAGAGGAAGAGGGAACTCTTCCTGCTTGACTGTTTGCATAGAATGTCAACTTTCTCCTGCCTTTGGACTTCAGCCAAAACATTGGCTCTTCCCACATTTTATCCTGCTAGCTTTTGGACAGACATTTATACAACTGGCTCTTCTGGTTCTCCATCTTAGAGATGGCAGATTGTTGGACTTTTCAGTCTCCATAATCAAGTGAGCTAATTCCATACATATATATATATATATATATATGTATGTACACACATATATGTATACACGTATATGTATACGTATACATATATACATATATGTATATACATCCATATGTGTATGCATATATACATATATATACGTGTGTGTATATACACATATATATGTATATATAAATGCGATCGATTCTGTTTATTTGGAGAACCCTAACAGACCCCTAAATGTTGATTTTTACTGGGGCTTTGTCTTACCATTTTTTCTCTTTATTCCACATGCTGTACTTAGATAATCTCATCCACTCCCAAGGCTCCAACCACCCACCACCCATATGTTAAAAAATTGCAAACCTTTCTCTTTGGTCCAGATCCTTCCTGAGCTCCAGCTCCAATATCATATATTCAGTCGTCAACCTAGTCTCTTGCCTTGGATGTCTCCTTGCCCACCCCCCACCAGTCAGCCTGTCCAAAGACAGATGGAAGCATTTTCTATACAAACCTACCTTCCCTGCACTGGTCCCCATTTCAGGGACTGTCCCACCTTCCACTCTGTTACCCAACCTTGGGGCCATCCATCTGACACTCCCAAAATCCAACTAATGCTCAGGCAGTACACTTAACCTCTTGACTCCTCTCATATCTCAACTCTACTCTCTGTGTCCATTAGTCCTGCTTAGGTCATTGTTCATCATCTCTTCTATGTGTCTACTACATATATTTGTATACACCTGTCCTTCTATGCTAGATTCTGTCTTCTTTCTGGGCAGGAGTCCTGATTGATTTTTTTTTAAGTTTTTTTTTTTTTTAATGTTTATTTATTTTTGACAGAGACAGAGAGAGAGAGAGACAGACAGAGCATGAACGGGGGAGGGGCAGAGAGAGAGGGAGACCCAGACCATGAAGCAGGCTCCAGTCTCTGAGCTGTCAGCACGGAGCCCGACGCAGGGCTCGAACTCACAAGCCGTGAGATCATGACCTGAACCGAAGTCGGATGCTTAACTGACAGAGCCACCCAGGCGCCCCCTGATTGATGTTTTTAATCCCAGAAAAGTGCTTGACAAATATCAGATACTTAATAAATGGCTCTTGTCTGAATGAATGATTGAATGAATGAATGAATGAATGACCTCCCTTGGAAGTTCATGGGAAGTAGGGAGAAAGGCAGAGCATCTGATAAGACCTTGGCATGACCCCAGGAAACAAGAAACAGAAAAAGAAGTTAATTTATCTTTCAGAAATAAATAAAAGGCAAATTCTCCTTGATTAAATCTGAAATGAGGAAAACAGAAACAAGCAGTTCTCTTAAGAGCAAGGTAGCTAACATCCTAAGTATCCCCTGTGGGCTAAGAGAAGCTCTGCTATAAGAGGTTATGTTTGTTTGTTTGTTTGTTTGTTTTTGTTTTGCCATTTCCAGAAATGGAGTCTAGGACAAAATCCAATCTTTCTAAAGAGACCCTAGGGTATATTTAAAGTTCTCCCAACAGACACTGCCTGGGATCTTAAGACTTCGATTCAAAGAAATAGCCCAGAGCAAAACTCCTGAAGCTCAATTAATCAAACTCATCAAGATGAATTTGATTTGAATTGTGGTTCCAGGCAGCTGCTAACAGTCCAGAGACCAGACTGCTGAGCTGGCTCCTGGATGGAGACAGCGCACCCAGGACCCAGCAAAGTGGAAAGCTGGACCCAGCAGGATGGAAAGCTGCAAATTAAGGGGGGAAAAAAAATCCAGACTAGAGGCTACTTATGAACAACTCCAGAGTTCCCTTTCCTTTTAATCTATTTTCCTCAACTATTTGGAAATGTCTAGGGAAATAAAAAATTGGCTTTTATAGCTTGAGTTACTGATAGCACCAGCAAAATCATGGAGAAGAAAGAACAGGTCTAGAAGGGACCTAGCCTTCCAATGTTCACCTTTTTTTTTTTTTTTTAATTTTTTTTTAATTTTTTTTTTTTTATTTATTTTTGAGACAGAGGGAGACAGAGCATGAACGGGGGAGGGGCAGAGAGAGAGGGAGACACAGAATCCGAAGCAGGCTCCAGGCTCTGAGCCATCAGCCCAGAGCCCGACGCGGGGCTCGAACTCACGGACCGCGAGATCGTGACCTGAGCTGAAGTCGGCCGCTTAACCGACTGAGCCACCCAGGCGCCCCTCAATGTTCACCTTTTTGATAGGAATGATCCGCTAGCCGTCTCCCTTACCATCCATTGCCAAACAGAAACACACACGCGCGCGCACACACACACACACACGTCCAATCCTTGAAAGTTTGGAAGCACTCCTGCTTTCCAATGGGCCCATTAAAAGCAGATAAATCAATGGGAAGTGCATAAAAAAGTCTCATTCATCATAGGACATGTTGGACAGAGTTTTCAGTTTTACATACATTTATTTTAGAAATACGTTTATCTGTGCAACATTTCTGAACAAAATACTTTGTGATGAACCATTCTCTCTACTTGAATCTATATGGAAAGCAATTAAATTCAAACCCCAAAGACAAAACGTGATGAACGTAGCAGCCGCACTATTGATTTGGCATTTCACGACTGCCCTTCTCCCTCTTGTACATCACCCCCTCCACAGGCCCTACAAGGCAGACAGATGCCCCCTCCTCTTTGAAATCGTGTTCCTCACGCTTCTGCCATGGCCAATTCCCTGATTATTCCCTGAAGATGTGATGCTGGCAAAATGTCTCGAGGTGGTTAGAAGGGCTGCCCCTGGAGTGCATGGCCTTCCTCAGTCCTGTCAGCACATGACTCCAAAGCTAAAGATTTACACATGCACCATCTCTCCGGTCTACACTTGTTCACCGTGGGAGGGGTGTGGGTCTGAGTGTTTGCATGAGGTGAGCTGTAGGAAAAATGAAGAAGCCATTCAACGGACCCCGTCCACATCATGGAGAAAGTTCCCTCAGCGCCAGTGCCTGGTCTCACACAGTTTTGTATTCTCAGCCCCCAGCAGATGGTGGGCGAGTGTGGAAACTGAGAGGGAGCTAGCACTTTCTCTGTGCAAAGGGCCTGGCAAAAAGAGTCAACGAATTCAATACTGAATGACACGGCCTGCACCTATCGCATGTTCAGTAGGCCCTCCTAGGACATCCCTCCCTGCAAGAAGAAGAATGTGAGCTCAAGATCAGGAATTCTCTTAGAAGGCACTCTGACAAGTTCACCTCAGCATTTCTACACAAGTGCCCAGGTATACACCCAACAGCTTTACCCCTGAGGGCACGCCAACAGCTGGTCCTATAAACTCCTGTAAATAAGGATTTATTGGAATAGAATCAAGCGACAGACTTGGAACTAAGGCATCACAGACGAAGAAGACCCCGAGGTTCTGCAGAAATGTTGACTTTTATCAAGGTCAACACTGAGATTTATTGACCCAAGAGGTAAATATTAATGGAGGCTCAGGAGGTCAATATTTGCCCCAAGGAAAGAAAAATCTTCCCAGTGACCCCCAAACTGAAATCTGCATTCAGCAGATTCAGTTCCAAAATGAATTAGCTGTGACACAGATTAAGACACCATTTCATCAGACTTTCTAGGGCACTGGAAAGCAATATTAATACTAAGCACTCGTGTTCAAAGAACTTTCCAAACATTCATTACAGTGCACCATCCTCTGCCAGATGCAAGAGAACCTTGTTCTTCCAACTCAACAGATGGATCATTGAAGCCAAGAAAAGGTTAAAAAATTTCACCCCGGCTACAGAAAAAAAACAAAAAAACAAAAAACAAAAAAACAGCACAAGAATGGGAACACTGGGGATAAGGGTGGGTTGGGAGTTATGGGGGGGGGGGTGGTTAGCAAAGGTCTATAAGATACTGTCTTCATTAAAATTCCTGGTAAAACCCTACGTAAAATCTTGCTCAAATCTACTGTGCTGCTTATTTACAGGGATGATTTTAGGCTCTAAAATCATAAACTCTATCCTCTGAACATGGGTACTCAACTCTGAAGAAGAGTTGACCACACTGGTGGTCACTGGGAGGGAACAGATTCATGGACTACTCTTCTGTTTGTGCAACAGTTATCATCCGATTCCAATTCTCAAGACTTTCTTGACTTTCACAGTAGAGTCCTAGGATGCTGGTACCGAGAAACACTAACATGTAAGTAACTGACATTTGAACACATGGATCCAATTATCTTTTCTTTTGTATTGCCTCAAAATGGAATTTTAAATATTATGAAGTTTTGATTACCTTTGGAGAGGGCAGAGACTTGGATAATCCAAAACATAAGCCAACCCAACAATCTTCTTTCCTTTTGACTCTGGAATGTAGTATTTCCCCATGCATCACGTTGGCCTCATTATGTTTTTCTCTGGATATTTAACACAGGGAAATAATGAGTAATTCCAGAGCCAAGGAAGTGACATGAAATGAAATGAAGTGACAGAGAAGTGACAGCATGTGACACGCTCTGGGTATCAAGACAGTAGCCTTGATGAGGTGCTCTGTGTAATCCACAGACAGCCACTTGAGTTGATGGGGCTCAACTTCCAGAATGTTGAATTTTCAGTTATTTCAATCATCTTTAAATCTGTTGGAGGGAAAGAGTGGGGTCTGAATAGCATGCCCCTTCCACTCACTTGGAAAGGAACCAATTTGACTTGAAGAGGTATAAATGGTTAGCTGATGCCAGGGTCTGAAAAAAAAACAAAAAGAATTTAGGAGTCCTGACCCCCAGCAGTTAAGGCACATCATTGTTTTATCCTGCGACAGGATTTGGGAATTACTCGGGGAAGTAAGTGATACCAATATGATTTGATACTGTTACAAAAGGGTAATGTGACTGACAGTATAGTGCAGGCAAACGAAACTGTTTACAGGGTTTAATATTTAATAATGTAAAAATGAAAAAGCCGGCAAGAGCAGGCAGGAGATGAAAAGATCTGCAGCCAGTCAGAATTTCTGCCGATTGTCAGAGAAGCATGCGTCTCCTGGGGGTCTGGATAAGCAAGGCACCGTTTTGCAGAAATTGTTATCTTGGGTGTATTGATTGTGTGTGCTCCAGTCAAGCTGTCAGCTTCTCCCTCCTGTCTTTATTTTATTTTTTATTTTTAACATCACAGCATCCTGCTAAACTCACACATACCGCCTGGCCTTCAAACTTGAGGCCGAGGGGCTGGGGAGCCTTCAGCAGAGGAGACCCAGGGGCCCCCCGGGGAATGCTGGTTCCGTCCACAAGTGGCAGCTCAGTAAGCCTCCTCTGGGGCACGCTACCGGGCTCCTTCCCCTGGTGCTCGTGGGCATGGGGTCCAGAGTTACGCCACAGGCCCTTCTCGCCATGAGCTCCGATGAGATACTCACAAACTTGCTCTGGCAAACAGCACTTAACCCCCCTGAGACCGGGGACCTCCCGTGTAAACACCTTAGCTTTCCCATTTGTGAAACAGGAATAATACCTACTCTACAGAATTGTCTGGAAGATTAAATGAGACAATAAACCAAAACGCACCCTGGTGGCTCGGTCTTGATTTCTGCTCGCGTCATGATCTCACGGTTTGTGACGTCGAGCCCTGCATCGGGCTCTGTGCTGATGGCGTGGAGCCTGCTTGGGATTCTCTCTCCCTCTCTCTCTCTGCCCCTCCCCCGCTCATGCTGTCTCTAGATAGATAGATAGATAGATAGACAAATAAACTTAAAAATAAGCCAGAAACACTTGGCACGCTTCCTGGCATAGAGCAATCCTCAGTGAGTGGCAGCTGCTGTTATTACTGCTTTCACAGGAATCTGCCGATGAAATAAGGGAGTGTCCAGATTCCAGAACACCTGACCCTAAACCCAGAATCCTGGAATTCTTGAGCTGGAAGGGCCCACCGAGAGGCCACTTCACCCATCCACCTGCCCTCCATCAGCCCAGACAGCGGACAATTTACTTTTAAAAGACCATTCGAAAAGATCCTGAAGCTCTCTCCGACCCGAAACCTAGTGTTTACACGAGCCCAGCGCGGCCTGAATAACTCAAACACCTCTTGACCTGTTCTGGGGAGAAGAGCCGGTATAGGAAGGAGACTGAGGCCCCTCATTCAGCACCCCGTCCTGTGTACGTAAAATGAGTCCATTGGTATGAGTTGTTCTTCGGCAATTTTATTTCCCTCAGTGCTCCTTCGCCATGCCCACAGAGGTCTGCAAAGAACGTGGAAAGTTCTACCTGCCCCTCAAGCCCTGAGTGTGGAGGGCTCTGTACTAACGAGGTCTGTGTCCTAACAGGATATGGCTTCCCTCGGGGCCAATCCCTCCAAACTTTCACGTCAGGAGCCACCCTGCAATGATAGTGATGACAAAACTTACCTTCGTGACGACGTTTTTTAGATTTGAACATCTTCCACATCTCATTTGATCTTCGCCACCGCCTGCCTCGGAGACGAGGAAGCAGGTGGACAGAAAAGCCAGGGGATTCGGTCGGTCAGGGTCATGTCATTAGAACGAGGAAGCGGCCACTAAAACCCAGGTCTTCCAGGGCCGAGGTCTGGGATCCTTCCTTCATTCCATAGCAAATGAAACTGGCAGTGGTTCTCAACTGGGGGTGATACCCCCTCCTTCCCCAGGGACCTGTTAATGCCTGGAGACATTTTTGTCTGTCACAAGTGGGGAGGAGGGCATCCACTGGCCGCTGGCGTCATGTGAGTAGAGGCCAAAGGTGTCGCTAAGCATTTCCCAACGCACAAGACAGTCCGTCACAACCAAAAATCACCCAGCCTCGACGTCAACCGTGCCGGGGGTGAGAAGCCCCACCCTAGACTTACCATAAGGGGGCAAATGGCAGAATCCAGTGACCCAACCTTCGGCCCAGTCCTGCTCTCCTGCCTGCCCTGTCGGGCCCACCTGCTTTCCCCAGAGAAACTTCGCAGACGTTTGCAAAGGACTTTGGGATACTCGGAAGAAAGTTAATAGCTAAATGCAGAGTTGCTGGATTTTATAAAGCCGCTGGTAAAGTTATTTTCATTTTGCTTTTTAAATTAGTTTGGGAGTTGGTGTTCTTCTTTACATAATTACAAGCTGACAAACATGGCTCTGTATTTTTTTTTAATTAACAGATATTTGTATTCAAGTTCTCCAAATTACATACCGCAGCTTGCACATTACAGGACAGCTGCCGTGCTCCAGATGTGGGCAATAACCAGAACATGGTAATGGCCAAATGCAAAAGGAAGAAAGGAAACAAGAAGAAGAAGTTAATGTATCTGGATGGAGGAGAGCGATTTCAGTGGATGTGTTTGGATTTTTTAGGGAGATGAATACCTTCGATTCTCCCAAATTTTCAGCTCGGTGTGAACATTTGGGAAGAAGCCGTCTGGGTCATTCATTGTTGCCATCAAAGGCTCACCAGTGCCTTGTAAAAGCAGATTACAGATGAAATGGGGCACGTATAAATGTTAACAGTGTGCCGGAGAAAGTATTCAAATTGCTCCTGTTTACAAGCACCCTATTAAACGCGCTAAGCTTCTCCCGAAGAAAGCTGCTCGAAGGTGGTAAGCTGCCATATTTATTTATTTAGCCCATTTATAAAACAGCACCCTTTTGCTTACTTTATCCTAGGAGAAGGCTCTCGGGAGCCCACGAATCAGGAATTGGGCACACTAGGACTTTGCGATAGAAATGGGGCAGGGTGGAAAATGGAACTGCCAGCCACAGGCCTGCCAGCAAGCTTGCTGTGTGACTCCAGGAAAGGAGATGCACTTCTCTGGGACTCGGTTCCTCATTCTGTAAAAAGAGGGGTGTGACTGGATGATCTCTGAGATCCCTTCAGCTCTAAAAGGCGACAATTAGTTGTGTTCTCGGCAGTCTTATCAGATACAGAAAAACTGCCTTATCCTTGAACAGACTTCTTTTTTTTTTATGTTTATTTTTGAGGAGGGGAGGGGCAGAGAAAGAGGGAGGCAGAGGATCCAAAGCAGGCTCCACGCTGACAGCAGAGACCCTGACGTAGGGCTCGAAGTCACAAACCGGGAGATCAGGACCTGAGCCAAAGTCTGACACTTAACCAACGGACCCCCCGGGTGCCCCTTGAATAGATTTCTGAAAGGAGGAAACATCTTCAGGCTGCATCTGAGAACCAGCGCTCTGTGACCCAGGTGTCAGAGAACCAGGCAAACTTCTGCTTGGACAGAAGAGGGCACGCAGGGGCCAAGCAGGCCGCTTCAAAACGGTGGAAAACAGGTTGGAGGCAAAAGGGTCAGGAGACCTCAGTGTGGTCAAGGGAGATGCATTGCATTCACTTATTCAGTCAACACTTGCTCAACGCCTCCCATGGGCACTGGGAATGGCGAGAGCAGACAGATTTCCATCTTTATAAACGCTGGTCTTCCAGGGAGAGGGGGGCTGTCCACCGGGGCAAGCGTACTGGCAGTTCAGTGTGGCGTCGTGAGTACTAGGACGGAGAGAAGCATGGTTCCTCTGGGGACTCACAGAAAGAGGAAAAGATATCTACTGAGGAGGTGACCTCCACGCAGAGTCTGGGAGAATGAGCACTTGTGTCCAAGTGGCCTCTCGGAGGGCCCTTCCAGCTCAAGAATTCCAGGATTCTGGGTTTAGGGTTAGGTGTTCTGGAATCAGGGCAGAAGGAGTAAGAACACCCTGTCAGGATTATGGGGCTGTGGGTAGGGGGACGATGCAACAGGGTGTTCGGAGCACCGCAAGCCATCCCCCAGAAGAACACAGAAATGCCCACGTAGGCAAATCCCACCCAAGGGAATAAAGAGAAGAATGATCTTTCAGAAGAGAAAGAGCCTCCAGTGAAGTGTGACGGTGGGTGGCTCTGATGTTCTCTCACACCATTGATGGCACAAGGCTAATCTGAGTTAACTGAGGAAGAGAGAGGACATCCTTGAATATGGCTCATTTTGGTGGATCTACTCAAAGTTGGACAGGAGCTCCTTCCGGGATTCTCATGTTGGATGGAGGGAAGAGGCAACAGAGAGAGCCTTCCTGAAGTTTCTTCTCCTCTACCTTCTCCCTCCTATAGACTGCCCGGGAACTGCAAAGTGCTGGCGTCCAAACACATACACAAAATAATTCTGGAGGGTTGCCCTTTAATTCCAGCAAAGCCAATGAGGGGAAACAGAGAGAGCTTTGTGTCAATGTGATTAACGGAAGACTCTACCTGAGTTAAGGCAACACGATACAAAAGAAAAGCTGGCTGAAATGAGCCTCCTTTTACCCAAACCGCAGACGGCCAAGGTGCCCCAGATGGACACTGCCACCTGCGGATTTGACACGGAAACCCCTTCTCTGCCGTCATCCTCCTGCCCTCAGGGATACCGTGCATTTGAAAAGTCCTCTCTTCTTCCCGGATTTTCACTCGTCGCATTTCAATGAATTCCACTCTGGTCACTGTGTTTTCTGTATTTACACACATTTCTCTTTAGCTCCCTTTTTGCTTTTTAAAATTTAATTCCCTGGGAACTTCTCGCCTTTTGATTCTGCCTTCTCCTTTCTTCTGTTCTCCCACATTCTTTCTACTAAACAGCATTCTAATTATTACAGATAGATAAATATGAGGCTAAGTGATAGGGCTCTATCAATTAAACACAACACCATGGATTTGGGACAAAATTAGACAGAAAGAAACCAGTATCTAAAACCATTAACAGTGTGCCCAGTCAACCTCTCAGAGGGTCCACAAAAGTCATGTATGTATCGCACCAATATATTGTCACCTAACAAAACCTGATTCTTATTAAAGGGCAAATTACACACGACTTTGGAGTTTATCTTCGTTTATTCAATTATTCAACTGCTAATGAGTTTACTGATGATGTGACAGGAGATTTTTCTATTTAATTAATTTATTTAGTTTTTTTATTTTTTTATTTTTTAAGGGTTTAGTTTATTTTTGAGGGGGGAGGGCAGAAAGAGAGGGAGACAGAGAATCCCAAGCAGGCTCCACGCTGTCAGGGCAGAGCCCTCCATGGGGCTCGAACTCCTGAACCATGAGATCGTGACCTGAGCCGAAATCAAGAGTCGGACGCTTAACCGACCGAGCCACCCAGGCATCCCCCCTATTTTATCTGAAATGACAAGCATACAGTCTTTCAACCACACTCCTAGTTAGATAAAATTCTGTGGATTGGCTAAGGAATCCGGTTTAATTTCGAATGCTGCTTCACCGAAAACAATGTTTGCTGAATTCCAAATAAGTGATATCTAAGGAGCTGTAGAAATGCTTGTGTGTTAGAATCCGATGAGTTTCTAGTACGTGTCTACACAGGAACAGAAGGCCAGACAGACCCTGTGGTGCTGCTGTGGCCTCTACTTAGGCCAGTTTCCCTGACCCCCCTCACTTACAGTGGCTGTGAAAGGCTCAGGCAGTTTTAGGATTTGAAATATTAAACAGATACTGCATTTCAATTTTTCTTTAATTTATGGTTTATCCCCAAACACAACAGCTTTTGCCTTCCTTTGTATCTCTTCATTGTCATCTCCCTCTAAGAAGCAGATTCTTATTTACGTGGTATTTGACTATTTATGAGCTGAATGTATAACCTCTATTTCTGGTGACATAAATCCCAGAAACAAAACTGAATAAACATCACGAAGAGTACACTGTTCGGCGAGGTTAAACCATTAGTGAAAAGCATCAAGGTATGTTCCTGATTCTTGAATGAAAGGGGTTGCAGAAGTAACCCATTCGGCGTCCCACTTTTCCCAGCTACACCTCGAGAATAATGATCTTTATCTAAAAGATTGTAATCATTACAAATTGCTTGGAAACTCTCAAGAGATAACAGCTGGATGTGAAAATGAGCATCAGAAGCCCCCGGGAGCTGGACAGGCTTTTTCTCTGCGCTGGGTGCCGTCTTCCCATACTGTCATCTGACCTTTGGCGTATCACTGAGAATCTTTCTTTTTTGCACCCAGAAAAATAGGATCACGTTACCTCAACTCAGCAATCCTCTGAGGGGGAGTTACTATAGTAAAAGCTCTCAGAGGAACCATGGAAGTGAAAAAATATCATCCTGGGTCTCTGCTTCGAACTCCATCGAAGGTGCTCTAAAGGAAGGCACTCATCAATAAATTAACATCTCGAACCCAAATTAGCAAAGGGCACGGAGAGACTCCCTCTGCATCTTTCCTACAGTCCATCCTGTAAGGCTTGTGGGTAAAAGGCAGGGAAAGCGTGTGATTTATGTTAAAAAGCTCTAATGATACCCAGATATGCCTGTTCTGGGTGACTTGGGCCCAGTACCTTAGGTAGACAGGATGGCCAGAAAGGGAAGTCAATGGGTAAGAGCTACGTATGAAAATTCAATCAGTCTAGGATAGACAGGTTCATGGTAGAGGATTTATACAGCCTCTCCTCCAATTTATGATTACAAACCCACCGCATGGAAGTGACAGAAGCTAATCTGGTCTCTTTTGTTTGGAAAGTTCAGAACTCCAGATGAGCTAGAGTGTGTAACACCTCATCTTCTTCTCCGGTGAAAAATGTCAGAGGGTATAATTAATTCGTATGCATTTCCTAGACCTGGTTGATTGGGCAGAAAAAGCCTGGCAGAGAGGACTGTGCAAACATATTCCTTCACACGCTGTGTTTCCCCCCGAGGCTAAGAGTAAAAGCCCCATCAGGTGTGCCTATGGTGGGTATCATTCTTGATGGCTGCTCTTCCTTAGACTGGGGGGAAATTCATCATTTGATGAGTCTTGGTGGGAAACACAGGCTCCTTCCGGCTCCAGGTAGAAGTTGCAAAATTCCAGATCCTGATTTTCTCATCCTCCCTTACAACTGGAGCGCAGACCCAGGACCTAGTCGCTGCTAATCTGACCCACTTCCCAGACTCAGTCTCCCTGGACAATTAGTGATGCTAAGAAAGGGTCAAACAGAGAATCCCTCCCAGCAGGACTGGCAGCTGTGGCGAGACCCAGGCAGGGTCAGCCACATCACTAAAGCCCCTGATGGATGCAGTGCGCACACACCCATGCGTGTACGCACACGGGCACACACTACACACCACACCCAGCTTCTCTTCCCTGACTACACAGTCTTTCCTTAAGTTGAAAACATGTTATGCTACAGCTGGCTGAAAACCACTGCAGAGCAGTGGGGGGGGGGGGGGAGGCCTTTCTTCATTTCCCCCCCATCATCTACATAAAAAGTGACAAAGAAGGAACAATATGCTACTCTGATTGAGTTGATAGCCTGAAATCTGCCCTCCTTTCCACTCAAGCGGGGCACTGGCCAAAGTCAATGGGAAATACATTTATATAAGTAAGGGCAGAGCTGAACCCACAGCGACTGGAGAACAATCTAGCATGCAACATTTTTTAAAAATTTTTTTTCATGTTTTTTTTTAAATTTATTTTTGAGAGAGAGAGAGAGAGAGAGAGAGAGAGAGAGAGAACACGAGCAGGGTAGGGCAGAGAGAAAGGGAGACACAGAATCCGAGGCAGGCTCCAGGCGCTGAGCTGTCAGCACAGAGCCCGACGTGGGGCTTGAACCCACAAACCGTGTGATCATGACCTAAGCCAAAGTCCCTCCCTTAACTGACTGAGCCACCCAGGTACTCCAGCATACAACTTATTCCACGGTCAGCTCCCAAGTTTCAAGAAAAAGATGCAGAAATTGAGTCCTGAGGCCAATCTGCAGGAGCATGTTAATCACAGCCTGAATGTCCCTTTGCATAAAAATCTGCTCATTTTTAGGGTGGGGGCGTCTTCCTAGAAATTCTGTATCACCATGATCAGTAGCCCCCCCCCCCCTTCCTAAGTTCAAACTGACTCAACCAATGCTGAGATAGCCTCCAATCAGTTTGAAAGACAGAGCCGTGTGAAGGGCGAGGGTCTGTCAGGGTCAGTGGAAACAAGGCAGTGGGTAGAGCAGGGTCGGCTGCTGCCGTGTGGGGAGCTCCGGCCGCCACTGAAACCACTCTTCGGGGCTTTGGTTCAGACCTAGTTCTAGTACAAACTATCTGGACGACCCTGAGGAAGTCATTTCACCTCTCTGAGTCTCAATTCTCTTGTCCGGAATGGAGCTGTCTAGACTAGGATGGTGTGGAAGAATCGCCCAAGTTTAGGAGGTTATCGCTTGAGGAATCGCTCGAGTTCAGGAGCCTCGCACAAGTTTAGGAGGTTAGACAGCTCAAGTTCAGGAACCTCAGCTGTCATTTATAAGCTTTATGACCTTGGGCACGTGACTCAACAGTGCTTCCATTCTGACACCTGTAAAACAAGGATAATAGTACTTTCTACAGAGTTTGGGAGACCTAAGAGCAATAATATACACAAAGTATACAATACACTGTCTGACAAGCTGGGATTTATTAAACGCTAGTGTCATTCACTCATTGATTCATTCGCTGGTTCATTGATTCATTCAACAAATACTTATCGATGCCCCCAATGTGCCAGGGCCATTCTCAGTGTTGAAGATCCAGCTGTTTACAGGACAGACAATGATCTTCCCTTGTGGTGCTCACATTTTCTTTCCCGACTAGAGGAGTTAGGTTCGTGTTCTGTGATCCTGGGAGCAAAACTAGAGTTCATGACCTCTTCAGTTACCCTGTGAGGTCCTGGAGAGCAGAGACCAATCCACTCTGCTTCCTATCTGTGCATAATAGGTGCTCAATGAATGCTTGGGGTTCAATGAAGTTATGTACGATGCAAAACACTGCAGGTACCATATCCACAACTGAAACATTCAGTGCTTTATGTTCAGTTCTTCAGATTGTATCATCTCTTCGTATTTCAAATGTTTGCTTCTCACTCTTCTATAGTGTTTGTCACCATGCTTCCTTTCTTATCTATACCTGACTCCATTATTTCTGTACTGCCATCAGAGGGTTGTTCCAATACACTTTATTTCTTCAACTGAGTTCTAAGAACGTGGAAAGTGCTGGCGGTCACCTTTGTGAATCCCTCCTCCAATACAGCAATCTCCTTTATGCTATCTCTGGCCCGTTATTATCCAGGCTCCCCATAAAGATGGTTGTTGATGGCAGGCTGGCTGCCTAACAAGGCCACCTGCTTCATTTTCAATAAGCTTTCATTCTTACAAGCTTCTTTCTCTGACCTTCTTATAACTTCATTGACAAGTATTTGAACACCTACTGTGTGCTTGACACCATCCTGGGAACCAGAGATACAGATATGAGCACACCAGGCTTCCCACCCTCCAATGGCTGACGGTAGAGTTGAGGACTTGTTAGTTAGGGTTCTGTCCTCTAGACCACACGGGAAACTCTAACTTTTATATCTGAAAATGGTTATTTTGTTCCTTCTAAGTCATGTTTCTTAAAAGATGGTCCTTAGACCGCTGGAATGAGAATCACCTGGAATGTTTGTTTGATTGTGATTTCCTGGGCTCCTCCTGGGATTAATGAATCGGAATCTCTACAAATCTAGGGACCGGAATCACTGGAATCTGCAATTTAAACAAACACCCCAGGTGATTCTCATGCACAATAAAGCTGGAGAACCCCCAAGTCTTGCCTTTTCTGCCTAAATAATGCTGAATTCTTCTACCCTCCCTCAGATTACATAACTCCCAGACTTTTCACCATCCTGGCTCTCCAAGCCTTCTTCGTATTCCAGATGTGGTTACATCAGCAGACAGTACCATGGGATTGCTTGCGTCCTCAGTATGAACACAGCTCTGTCTACTGACAAAGCCAAAGCATCTATTATTTATAACCATGTCATGCTACTGTCTCATACTGTGATTTCAATAAATAAACCTCCTTTAATTAAGACTCTATGGTACACCTGACACAGAAAGATTTGTTTATCAAATTTGTGAATAATACAACATACAAAGGAGAGGCAGATTACGAAATTATCACGAAATGCCTAGTCTTCTTTCTTAAATGAGGTATTAGCACGATTTGCTCTTAGCAAGCCCAAGGAGGTTTCAAGTGACCATCGGTGACTTTCAAGGCGTTTATGAACCATGAAATTAATCTCTTGGCAGATCTTTTTTCCTGGAGGTCTATATGAAGTCCACCTGTCCACTGTTCCTAGAATCTACTGCCATCTTACCCTCACTTTAAAGAAAATCATGGTATTTTTCTGGACTCTCCTATTTCCCAATTATTTCCTGACTACTGCTCACCCAGAATGATTCCTGGATCATACCTTCAAATTGTTTCAGTATCCTGGGAGGTTAATTATATTGGGCCTGGTAATCAGATTTGTTTTAAGCATCATCACCATCATCATCATCATGATAGATAGCATTCAATGAATTTTTTAACGTATCAGACACTGAGTGCCTTATTTGCATCATACCTCTTAATCTACCCAATAAACATTTGACTTACATATACTTATTTCTCTTTTACAGAAGGGGAAACTGAGCCAGGAGAGGTTCCCACTGGCACAGATTTATTACATGGTGGAGCTGACACCCAGCCCTTGATCCAGGTGACCCTCTGCCATAACCTGCCATAGTCTCTTACCATCCCACACCCATCCCAGGTTTCAGTCCTTTCTCGGCCAAGTTTGTTCTCCCTCAAATGTGAAAAGCATTCCAGAAGAGTAAGTAATACCAAGAGAGAAGTTGAGAAGTTCTCTGCAACTGATTAGTATTATGCTTATCTCTCAAGACGAGCTGCCCTTTTCATTCCTTCTCATAGAACCTAAAGATCTCCATTTTGTTGTTTCTCACGGTCATCTTTCACTTTTTTCTTTTTTGTAAGCTTGGCTCATTCTGTGTCTTCAGGTCACCTGCTAACTTGGTTACAGAGCCCTCCTCCTCTTCTGTCCCCACTGCGTGCTCTATGCCCCACCTTCCATCCTTTGCACATGTCTATTTACAACCTGAGCTCCTTTGACAGTTGTGTGTGAGGCTATGTTGGTTTCTTTAGATGCTGCCCCCTTCCCTTCATCAGGATAATTTGCATGGTACTATCAAAGTAACTGTTGTTTTTTGAAGTTCCCATCTTTCTGGAGCCACCTTTTTTGATCATGCATCTTTTTATATCTTCCCTTTCTACGGATTTCAGTGATAGATCTACAGCCTAGGATAGGTATCTGACCATGCTCAGTGTCCTGTTTTTATCATAATTCTTAAGGTTAGTATTCATTTTCCTTCACGTTTCCTTGTCTGGGAAGCTTCTTGACTTCTGGTTCTGTGCACAGTTCATTAAGTCACTGGTGCTACCAATGGCCTCAATGCCCCTGGTTGGGGCCACACTGAGATCCTTGCAACTCCTTGAATGGGGGGATGCATTCTCACACTTCCAGGATTTAGCATATGGCATTTCCTCTGCCTGGAATGCCCTTTCTTTCCCCTAAGCTCTCTCCCTCTCCCCCACCAACCCCCTTCCTTCTGTCCATTTTCTCAGCTACCTTCAACTCATCTTTGGAACTTCTGCCTCACAAAAGATATTTCCTCCCCACCAGGCGGGTTAGCACCCCTCCTGTCTGCTCCCGCAGAAATAACTGTGCACAGACCTCCCCCCACCCTCAGTCCCCTTCTTTCTGTACTCTAATTGTTTGTGTTCTTATCTGTCTTCCCTTCTGTGCCCTGCACTCCTGGATACATTGGGATGCACTTGCCTTTCTGGAAGTTTGGCACACTTTCCAGTGAGCATGAGAAAACAACACGGACCTTAGCAAGAGGTGGGAGATAGGACTTAAGGGAGAGAATGGCAAATGCACAACTCCCAAACAAAACTGCACTCCCCAACACTGTCAAAAGCACACCGTCTGAGACAAGCGCCGATTAAGGACATAGAGTCCAAATTCACCTGGAACAAAAGACCCATCTATAACCATTATTTATCATCCAGAAAACACTCCCTTTTTGTTCCATTGTCAATGCTCCACAGACCACATCTGCTCTTGGACAGAGCGGGAAGAGAAGGACAGAGAAATGAATAGCAATGAGAGTATGAGTTTCCTTTATTTATTTATTTATTTTACATATAAATCAGCTAATCTGTTTAACATTCATATTAAAGTTGTAATCACCTTTGCACACATTAAAATACAAACTAGTACAAGTAATAGGCCTTAAGGACAACATTACAATAGCTATTAACATGTAACAGCTACCTTATCAACTTACAACATCCCTATAAAATAATAACTGCATCCAGGATTGATTTGAGGGAAACTCATTCTCCCAGAGCACTGAAGCCTGACACAGAGTCTGGGGAAAGCTGAGAGTCTGGCTGCTCTCTGGTTGGACGCAGCTTGGGGTATGGGCAAGAACCTGAGACGGGGAGTCAGAAGGCTTGAGCTTTCTTTCACTTTGGCTCCATTATCCACTGGGGATACGACCTGGGACAAATTTCTTAACCTCAGTGAGACTCCATTTTCTCACCTCCAAAATGGAAATGAGGATCTTTGCACAGTGTTTTTAGTGGAGAATTAAGTGATCATGAGCATACGGAGCAGGTGCTTCATAAATGTCAGTGTCTTTTCAAGATATCTGGGTGCTAAAGGGGCCAGGACTGAACAGGATGATGCGGAGACCTTGACATGCCCTAAACAATACTGAAACTTTCCCACAGGTTCATTTCATTTACTCATTAAACGTCTGTTGAGCACTGTCATAGTTGATCAGATGGTATAAAAAATGTTAAAGCATCAGGGTTTCTCTCCTTATGGTACTTGCAATTGAGTTGGTAAGATACCAAGTAAACAACAAGCTGAACAGCACTGAACACAGGAGACAACAGAATACGTATGTCATGTCACAGGAGGACAAAGAAATGAGCGACTCTGAGCTGGCCACAGGAAATAACTTCATGGAAGAGGTGATGTTTGAGTTGAGCCTTGAAATATGAAGAGTATTTCAATAAATGGTGAGGAATGAGCATTCTAAGCCAAAGGAACAGCATAAACAAAGACATGAGGTAGAGAATATCCCGAGAATATCTTTCTTTCTTTCTTTGTTTTTCTGAAGCTTGGAGAATAAAGAGGAATGCAGACAAGATGATGCCAGATAAGCAGCTGGTGCCAGATATTAGAGTAATTTAAGTGTGAGGTGATGGTTAGACCTCAGAGAGCAAGTGGGGGTGTTTGGGCCTCAGTTTATCAGCCAAGGATAGCCCACGGACCTGGGTGCGATGGGGAAGAAGTGAATCTGACAGATGACCTAGGAAGATACACGTAGTGAAGAGTGACAGTGGTGATGGATGACTTTGGAAAAAAGTGATGGATTTGATAGGATGCTGTAATATTCTGGAAGAAAATGATGAGAATGAGTAGGGGAAGAGAAGGGACAATGTGAATACGATTTGTCATGACAGAGAACTGGTCGGATGTAGGAGAGAGGCAGGTAATGACTCAGATTTCAGAAGAAGGTGGGAATACGGGGCTACCCTTGACTGAGATTAGGACCACAATGGGGGATAAAACGAGGAGTTTAATTTTCAGATTGTTGAATTCGACGTGACAATGGTACACACGAGAGCCTCTTGGAGCAGGAAACTGAGTGACTCACAAGTATATTTTCATTGCTACTTGCTCTCATAATTGGCCACTGGCATGTGTGCAAGGAACATAAACTTGGAACTACCCAAGATTCGGTTAGGACAAGATAAAACACTTTGGGATCGCTTAGGAATGTCGATCCCCAGTACGTAAGCAAGAAACGATGGTGTATTTAGAGCTCTACGCAGGGGACAACTGGTAACCCAACTGAAATTCCCACAAAGTGCTATTCTTACACAACGGGCCTATAGATTTTAAGGCTGAGTAACCGAAGCCACACCACAGGCCCACCTGAGAGGTCCTAAGAGAAGGAACCCATGACTTTTGATAAAAAGAAGCAAATATGGCCAGTAGAACCCCAGTGGGCCTTTCTTATGTTTACAAGCTATTCTATCTTATATGTTCTTCGAGTTTAGCCCAGGGCCCAGGCGGGCTACAGTAGATGTTAACACTGAGGAGCTGCAGTGACCGACATCAAACGGCTTCCTCACTAGAGCCTGGAGAAGGACTGATGGCCTTCAGGCCCACTGAAAGCATGTTGACTCACTGCCATCATCTGTAGAAAAATAACCAGGAGGTATTAGGTATCTTATAGCTAGAGGGCTCCAAGCAGAAGATAGTTCAGCCCCTTCCACACCTGTACCTGTCTGGCTGAAACAGGACTCTGCCCCTGACTATCCAATTCTATGCGGGAAAGGCAATTAGGCTTTTCTTAAGACAGAAAAACATCTTGCCTTTTATGGCGTTATGAACACCGTGTGTCTGAAAAGACCTCAAGCCGCATACATCTGGGGGGCTGTTTTCAACACACGCCTTCAGTGAAGTAGGCTCCGAGTTTGGTGCCTGGAAGCTGTAGGGGAGGCGACTATCTTCACCCCACCCTAGAAGGTCCCTCCCTAGCCCCAGCCCGGGGCCCAGCTGGGCCTCTGGTGGTCGTGCCTGGTGGTGGTGGTGCCTTAGGAGATTTCTGAGCTCCTGCACCACACACTCCCTCGCAGGGGCTCTGCCAGGGATGGCAGCCTTTAAACGCCTCATTAATATTCAAATCTATTCAAGTCATTTCAATTTGAATTCTATGCATATTATCAGATAGAACAAAATGCAAATATATACAAATTCATCCATAGGAAGAAATAAATAGGGGGAGCTCTGCATAATGGGATTATAATCATTCTCAGGGCTTGTCTTTAATTCCCCAGAGCCCTGAGAACCAGGGCCAGTTGTGATGCTCTCCCTGGGACTGTTCAGCCACCACGTAACCTTTCCTGGGCCCAGGCTCTTGGAGGGTTGCACATTTTATAGATCTAAAGATGCTATCATTGTCCGCTGATTGTGTCTCTTCCTGCCCTTCCAAGACTCTTGGGGAACTGGGAGGGTGAGCACGGGATGGGGGCAGACTCAGATGCCCGGCTGGGGGACTCGCATTTTGCTACTTCCGGAGGCCCAGGAACTGGCCTCAGACAGGATTGGTCAGTCTGGCCCTCCCCGTACACCAAGGGAAGGGGTCTCTCTGCCCCAAGCTTCCTACAGCATCTTGGTGTATCTCATGCTGGGGTAGACAGGGAGGGGCTAAGCTTCCAAATTTCTTAAACCTCTAACCTGAGGAAGACTTCATAAAGCCTTTAAGGTATATCAACTGCCAGGTTTCAGTGGACAGGTCTGCTACTAACCTTATGTGTCTACCCTTGTACTGAATCTCATGACCTGAATGGTCCAAAGCGGTGTCTAATACCAAGATAACATACGCTCTCCCTTGCTTTGTCACATGGTAAGACACACGAGCTCGTCCCTGAGCCTGCAACCCTACATTCACTTCCACACAGTTTATATCCACTCCCTCGTGCCTCCTTCCCAGCCAGATCCTCAGTCAAAAGCCAGAAACTCAACCAGGCATGGAGGCAAAGAGAGAAAAATCAAAGTTCAGGCAATAAACCTCCTACCCTACAGCAAATCACATGTAGACAAACACAGCGCCTATTTCTCCTTTGTCTTACACTGTTGTTGTTGTTGTTGTTGTTGATCTCTGTTTCATTTCAATTACTCCAAAGACAGGAGGAGGCTGTGCTATATGGTATTTTAAAGGAGAGTTCCCATACTCCACGCTAATGAAGCCAAAGTAAATTGCTATTAAGAATCATTTAGTGAGGTTTAACTACAGAATCTAATAGATGTTCCCCTTAATCTCTTCCCCATGAGACCCAATGATAGTGGCATTATCATTTATAAATATAAATGAACAGAAAGATCATTTGAGTTTACAGACAGGGAGACTGAGGCACAGAGTTCTCACACAGAGAGAATGGCTACATTTTCCTGAAAGGAGGGGGCCACCCAACTCCATCTTGTCTCTTGTTCCTGTGATAGGCAGAATAATGAGCCCAGAAAGACATCCGTGTCCTACTCCTTGAAGGTAATCCTTGAACATCTTGAAGATGTTACCTTACGAGGCAAAAAGCACCGCAGCTATGATTCAGCTAAAAGATCCTGAGATGGGGAGATTATCCTGGATTATGTGGGTGGGCCCGGGGAATCACAAGATCCATACAGGAGAGAGGCAAAGAGGGCCAGCTTCAGTAGGAGGTGTGATGATGGAAGCCAGAGGTTGCCATGATTCAGGGAAGAAGCCACGAACCAAGGAAGGTACTGGAAGCCTGAAGAGGCCAGGACACCAGTTTTCTCCTGTAGCCTCCAGAAAGAACCAACGTAAGCTTCAGCCCACAGAGACCCACCCACGGTAGACTTCAGACACCCAGAATTATAATACAATTGTGTTGTCTTAAGCCATTTAAGTTTGTCCTGTGGCCACAGGAGATGCAAGAAACGAAAATAGACCCTACACCGCCTTTCTCAACTGGGGTTTCTCGTCTGAACCCAGAAGATAATACAAATAATAATAAATAAAATATTTTTTCTTTTCATAACTAGCACTGATTCAGATGCTTAGCAAATAGTTTATTTCATTAATACAATGGATGCCTTTAGGGCATCAGAGCTTAATTCTTCCGATGAACCCTGCTGAGTAGGGCTGCATGGCCTCACCTGCTCCCCCAGAAAGCCACCCAGTATCAGGCCTTGAAAACAGACCGGGGACCCTTGAGCTGTCTTATTCTGTCCTTGGGCACCAGCACAACACATCTGGAAACACCGAACCGCACCTCTGCGCAGTGTCTCATAACAATGTTGCCTTCACAATGTTTCAAGGCACACCTCAGTAAGTAACTACTTTGTGAGGGCAGGTAGGAGAGAAAGCCTGGTTCCCTTTTGCCTTTGAGGGCCAGGCCCAGGGTCAGGCCACCGGTATGTGACAGGGCAGTGGCCTCTTGGCCTCTTGTCCAGAGCCCGTGCCACAGGCTAGGGATGAAGAGCTACACAGGGTGCACTAGACACTCAACAGTACTGACAGGCTGACGGACTGGCTCTTCATGGCAGATGCACCATGGGAAGAGTAATGGCCAATGTGCCCCGTGATTTAAGGCTGCCCTGGGGGAGTGCCCAGGCTACTCCCAGGCACTGGTACTGCCCTTACTATAATGGAGCTGTTATCTTTTCTTTATGATGCCTCAGTTACAAGAGAGCCTCAGTCAAGGGCAGTGTGTGTGTGTGTGTGTGTGTGTGTGTTTCACCAGCCTCTGCACAGAGAACTCTATGCCTTACCTGGAACCAGCTATTACTATTTCACCAGCACCTCTGTCCGAGCTCCTCAGACATGGCTATCCTGCCTCACGGTGGAGGTACTCAGCCCATCACGCTCCATGGGATGACGCGGGAAATACCCCCGAGGGCCCACTGCACCCGGCACACTCTAAGAGTAAGTTCCTCAGAGGCAGGAACCCAGGGGGAGACACAGGAGGGGCGGTGGGAGAACCACAGGGCCTGGATTAGGAAGTCCTGGGTTTTCCTCTTACCTTTCACACCTACCACCCGTATGACTTAAAAGAGGCCACTTAACATCACTCGGTCTCGTTTTTCTTATTTTTCAAGGTGAGGGTAAGAGTCGACCCTAATAAATGTGAAAGGGTTTTGGAAAGCATAAAGTGCTATATAGACGCAAGGAGGGATTAAATTATTATCACCTCTTCCCCAAGGATTGCTTTGTGCTCACAGGCATTCTAGTCGCAGAATGCAATAATAATGACAGGTAGAGTGTGTTCTCTGATAAAGCACTTTCACAGCTTGGCAAGTGACATCCCAGGCACAGAAGGTAGAATGATCCAGAACCACTGGTCAAGTGCCGACCACGTGACCAAGTTAGACAGAGGCCCTGCACAGACTGAGGTCAACAGGACCCAGTCCCCGTCTTCCAGAAACTCACAGTCTAGAAGGGAAGGCAGATAAGAAAAAGCCACTTTAATATATTATTACAAGCACTGCAAGGGGTTTGCACAGAAGGCTGTGGAAGGAAGAAGAGTGAGCATGTAAGTTGGCTTGTGAGGAGAGAGGTAAGGAAACTTCCTCCAGGAAGGAAAGTGAGAAGATCCTCAGGGTAGAAGGTAGCTGGACCAACACAGCAGAGAGCTGACATCCTTCCAGAGGAAAAAAAGGACGGATGAGCAAGCCAGGACGTGTGAGGGAGCAGAGCATACTCTTGACAGCAGCAGCTCCGTTCGGCTGGAGGGAAGGGTGTGTGTGAGAGTGGAGGAGGAGAGAGGCCAGACATCTGGCCTGAAGATCCTTCTCCTGAAGGTGCTGGGATGGCTGTTCAAGCAAGAGACAACCATCCAAGACAGAGCCTTCTGTGGCCCTGACATCTGGCACATTGGCCCTCTTCATGGCTACGCTGATGAATGGAAACTTCCAAACCTTCTTGTGCACAGGGGTGTGCCTTCATGGTCCCCATCTGGATGAGGGAGAGTCAAAGCAGTTGTTCTGAATCCTAGAGTCTTATGGTCTCCACAAGACTAAAATGCCTGTCTTCTACACACATCTCAGCTTGCTCAATCTTTCCACCTGTCTGTCCCTCCTTGCTAGACTGACAGCCACAGCCAGCTGTGCTCCCCTCCCCCTTCTTCTCTTCTATCACTACGCTGTCTGTCTGGGAATGTGCACAACAAGTACACAGCAGCCAGCAGGGAAGTTGAAGGTGTCTTTAAATCTGGCCCTGGTTCCACCTCTCTCTCTCCTCTCCATTGCTGCATTCATCGGCTCCTGGATTTGGTTTCCCATTGGTGATCTGGGCTGAATAAAGAGGCCCAGAGGCCTGGTGATGAGAACATCTTTTTTTATGAATTGAAAAATAAAATGACAGTACACAGCTCGTAGATCCCAGTTCACAATGAAAAGAATAGCAATGTCTGTGGTTGTATTGACCTTGAAGATTTTTAAAAAACAGAACGAGAATTCTCGGGGTGCATTATTATATACATTGCGAATCTCTTCACTGTGCAAAGCAGAAAATCCATCCTTTATGGACATGAGCATCTCTGGTGCACAGCGTTGACCTAAAATAAACATTCTAGTGTGCAGGTGGGAGAAAATCTATGGTGGCTCTTAACCACATTCTTGCCTGTCAGCACAGATGATCACGTTGCCCTCCTGGGCTCTCCCCAGGTGGGACAAGGCAGCAAGTCACGTGGAGAGGACTGACCCACATTCTTCTCCGTCATGAGGAAAGCAGTGACGTCAGTGACAGACTGGCAAAGCCATCATGCTCCAAACTGTATGTGCTGGCCTTACCTCTTGTTTGACGTGGACCCGTGGTGGTTCCCGAGTCCATTCTCACTGTATATGTCATCCTATGATAACGTGACATCAAAATTCTTCGAGGCAGCTCCCATGAGTCACCTTACCTCCTCTGGTTAAATAGGAGCACTTGTACAGCCCAAGTGAATATAAACAATATTCACAGGGAGGGGAGGCCCAGGTGGGGTGGGGCGGGCAGGGTGGAGCCGGGATGCAGGTGATTTCTGTACCGGAAACGCCCCTTCCAGATACTGGTTTTCTTTCTCTGGACAAGTCTCTACTAAGCAGCTGTTTTCAAGCATCTCAATGATTATTGAGAGGGAGGTTGTGACCTCCATGCCCCATGCACTTGGTGCCACGTGAGCGTTGAAATACTCTGAATACTGATTCCATGAAAAGGGGCAAACTGGCCTGGTACAAAGGGCATTCCTACTTTCACAGGAAAATTTTCTTTTTTTCAGTTCATATGGTTGCAACCGTCCTTAGGAATGATACAAGCATCCCTGCCCTGACTGTGCGAACATTTAAGGCAGACGACGTAACATAAAAAGAAGATAATTTTACTGAAAACATGCAGCAGTACATATATTTTCACTTTCCTTGGCAAGAATTCGGTGGTATGGCTCTTAGAAAATAAATAACTGCTGATGATGAGAGGGAAACGCAGATTTCCTTTTTTTTTTTTAATTTTTTAATGTTTATTTATTTATTTTAGAAAGAGTAAAAGGAAGAGCGAGAGAGCAGGAGAAGGGACAGAGAGAGAGGGAGACGGAGAATCCCAAGCAGGCTCCGCTCTGTCAGTGAGAAGCCCAATGCGGGGCTCGAACTCACCAACAGTGAGATCATGACCTGAGCCGAAATTAAGAGTCAGACGCTCAACCAGCTGAGCCACCCAGGCCGTCCCAAGATTACCTCATATTATTAGCAGAAAAACAGGGGAGGGAAATAGTAAGGTTTTCCGGATGGTATTTGAGTCTGGTCAGCTCAGCATTTAGTTGTTTTTACTACAAAGTATGGACTCGTATCTGTGAATAGCTCTGCCCTGGTTCGATGAAGAGAAAACCCAAAGCAAAGCTCATGGCCGGAGCAAGGGGCATCCACGTGGAACTGGAGCCCTGGTAACAGCTGACAATGCACTGCCGATGTGATCCGTGTGTCCCACTGAAACGCTCAGACTGTGGCATGAAAAGAAGAAATGTTATGTCTTGCACGCAGCGATCTGCCTCACATTCCTCCTCTGTATTCCTCTGACTCAGTCTTAAAGGGGCTTTGAAAACGTCAAGGAACTTTTCTGTTTTGCTAGTTTATCTTAAGCGTCTATCTTAAACTAATACTATGATCTCGAGCATGGCCTAGGTGGATGTGTGCCATCTCGGAAATGATTGCTGACATCAGGTAAGATGTACCTGCCGGAACCAAAGTGCGGAGAATTGAGCCTGAACGGCATTCAGACCCTCTGACGTTCCAGGAGTCTTTTCTATTTCTCCCTAACGACCATTATTAATCATTTCAGAACCATGTGGTGTCCTGACATTTTTATGATCCTGGACTTGACAGAAAGAAGGGTTTTGATGTCCTGGAATGCCTTTTCATGCAGAGTAGCTCCACTCTGAGGCACAGAACTAACACCAGGCGAACCTCTCCTTAAGCAGAATGGGATTTAATCTTTCTTTCTTTCTTTCTTTTAAAGCCACTGGAAGAAAGTTAGGTGATGATGCGCTCTTGTTAAGAAATCAGCATTTGGCTTTCCAAATGTTCAGCTAAACTGGAGCCGGGTTGTGAAAGTAAGAACAGCTGCCAGCCACGGAGCAGAGCTTCTCAAATTCTTACTCAGCTTCTGTCCTGGGGGAGAGCTCTCCTTTCACTTGGACCAACTCTTCTTTCCAAGCCCTGCAAGTTATGAAGGCGGGGGACCTTTGGCCGGGCCAGGGGTTCTGCAGCATACCGCCAAGTCACATGGCTGCGCAGGTACCGGTGCGAAGGGGATTCCTCCCGAAGAGATGGGCGGGGCGGGGGGGGAGATTCGGGGTGCACATACCAGTGTCTGAATGGCCGTCTTATCACTCGCCAGTAGGGAGAGGCAAGGTTACGGAACGTGTGGGCAAGTTAAGGCATCTAAACCTCATAATCTAATCTAATCGAAGCCTCGGGAATCTAATCCCTGCTTTACCGGGGTGCTAGGAGGATGATACAGGAAAATGCATGCAAAGCTTAGCAAACTTAGCTCTAGGTCTCAATGACGCCTCCCCATGGCTCGCTCCAAGGCAGCAACCACGAGGCGTTAGTAATGGAGAGAAGAGACACGCTCCGAGGCCGGCATCTGGAGCCCATTACACATTTTGATTCTTTCCTATTCTCACCATTTCCCCTCTCCCCCATTCAGCTTTCCATTGAGGGATCCCATAGTCCTAATAAAGGTCATGTTTATGAAAGTAGAAAAGGGAGCAGGTGGCCAGACATAAGCAGAGCCAACAGCACGTACCCCATTGGTATAACATCTTTTTCTACGGGGAGGGGAACCATCTCCACGACTTTCAGCAAATTCTCAGAGTATACAGTTCTAGTTTTCCTCGCTGACCCGTGCAGTTTGAAATCAGGTTTTGCCAACTCTGGGCAAAAAGTTTTCTTCTCTGATGTGAGATGCTCGAGTCGTCACCTGCCATGACTACACCGATAACATGGACAGAGCGATCCTACCTTCTCACCAACCCCACTGCACACGCCCTCCCCACCCCACCCGGCTCCCAGGAAGACAGACAGTGTGACAGCATGGACAGACTGGGCCTGTGGCAAGTCTCCTTGCTAGTGAGAAAGCTGAATCAGGTGCAGAAGGCCGCTTGGGTTTAAGCAAACATCATCTAAAATCCTACCAGCAACCAAACTTGATAGCTACCAAACAAGCAGCATAAACGGCCAGTCTACCAGCCACTTGAGCCACACAGAGACCAGGAGTGAGCTGCTCCAGGGATGGCCTCACCCTTCCCTCACCCCGTGCCCCACATACACAGACTCCAGGGTCTGACACACATCCTCCTTGGCAATCCTCAAAAGGTGAAAAAGGCAAGCTGCTACCCCCCCGCAGGGGTGGCCCCCGCTTCCAGTGCCTGCCATCAGGACCTCGCTACCGAGCCTGGTAATTTGCACTCTGAAACAAACAGCCACTGCCCAGGGAGGTGCGTTTTAATGGTGTCTGTTTCTGTCCGGGGATGGAAACAGAGTAGCACCTCTTCAGCCTGCCGGGAGATCAGGAACAATGAGGAAGAATTTTCGCAACTGGTTGTTTTGCCTTTTTCAGCAGGAGAGGGGAGCTGCGGGCAGAAATATTGGCTCCGGGGTCATTCAAGGGGCAGACACCTGGAGAGAGGGGCAGTGGGCCCAGGCTGGGGGCTGGGGGCAGGGGGGAAACGGAGCTCCTGGCTGCCAGCCGCCCCAGGAGGGGAATGATGCATTCATCACCCACAGGAGGGACACCAGCATAGGGAAACACCTGCCACGGGGAAATGGACAGCTAGCTGAGGTCCTCTGCTCCCTCTCTTTGCGGCTCCTTCTCGTCCCTGGGCATTTTTAATTGTACCCACCTACCTTTTTTTTTTTTTCAGACATTCCCCTTAAGCACTCTGCCCTCACATCCATCAGAAACAGGCAGGAAGGACCCGAGCTTCCCAGGAGAGCTGCTGCCATCCGGAAGGCTTGCTCTTTCCCTCCGTGCCTTTTCCCTGCCCCAGCCCCACCCGTGGTGGGCAAAGGAGGGCCAGGCACCCTGACTAGAGAGCCTGGCTCTTTCTGCTACTAAGGGCCTCCCTGGGCCTCAGCTCAGCTCACTCCTGGGCTTTGTAAGCGCTGCTGCTGCCACCATCAGGCGGATGGAGGAACCGCAGCTCTTTTTATGTCCCCAAACCTTCCCGGGATTTTAGGTCCCCAAACCTCCCACCAGGTCCTGCCTGATGGGGACCCAAGGGAAGAACAGGCCCAGACCGTGGCCCCTCACACAGGTGCAGAAGGGACCGTGGCCCCTCACACGGCCTTTTCTCTGTAAGAAAAAGGCTTCAGAGGCCAGCTCCCTGCTGAAATGGGACTCCCTGTGAATGTGGGGTAGCATCCTTCAGCCAGGTGTGGAAGAGTCCTAGAGTATGGAGGGTAAAGCCACTGGGAGGTTAACTGGCAACCTCTCTGTCACAAGGGGCAGGCAGGGAGGGCGGCAGTCGCTTCTCCTGTGGTACCTGGGATGGGTCTCCAGGAAAAAGCTCTACGTTTCTGTCCCCTGGTTGCCTGCATGATGAGCCAACCTGGCCCCAGTGTCACTCTGAAGCTGTCATAGCTCCCAGCATCGCCAAGGGTGACAGGTGGACTGTCACACTGCACCAGAGCCGAGTCACCTGTGACACTTGCAGGTGACTGACAGAAATGGGAACTGACATGCATTAAAGAACAGAAGGACAGGGCTGGGTTTTTCGCTGAAACTGAGGAGTGGGTGGCTTGCCAGAGGATGTTTCTCTTGGCAGCGTCCCTGGTGACTCAGTGGGCATTCAAGGCCTTACTCGGAGAGGAACAACTTCCCACTCCGAATAGTGGGGATCCTTCCTCTGCCCTCCTGTGGGGGCCTGTCAGCCCCTGCACGTGTGATGTCAGAAACACGGCTTTCTCTTCCTTTTACTGTTTCTCACCATTCAGTCCAATATTTCAACATTTATTCAGAGTCTCCTATGTGCCGAATAGCATGCCTAGCATCCACATCAGTGGATGGACAAAAGAAATGGATATTTTAATCACCCAATTCAGAGAATAAAAGTTCCTCACTGCCATTGCCTTTTGTGTGTGTGTGTGTGTATGTGTGTGTGTGTTAAAACAGCTCCAAAAGGGGGCGCCTGGGTGGCTCAGTCAGTTAAGCGCCCGACTTCGGCTCAGGTCATGATCTCACAGTCCGTGAGTTCGAGCCCCGCGTCGGGCTCTGTGCTGACAGCTCAGAGCCTGGAGCCTGTTTCGGATTCTGTGTCTCCCTCTCTCTCTGACCCTCCCCCGTCCATGCTCTGTCTCTCTCTTGTCTCAAAAATAAATAAAAATTTTAAAAAAAATTAAAAAAAAAAAAAAAAAACAGCTCCAAAAGGAACTACCCAAGCAACATCTCCTTGACTGCTATTCAACCCAAGAGGCTGGCCTCTTATTCCCCTGGGGAAACCTTGTGCCCTCAAGGTAAAAGCTGAATGCCAGAAGATGAAAGAACCCACTCAGAAAGAGTCGGGAATCAAAAGACAGAGCTGCAGGGCTAGGTCGTGGTTCGAAGGTCAGCTCCGATTGTCACGGGAAATCCCTGAAATCCTTCTCTATGCCTCCACATGGAGGATTCCCACAAGTTGGAGGACCTGTTCCGTCTTGTGCCACAGCCTAGAACCTTCTACGCAATTTTCAGCGTGGGTGACGTGGAGCAGCTTAAGCCTCCCTGCATCTTGAGAAGCGCCAGGGCAGGCGAAAAAGGGAACCAGAGGAGAGTGACTCTGGTCAAGGGACACGACCTTTCAGAGGGCAGGACAGTGATGACAGCTGCCTCTCATGCTATAAGCAGTGCTTGTGAATAGCACTCTACAGCTTGTGAAGCTCGGTATCAACCCTCCTCCTCATCATCCTCATGCAAACATTCTTATTACCACCACCACCACCACCATCCAAAAGGATGTGCCTGGCACGGGCAAGAAAATGTGCCGGACAGAGCCATCTGTAACACGTCATCTATCTTCTAGGAATTCATTAGCCCAAATCAATAGGCTGTGGCTAATAGCTAAGATTCAGGGAATCTTTGGTGGGGGGGGAGGATCTGGATGACATCTATTCTAACTCTTTGGTCCACTGCTTGGGAAGGGACTCTTCAAGTCTTGGTGGCCGGAATTCTACTCTTAGAATGCTTTCAGCAATGGGAGACTATTCAATGGGCTGGCCTGACACACTAGAGTTAAATAGCAACTGTCTGAGAAACGTCACTGCCTATTTTCTTGCAAAACAATGCAGGTTTTGCTTCGCCATCGAGCTTGTTGTTAGTCCCCGCTCACTCCTGATGAGAGCAGGCTCAAACATGGAACACATGAGAGTATCTGATGACGTTCTTTACTCTTGAAAGAAAGGTTACTTGGTGGTAGAGACCTGTAAACATCCCTAACGTCTTCTGGGTAGAATCACTTAGCCTGTAACCTTGTTTTCCCCAAAGACAGCACAGCTTCTCTTCAGAAAAGCAAAGAAATCATCAGCAAAAGGTCTCTAGGCATTTCCCCCTTATCTCATTCTTGTTCTTGTCTCCCTACCTGGTTTACCATTCGTCCTCAATGCGGGGCTGGCATGGGGAAATCCCATTCCTCGGTGCCTACACCATCTAACAATCCAGTGTGTCCCCAGCCATCCCAGCTTCCATCCCAGCTTTCTTTCTTTCCACATTCTGTATCTAATGCATTGTTCCTAAGTGTGTGTTTACCCAACCTTCTTCTCTGCCTTCCTCCGGAATGGAGACCAACAGTTAAGGTCGGTTCGTCCATACTTACCCTCTTGCTCACTTTTTTCCACCCTTTTGGAGGCTGGCTATGGAGGAAAAGGAACTGGAAAGAGTGAGTATTTTTCCATTCAAGTCCCATATAAGAAACAGGGGATACCAAGAAAAATAAATCACATGTGGATGCTTCCCCCTTTTTTGTCCATAGGACCCAAGGCCTAGAGAGGAGTACAGACCCAGAGATAACTAACAATGTTTCTAAAGGCAGATTTAATCCTGATGGTCCATCATCAAACATTCAGCATGGTATTTTTGACAAGCTGACCCTCTCCTTCCCAAGCTTCTTACTACCCTCAGCGCACTCACATTCCAGCCACCCACACTACCCATTGCTTCCGAATATATGACATTCTATCCTGCTTTCTTTCTTTTGCATACACTCTAAGCCACAGCCTGAAATACTCTTCTCTCCCCCCAACCCCCCCGCCGGGAGGGCTCCCAGACATCCTCTGAAATTGATACAGCCTTTCCTGATGCCCTCGGCCATTTCGGCCGCTCTCAGAATACTCCTGACAACTCTGAGCCCATCTGTGACCGTGGGTCAAAGTGTCTGCTCCCTGACCCGACTGACCCCACTGGGGCAGAAATACTGTCTGAGGGGTCTTTGAATCAAAAGTCCCTGGCACAGTGCCCACCGCACAGTAGGCCCACGATGCACACTGGCCGAGTGGTCAAGGGCTGAGCTTTGGTGTCATAGCGTGCTATCTGATCACAAAGGACGGACTGAGAGAAGGTGGTTCTCTGAGACACCAGGCGACATGGAGCCCCTGGGGATAAAGTGTGGAAAGACGAATGCGAGGCTTGGCGGTCACTGTTCCAAGTCGGTGTCAGATCTCAAACTCCTGTCTTCTAGGCATTGGTTAGAAAGACACTGAACTTGCAATAACTGTCCAGGGAACACAGACCAAGTAAGAAGACCATCTTGATAATTCAGCCTGATAATCACGCATCTTTTTTATACTGACAATCCAGCCATGGCAGGGTTGGTTTCAGTTTTTTGGTTTCAGTTTTCAAAAAAACAGCCTCAGGTAAAATCTCTCTCACTCTGCCCAGGAGGAAACCAACCCCAGGTGGAAGATTACAGGGGGGATCTCACCTCCCCTTTCAGGAAAAGGCAAAGGGCGGATCTGTTCTAAGTTCTGGACATCGCTACACTTTAGCAATGAGTGGTGTCCGTCTAGGGTGGGGTCACAGATGGGAGGAATCTGGAGAGGGCATGAAAAGACTTTTAGAC
The DNA here is from genome assembly GCF_023721935.1 of Panthera uncia. NCBI lineage: Eukaryota > Metazoa > Chordata > Mammalia > Carnivora > Felidae > Panthera > Panthera uncia. The sequence continues at coordinate 88,057,171 of NC_064808.1, read as the reverse complement.
TGTGGGGCGGGATGGGGGAGGGGAACCTCCCCGGGGCATGCCCGAGGAACCCGGATCTGGCTACTCCCTTGCCTTTATTTCCAGGAAGGAGATGGGGGAGTGTGAACTCTCCCTTCCAAGCCCCAGCAAGGACTGCAACAGAGTAATTCCGCAGGGAGCACGATTCATCCATGCTGGCCGCTATTTCCATGGGTTTGCCTTGTTACGAGCATACCCAAGAAAAGCTGACATTTATTTAATCCTCGTAGTGGTGTTGACTGTGTACTCACCGAAACATTGTATGCTTGCGGAAGACATTTGTTTCCAAGCAGCTTATGCTAAATTGCAGTGATATAAAGGAAACACTTATCCAATATTGACATTTACTGACTTCTAGAAATGTACAGCCAGAGTACTCATTTTTAAAGTCAGGAGAAGAGAAAAGAGGAAAAGCACAATGTTTGATCCCTAGCTCCTTCAGTGGCTCAGGAGCAAGAAGTTAATTCACGCTCACGTTAAATATGGTGGTGGAGATCCTTACTCTAGGGCAACAGTGTGGGTTCTGAGAGCATGTGGAATGTTGAAGCCCTTCTATGCTGAATTCCCAAGCTCTGGCAGAAAGCAGGACACGACATTCTTTGCATGAATGTGGGAGAAGTATTCCAATGATCTATAAGGTATCTATATTCTTTTTTTTTTTTAAGTTTATTTATTTTTGAGAGGGAGAGAGAGAGAGAGTAGGGGAGGGGCAGAAAGAGAGGGAGACACAGAATCTGAAGCAGACTCCAGGCTCTGAGCTCTGAGCACAGAACCCAACGCGAGGCTCAAACTCACAAACCAGGAGATCATGACCTGAGCTGATGTCAGAGGCGTAACCGACTGAGCCACCCAGGCGCCCCTAGGTATCTGTATTACTGGATGTGCACACCTAACTGTAGTTTCTGGTTTTCCCTAGGGAAAAGAAAGTGACATCAGGGACAGCAGTGTGCCTCAATGTAGAGGGCTGTCTGGATCACTCCCCTCGCTGGGAATGAAAACCCTCTCTATTTCGAAAACAGGGTGAAGTTCGTACATTCCAGCACGGGATACTGCCTCACTCCCTGTGGACAGCAGTGACGCGGACGTGAAACCCAAGGGGAAGAGACAACGCCTGGAGCTGGAGCCCCTACCAGCCCCGGCACCATGAACACTGGGGTGTCCACTGACCTACGGAAAGGCTGGAGCCCCAATCGCTGTGCTGCAAAAACCACCATGAGATCAGGATTATTGGAGTGGTTAAGAGTCCAGCCAGCTCATGATCTTTAGAAGCTTCCCCACTGCTGAATTAGAGCGTCCCTGCTCCCAGGCACAGGGCCTCACTCTTTCTAGGTTGACCCCTATTAAAAATGCCTGCCCTGGTGTTTCACCTACAAGTTCAGGGTTTTAGAAGGATAAGGCCTGTGGCCCGCGATGATGCCCGCGCCTATGTACCTCCCTCCCCACCCCTGGTTTACAGGAGACCCTAAAGTGAAATGCTGTTGCCCCCCAACCCAGCCCACTCCTCTAGGCAGGCAATTTTCTTCTCCTTGTTCATGTTTCCAAAACAGTTTATCTTTTTATCTCCTTGGAAGAAAAGTACTCTGCAAATCAAAGGTATCATTAGTATTGTTATTATTTTGCTATTGAAATCTCTTGAATTCACTCTGGATTATTCATGTGCTTTTCTGGGTCTGCAATATAATGCCGCCTAAGTCACCCCCACTGGGCTGAACAAAAAAGAAAAATTGCATCTTCAGGCCTAATCCCCTGCTCCACCCCGTCTCCTGCTGGCCCTGGCTCCCACCCACACAGGCACACCAGGGAGAGCGGCTCCTTGGTCCCATGCCTAGCTGGCTGCTGCCATGTTCCAAGGAAGATCCTTCTTTGTAACCCAAGAGGGAGGCCCCACTCCATACCCTGTAAGTGCAGGGTGAAGGCTCTGACCCCACCCGCACCCCTCTTCCCCTGGAGAGTTTCTCTTCCTTCCTCAATAGGTGCGGCTGGCAACAGAAAGCTCCCTGCTGGGCTTTCACAGAGACCACCCCCATGCCCAAGAGACGAGTCCCAGCTGCCTTCACCCAGAAGCTCTGTTAAAGAAGTGGTCCCGCACCCTTGGCAGTTGGGCATTGACCTTCTAGGACAAAAGAAGCTATTCTTCCTCCTCTAGACAAGACGTCATATCACTTAGGGTGCCAACGGGGGGAGGAGCATCGTGCTTGCTACTTGCCTCATCTTTTGTTATATGACGGCTCTGGGCAAGGGGAAATGTCTGCTAAGTTGTTCACTCCCAGTTTCTTGTTCCAGTGCCTTCTCAGCCTGTACCCCCTATGATCCCTCCATTCTTTCGGCTGCCTCTGATGTGCTCAGGCTATCTTCTGGTGCCCCTCCCCGTTCCCAAGGGCGTTTCTTGCAAGTTAAGGCCTCCTTCTTCTCCATGCTTCCTGCCATCCCCTGTGGCTTCCCTCATCTTAGCCGGCTGTCTCCACTCACAAGCTATGCACCCCGCGTCTGGTTCAGGCTCTCCTATTCCCTTCGAGAGTCATGTCACCATGAACCTCCCTGCTCCTCTGGTAGACATCTGACAGCTCTTTTGGTGATTCCTGCCAGCAAGTCAGGAGGGCAAGTCACTTAGAGTCTTCCCAATGGGGAGGTGACACCCCAGATTAATCCTCAACTCAGGGACGTCATGGACAGGTAAAGGCGAGTTTTCATTTCCACCCCAACACGTTCAGAGCAGCACAGCACACATGTCAACCCAACAAGAGGTCTGGGCTCTCCAGAGTTAGAACCCTCAGACCCACCAAGTAATTAGGCCGGACCAGACTCCGTGGGAGCGCCAGGCGAAAAGGTCAGCGAGCAGGGAGGAGAACAAGTTTCCAAACAGCATCTGGGTTCAAGCCACCACCTTTGTGTCCCTGCCCCTTCCCCAGACCGTCTCGGCGTTGAGATGGGCTGGAAGGCAGGGATCTTGAGTCCTGCTAGAACACTAGTCCTCCGTAGCTACTTAAGAGGTGGATGTGTGGGCTGGATGGGGTGGCTCATGAAGATGAAGGAGGGCACAGAGGGAAATCGTTGTGGGCCAACTTAAATGATAAAGGGAAAAAAATACAGCAAGTTCTAACTTTATGGATGACAAGAGAATCGATTCTTTTTCACCCAGGGGCAGAACATGCCTCGTCTCTGCAGGAGGCAAATTGTGCTGTGACATTATCCCTCTCTGTACAAAGCACGCGGCCCTGACAGCTGATGGAAGAGGCAACCCCAGCAAGAGAGAAACCCACACGCAGCACAGACTGGCAGCTCTCCATTTCTCTGTGGGGGGAGCCAGGCCCACGGACGTTGGCTGGGGCGGAAATGGAGGGATGCCATTTGGCCTTTTACTGCCACCTTAGGAAAGAGAAATGAATATTTAATCTCCATCTACACGAAAAGCCCAAACTTTAAAAGAAGAGGGGATACAGCGCGACACTGACATCAGTTATACTTGAATTTCAGTCTCTAAAGGGTTACGGAGAAAAGTAAAGGTGAACCAGGAATGGACAACTTAGAAGAGAGGGACTCTAGGAGTCTTTCCTTATATGTTTTGGCATCAAAGTCTTCAGAGCACTGTTGGGCGCTCTCCCTCACTGTGCAAACGAAGGCGACGGGAACAGGAAGCACCAGAATTGTGTTTCCAGAAACTCTAACATGACACATAGGCTCCCAGGGTGAGAGGTGCTGGGAAGCAGATGGAGGTGTCACCAGAGTGCCAGAGAAAGACCTAAAAAGAACCCTGGACGTTTGTTTTCTCTGAGGGGGGGGGGGCATTCCCGAGTCTCTGCACTTTTGCTCCGAAAGTAGCCGAGGAGGAGGAAGGGTGGGTCAGATGGGTGGCTCAGCGGGGGGCACGCGAGGCAGGGTGCAACTTCCATGAGGGGGATGTCCGCGGATGTCACCTACGGCCTGTGGGCTAGTCCCGTCACGACCTCTTGGAAGTGGACATGCTCTGGCTAATAACTTGGTAAATACATGGCACTCTGGAGGTGGGCACAGGATGTGAACTAATCGTGTATGTGCAGAGGGTCAAACAGAATCCCCTGGGGGGGGGGTTCACGATACTCGCAACAGCATCCACATTAAAACACATGTCTACCGATCAAGTCAGAAGGTATATCACAAAAGTCCACAAAAATTGTCCCACTTGGCCCTTAATTCCTGTCATTAGAGGCTGTCTATTCACAAAATGTACAGGGTCTGGGGAGGGGGTATTCTGACCAGCTACGTTCACTTTGTCTCATTGTCTTTCTTTCGGCCCGTTCTGGAGCCCCGTGTGTAGGTAGGACATCTATCATTTGGGAGGGTGGCCAGTGCTGACCAAGCTCAGAACACTCAGGAATAAGAAACCAGGCACTGCATGATGCTGTGGTTTCTTCCTAGTGCTCTCAGGGCTAAGGGTAGATGAAACACAGCATTTAACCTCCATAGGTAAATATTTAAAGATTCATATGAGACAGAGAAGAAATAGCTCGGTGCTGAGAAAAGGATAAGAAAAGCTGAAGATGCACACACTGCGATGCTTCAGACAGCCAAAGAGGCACTTAGATACCAAAGGCTTCTTATGCCAATCTAGAGTGGAATCAGAGCTCAAGCTTTCTAACAACGCGTGGACTGATTAAGACGTGCACTAGTCCTGTGAACATGGGTGGAGGGGTCTGGTGGGCTCCTCCTTTTAGGGATTCTCCATGCAACTTCCTGAGTAAATTGGTAAGAGGCAAAAAGGAGAACAGGAGTGTGTGTGTGTGTGTGTGTGTGTGTGTGTGTGTGCGCGCGCGCGCGCCCATAAGCAAGCACAGGGGCATCCAAGAAAGAGGGTAATCTCACAAAATGGTAATAGAACCCAAACTGTTTCTGTACCAGTGTTCTGAGATAGTTCGTATTCATTCAGCCTGAAAACTCTCGGGAAGGCAATTTATCTTCCTGCTGCTGTAGGGAGCCCTGGTGAGATGCACACAACCATATGAATACATGAGTGTGTGCGCCTGTGTCTGTGTATACACATTATAATTACATACAGGGGTGGGCGTATACATACTGTTACGTGGAAAGGCCCCTCAGGGGTAATGAGGATGGCCATAAGCAAAGTTTGACAGGGGGCGAATCTGCAGTGACCACAAATACCAGTGCAAGAAAGCAGAGGAAGGAGGCGTGGGTCTTTGCTTACATGTGGCTTCTCCCTGACAGGGAGAGAGAAGGAGACATACTGTTTGCTCGCAAAGCCAGCCACCCATGGCGGAGCTCTGCTTTCTTGAAAACTTTACCCTTCATTTAATCAACAGATGGACGTGCTCTGTTGTGGATTTCTCTGAGAGAGTCCTGTCCCTCTCAGAGCCGTGCTGGCTGGCACAAATGTTGCCTCAGATGGTAGAGGCAGCGTTGGCATTCCAAAAGAGTGGGAAGGAGCCGGTTTACTTATCCCCTTCACACTCAATTCCACAGGTGACTTTTGATGCCTTTGGCTAAGTAGGCATTGGCAATCCCTCCCCAGAGTGCCCTCCCCTCCCTTCAGCACCGCCTGGCCCGAGGCTCCCAGAGGCAGGGAGCCAGCCCGGAGGTAGCAAAGTTCTTTGCAGAAAAGTCCACCAGCTTCTCTGCCCCTGCTAGGCTGCAGAAAGGAAACAATCAGCACCAGGGGCGAAATATCACTTGAGACCCTGAATCCAGGGCTGTGTAGGATTCAGAATTCAGCCTTATTCAGAGGACCCGATGAGATTCAACGAAAACGCTTTACAAGCTTTTCCCAACCGCTGCAAATTACCCCCACGGTGCATTCGGTAATCTGCAGCCGCACACAGTGGCTTTGGAATACACTCAGGCAAGTCAGACCGTATTGGAGCTGAAATATCCACCTTGCACAAAGCCCTCCTTCCCTACCCTCTCCTTCTCCAACCTGAGTCTGGAGGAGACGCGGTGCCCAGAAGTTCAGAGCGGCATCGCCACACAGCCACCGCCTAATTAACATACCGGGAGCATAAAGAACTCATTTGCATCGGAGAGTTTGGGCTGGATGTTGACAAGTGAGAGGAGAGAGTCACCCCTCCCACCCCCTGCCTTCCAAAGGAAAATAAACAGTACCATTTTGTTGCATTTGCGAAGGCAAAGGAGCAAGGCCAGCGCATCTCGGACGCGTCCCTCAGTTCGAGTTTCCGAAGCCTGCCCCCCATTCCTGCCCTCAGCCTCCCGCGCCCTGACAACAACCCAGCCGACTTTCTTTGCAACTCCGGCCGCGCGGGGGGTCCTACCTTGACTGAACAGGAAGAAGCACACGAAGAGCAGATCGAGCTGGAAAGGTTTCATTCCTTAGCGAAGCGAGGGGAAGCCGGCGGGGCAACTTGGGTTTGCAGTTAGTTTCTCTTCCCGGGCGGCTCGCCGTGCTCAGCCTCCGCCGCGGTCCTCCCGGGTTCGCGCCAACCATCTGTCTGTCCGCGCGTCCGTGCGTCCGTGCCTCCGCGCGCGCGGCCCCCGGCTCTCCCTGGGCCTCCGGGTCTCCGCAGCCTGCCGAGGCCAGTGGTCGGCTCCTAGCCGCCGCGGGAAGCCGGGATCGTCAGCGACGTCCCCGCTCGGAGCAGATCCATTCTGTGGCTCTCGGCAGCCCGGGCTCACGGCTTCCTCCGGCGGGCTCCTCCCACCGCGAGCTCGCGGGCGGGCGGGCGAGGGAGCCAGTGACGAGTGACAGAAGGGCTCCTTTCACTGAAGCTGGGGCGGGGGGAGAGGGAGGGGAAACAGGTCATAATTAAAGAGGAAACACTTGGAGAAAGGAGATCTATGCGAAGCGGAGGCCGGAGGGGGGAGGCTCTGTTCTTTCTCGCCTTCTCTCCCCACCCCCCCCACCCCCCACCCCCGCATTTAGGGGGAAATTCAGCTTTTGTCACCGTTATTGACCAAAAGGCATCTTGAACAGGGAGCAGGCTGTGACTTTTTGTCCACACCACATAATGTTGTTCAACGGGAGTGAAGTTAAGCATGACTATATGCATGCACACGCATTAAAATATGCATGCCCTGCCTTTTGCACAGGGGACTGGGAACCGGCTGAAAGGGAAAAGGGAAGCCACGAGGGTTGGAGGGGGGGGGGGAATGCATCTTTCCCCAGGAAGGACTTGGCCAGTGTGTGCAACGGGAGTCTCCGGAGTTGGGGAAGAGATAAGCACGTTCTGCATTTTTTGGAGACTTTCCTAGGAGGGGGAGGTAGGTAATAAAACCTGAACGTGCAAACCTTAGTTTGCTTTGCACTACTCCTGCAAAACAAAAGGAAGGAACGAGAGGGAAATCAAGCAAGTATGTGACACATGCCCATTTATTATTATTATCATCACCGTGGTTTGTGCATTTCCTAAAAAGGAGACGGGAACCCGTCTTGGCATTTGCAGCCTCTCCTCTAATAAGCACTCCATCACTCCGAGAGTGTCTTTTCTCCAAGAGGTGCTGTGAATCCTGTTGCGAAGGAGAGGCCAAGGTCATAGGCAACTGCCTCCCAAGAACCTTCAGGTCTTTTTTACCTGCGGTGAAACCTACACTCAAATCAAATTCCATGTCCTGGGTGATAACAAAGTGAATTTACCTAGGCCTATTTTCTTGGTGGACATTTAGATATACCTGGGGTTCACGGGCACCGAGGGAAATAAAACCTCGGGCACAGACCATGCCTTCAAGAGCTCAGGGGCATAGTGTGGAAGCAGAGGATGTAAAGAAGATACAAACTATAAGGATGCTTACAACCAAGTCTAATATGCAGCATTACATGGAAGAAGGCGGGGGGGGCGGGGGGTTGTAAAGAGTAAGGAGAGAAAAATGAAAGATGTTCTCTTGATGTGTGCCTTTCAGTATAAAACCAAGCATTACTTTCTTCAGTCTCTGGACCTTGGGGAGGCCTTCTGGGAAACTCTTAGCCTTCCTTCCATCAGTGTTACATACTTGGGGGATTTTGCTGACTTCAAGGCACATTCCAACTCCAAGTTTCCATATGGATGTTAACTTTAAAAATGTATCCCTTGGTATTGGTGAACAAGAGGAATAGGGCCCCAAGAGAAAGTATGTGCTGGTAGGAGCTTACATCTGGTAGTTGACATCAAAGATCTACAAATTAGTAGGTGTCTGCTTTGTTGACTTTTCTATTCTTAACTTAATAGTTTATTTAACTGCATCCCTTAGAGGCTGTTAAACATATCAAAGGGAAATTTGTAAGCAAGTTTTGGGGGAAAAAAAAAAAAGAAATGCTGAGCAACAGAAACTCAGAGGTCCCCAAAGAGGCACCCTAACAGCTAAATTAGCAAACAAGGTACGGAAACAAAGTGTCAGCACAGCCTTAGCGCGCCAACCTGATGACAGACCACGCAGTGAAACAGAACAAGCAAACCTAGCACATAAACAAGATGAATGATAATTCTAAACAACCTGTGCCAGACAACATGTTAAGAGGGAGCACATGGCATGAGCTTTCCATGAAATCTACTGGGTGCGGGGAGAAATGTTAAGGTGTGGGCACCATTCCTAAGGCAAGCCTTGCAGTGAGTAAGACGGATAACATTAGAATGTAGATTGTACCTCACAAAGCAACGTTGGGTGTTTTAACTAACATTTATCCCTTAAGCTGCTGCTTCATGTTGACTGTTAATTCCTAAGTGGCCTGGGGCCCAGATTTGCTTAATTCAGCCCCCAGGGAAATATTGCAAAGCCGGGGTCAGGAAGCTAGCAAACTGTGCAGTACATGAAAATCAGGCTCACTCACACACACACACACACACACACACACACACTCACGCTCAGCCTTGGACAAGAGACGGATGGTAGGAATCTGAGGTTGGAAGGACCTTGTTTCGCTCTCCCACTGGTCCCTGAGACTGGCCTCGTGACCCTCAAACTGGCTCTGATCTCCCTGGCCAGCTGGGCCTGTTCCCTTCTCCGCCTACCACCCCCCCACCCCCTTCTCCCCGCAGCCTCCGGTCTCCGGCAGAAAGGGGGGGGGGGAAAGCTTGGATTAAGTGGTGAGCTGCCTGCCTCTAAAACGACCGGGAGGCGTTTCAAGCCTGAGTGCCGGAAAAACCACGGCAATCTTCGGCAGCCACCACGTGGGGCAGCGAGAACGACAGCGGTACCTGCAGGACCCACAGCCGGCCGGGCTCTGGCGCCAGCCTCGACGGCGGCCCGGCCATCTCCGCCCGGCGGGTCCTTGGCCTCACCTCCTCCGGGGGTTCGGTTAACCTCCTGGCGCTGCAAGGTGCCTGCGCGCAGTTCGCGGGCGAGGCGGGTGGCGGGAGGCGGGAGGCGGGAGGCGCGGACGGCTCCACCTGATGGAGAAGAGTGGAGAGTCTTAGACCTCGGCGTGCGCTGCGTGGTGCGGCGAGGCGAGGCGAGGCGAGGGGAGGGGAGGAGAGGAGAGGGGAGGGACATGGAGGGGAGCGAAAGAGGAAGACCGCCTCCCCACCCCCATCCCACCGTGGGAGCCTGCGCGTCCAGAGCCCGGGACGGGAGGCGCTGGGGCTCTGGGCACGGCCCGTGGACGTGACAGCCCTAAAGAGACAGCAGAAAACCAACACTTGGAAAACTGCCCGAATTCTTGTTCTGTGCACATGCCGGTTCCAGGTCTCTGATGCGCCCACAGCGCAAGCCGCGGTCCCTCACCAGCAGGTGGCATCCTCTCCAGCATTTCTTGTCCTGGACCATAGCCCAGGAGGCCGAGTTCATCAGTCCCCAGCCCCCTTCTCCAGGGCCTTCAGTGCCCAGTCCTGTGTCCTTTGAACCACCGGGCTCTGGCGTGCGTTACATACGCGGAGGCCGGAGCCCACAGAGAATAGGGCTGGCTCCAAATTCTGCTGCTCGCTGGCCAAGAAGCTTCAGAAGGGCTAAGTCTCCGCAGGACTGCTTCCAAGCCCTGCTCTCCTGGCAGCAAGCGTGCCCCTAGAGTTTTCTGAGGTCTGGGACAAAGACACCAGGCGGGAGGGGTCCAGGTGCAGCGCTGTGGGGATACTGCCTCTCAATACCCTGAGCGGCCGAGTTCCCACAGACCATGCAGACCCTAGCTCATCGTTACTTTCCAGTGACTGTTCCTTGATGTTAGTGCGATGTCTGGAATATTTATTATTTCCTCCATTTGTGCAAAGGCCTGTTTGGGTACTTAATAACGACGTGTGGAATGAATACATGAATTCCTGTTCTTGGAAAGTTTGTCCTCCAATTGGGGAAAAGTAAACACATGGGGAAAAAATAGGAAACATCTCATTGGCTCTTTAAGAAGATAGAAATTGCCCTGGAGGTTGTCTGTCAGGCTGGATCCTTTCTGGATGAGTCTGTCTAGGCCCACTTGCCTGAGGCAGTACAGGAAACTGCCCAGCTGAGATGTAGCCCAGAGCCCCAACCTTTGGTCCTGTGTTTGCACTGCCCTGCCCTCGGGGCTCCCCTGCACTGCTCCTGATGGCCGGACACCCTCTCCCTGTCTTCTTGTGTTCCCAAGGGGTCACCACCCTGGATAAAGAGAGGAAGAGGGAGAGGCTGTTTTATGAGACAGGCAGTCATCACGAGTGGAGCATTTCCTGTTTAATGCCTCTTCACAATATTTGTTGCACAGATACATTATAAACCACATTTCCTTTTGTTTTTCATATATCCTGCCAGTGTTGGCTAATACCCTCTTGTCCAGGGATTTAAACACATCTTGAACAGGCTCCTCCGGGGAGTTTAGGGTAATCTGACTCTCTGTCCCAGGTAAGTCAATAAGGCTCAAAGCCACATATACCTCCAGAGACCGAATGGTCTTCAGGGGTCCTCCCTGGGTGGCAGCCTGTCTGGCCTGGACAGTCACAACCTTCTAGCTGATTTCTTTTTCATTATCTGAGCCAAACTTCTTGATCATATCTACGGAGGTGAATTATAAGACGGTGAGCTGTGCTTCTGTGCTGAGTCCGTAGTGCAGAAGGGCCCCAAAGACCAGGTTTCCAGCTGCCAGGAGCATCTCTCAAAGGGCAGGATGAGTCTGTCCCCCTGATTCACCTAAGACCAAGCTTAAGTGAGGGGATCAGGGTGAGTCTATTGACCTGGGCTCTGGCCGGGACACCCCAAACTTTTGTAGCTCCTTAATGAACTGGGACGTGTCTTTCTTCATCTGTGAAAATGACTGGTTTGGGACAGTGACTCTCCAGGATCCCTCCCAGTCCTGAAACTCTGGTGCCTATCCTCCAGAGGTTACACCGCTCAGCCTGGAGAGATTTGGAGCCCCTTCCGCAGGGCTCCGCATGTCAGGGCAGGTGATTGTGAGTGACTGATGGGAAAACAAGTTGGGCAGCCCTGGAATCTGCACAGCCCCCTCCACTCTCACTGGTCACAGTTTTTCCCCAAGCTGTTCCATGCTCCTACTCTGAATGCTCTCCCATCTTTCCCCAACCTGCTCAACTTATGGCTTCCCTCCTCTGCTTATTTTCCCCGGAACCATGCCTGGATCCTGAGATCCAGAACAGCTTTCTTGAGCATACATTCTATAACTGCATTGAGGCAGACCTTTTATTAAAGCAAGGGAATGCTCATACTGGGGTGGCTAGCTCCAGAGACTCCCTTGAAAGGCAATAAGGACCACGGCACCTTGTATGTTCACTCCATGTTAATACGAATCATCCTTGCCAGGAAAATGTGTCTGCTTGTGAATCTTCCTCGTGATCAGAGGCAGGGCTTCCTCGGTTCACAAGGGTGCACCAGCTCTCGCCCTGGTGGGTGGTAGGCACTCAGCACATAATGTTGAATGAATGGTAAAGTTTTACCCAGTGCCCCACATCCCATTTCCTGTTTTCGGAATCCAATTTAACTTCTTCTTCGCTGTGTTATTAAACCATTGTCAAACATCTGGCATGTGCTTGCCACTGCTCTGGCTGTATTTTATGGGGATGGGTAATGAATTGAGCCTATATATAGTTTGCAAAATGTGGAACACACTTTAAGATGCATAGCACTATAGAAATGAAAGATATTTTTATCTCTCCAGCATCATTCTGCACAAGGAGACAATTCTCTGGCAGCCCTGTTTAAGAACAATAGACCTGGTTAGCCTTGACACACTCATGCATGCAGGGCACTGGGTATTCAATTCACATGGGAGAAGCATTCTCTCTCTCAGCAAAGGCCTGGAGAGGATAATTTACAGGGAAGAAAAGATATGAGAAACGTTATGAAAGGAGGTGACAGATCCCTCATGCCTTGTCTCAGTGTTGGCCGAGTGCATAGGCCAGGACCTCTGTCCAGACTCTGGGGAAGGCACCGAAGACGAGTCTCAGCATCCCTCTTCAGGGCTTGCAACAAGCCTTGTGTCATTTCAGAATACGCCATGTGCTTTTTGTGTACAGGAATAGGCTAATTGTGGAAATATGGGAAGACAAAGTGAAATTCCAGTTTATGACTCATTGGTGATATTCAAAGTCTTTGAAATTATACTGTGTTTATTCTTTTTCTCCATTATTCTTTTTCATAACCCCCCCCCCCCGACACAAACACTGATGTGATATATTAGTGAACCTTCACAGCATGCCAGGGAACAGCTGTACCTCCCTCGAAACCTCTTATAGCTTCCTTCCTAGGTGACAAGTTTAACTTTTGCTTATTGTGTGTGGTATTTTTCCTTCCTTCTGTGTTTTCTCCCTTTATCTCTGCCTCCCTCCCTTCTTTTCTTCCTTCCTTCTATCTATATAAAAAAATCTATCAATAGATAGATATAAGAATTATACATCCATCTTTATAAAGTTATATAAGTTCATGTATGTTCAAACTTTACACACACACATACACACACACACACACACACACACCTTTTCTATTTAAATGCAGCAATGGACCTCCTACCCAATATTCTGAGCTCGGGAGCCCTAGACCCAGTTTTCTTCATCTCTGTCTGAAACCTCAGCCTCCTCAATTCATTGCCCAGTCTCACCCACTGTTGTACCACATGAGTCCGTTTGAAACTCAGTTCTGCGATATCTTCCCCTGCTTAAAAATGTGGGTGTTCCCTATGATAGAATATAAACTTTCTATCATGTTATATACATGGGTTTGTCAAGCAAACATGCCTTTTCTGCCTCATCGCCAGCCCCCTCCTTCACAACCCACCCTTAAAGCCAAATTACTCTTCATGGGTTAGAGACACTTTTCCTTTTCCACACCTTTCTCATACTATTTCCTCTCCTGGCACGATTTTCCTCCTTCACTCGCTCTTTTGCCTATGAACAGGTGCCCATTGCTCAAGAACCAGCCGGGCTATCATTCCATGAGAACCTTGCTTCCCTCTTCCTCCCTTCAGTCAAAAAAAAAAAAAAAAGAACAGCTTATTCATCTAAGTTACCACAGCATTTATGAGCTTTTATTATGTGACTATTAATTGTTATAATTACTTATTTACATGTTTACCTTCTATCCTGTACGTGAGATCTTCAAGGTCAAGGACCACTTTATGGAATTTATTTTTGCAGAGCGTATTGGTCGATGCCTGGCATATAGTAATTATTTGCTAAATGGTGCCTAAACAAAATACACTGAGGCTGAAAAAGTCTTGGTGTCCTTCCTGTGACTCTCCAATCTCAGGCTTGAGATTTTCCTTCTTCATCATCTGATGCTTTTAGATGCAAGGAGATCCAGGAAATTCCATATCAATCATCTGGAACTAGGCACATCTGAAAAACTGGAAAGGGAGATTTCTGAGTACACATTTTGAACCCAAGTGTCAGACAAATAGGGGAAGTGGTGCCATTATTCTATATAAGACACAGCCCAACTCTAGCTCTTTTTTTTTTTTTAAGTTTATTTATTTATTTTGAGAGAGAGAGCGCGCGAGTGAGCAGGGTAGGGGCAGAGAGGGATGGAGAGAGAGAGAATCCCAAGCTGGAGCTTGACATGGGGCTCGATCTCATGAACCATCACGACCTGAGCTGAAATCAAGAGTTGGAGGCTTAACCAACTGAGCCACCCAGGCGCCCCCCCCCCCCACCCCAACTCTAGCTCTTGTATTAAAGGAGTAGTTAGAAACCCTGGTTATTCAGATTGCTTAACAGCACGGGCCCAAACCGGCGGAGAAGCTAGCCCACTCTGCAACAATTAATTGTATGGATACAGATTCAACGTAAGTGAGGAAAGCCAACATCACTTTCCCCAAACTCCATCCGGTTTGGATTGAGTTGATTGTTCAGTGTTGTTTTTCTTCCTGTTGTCTGTATCTCTTTTCTGTTTTTGTTTTGTTTTGTGTTTTGCTGCTATCTCAGAGTGTGAGCAGGCTAAGGTAAAAACTCCTTCTCCACCTTCCTTTGTTGTGCCAGCCCAGTTCGGTCCCCCTTGATTTTCTTTAATCATATAGAAACGGAGACAATAGTATAATGCAGTGGTTCTCAGTGTGGGGTTCCTTGGCCAGGAGCATCAGCCTCCCATGAGGACTTGTAAGAAATGCAAGTCCTTATGTCCCACCCCAGACGTCCAGAATTACAATGCCTGGGGTGGGGCCCAGCCACCCGTGTTTTAACAAGCCTTCTGATAATTCTGAGGCCTGCTAATGTTTGAGAAGCACTATTAGAACTTCCAAGGACCATCACCCAGCCTCAACAATGATCAAGCCATGGCCAATTCTGTTTCATCTATCCCTCCCTGCTTCCTCCCATCTCACTGGATTATTTTGAAGCAAATTCAGACGTCGCATCCTTTCATCCGTATTTCACGATGTGATAAGGGACTTTAATGTGGATGAAAATAATACTTTATAGTATACATTTGTTAGATATCTGAGCCAGACCATTCATCTTGAGGCAATTCATCCTTAAAATACATTCCACAGCCTTTGTATGGTGGTTTTTGGCCCAAAAAGACAGCTCAACTAGATTAGACAGAGAAATGTCTTTTTTTTTTTCCTTTTTGGATTAAGAATTATTATTCAGAAAACGATGAGTCTGGTCATTATGATGGCGATGAAAAATTAACGTCAAAGAAGCAAGCCCCATTTGAGGATCCTAATGAAATGATGCACGCCTTCACCTTGAAAGAGGCTGACTCCTTACAGTTTATAAAAGTTTCAGGCTACATCTTACTCATGGGGTAGAGGGTCTGATTGTTTTCCCAGAATCGTGATAGAGTCCCAATTTTTCTCCATACTCTTTTGCCTGACCTTCTCTATGGTTCGTTCACTTGGATTTGCATGAAAATGGGCCAGAGTTAAGATACAACCAGTGACCAGGACCTGATATTCCCTGAAAAGTACAAGGGTACACCCATGACCTTGATCTTATCAGCAGAGTGTGCTACCTTTCCATGTTAACCAGCCTGTCTCATCATAGGGGTATCTCATTGTCCGGTCCCCTCCAGTTCTATTATACTCCACGAGTACTTATTAGGCTCTGAGAAATTCCAGAGAATATTTGCTCCCCTCTACAGATGTCTGTGGCAAAAACTGACACTTGCATGGAGCATGATTTGATAGCAATATCTGCAAAGTGTCAGAAAGGGGAGGGGATCGATAACACTTAACTTACTTGGAATAATTCATTGCCTAACTGGAGTTTTCAGTGAGGGCAGACAAATTCCACACTAAACTAACTCACCCACCTGGATCGAGACGAGTACAGTGAATCCATCTTTCGAATGAGATGTAAAACTGAGTTTCTTGCTTTCATTGATGACTCCCCTGGCCCTTCCTTTCTTGAGACGGGGTGTTCATTCAGAGAGCCATTTTTCAAAGCAAGTGACGTAGGCTATTGACTGAAAGTTCCCTTTCTATTCCCACCTGAGCTGATTGTTTTCACTCTCTGTCCTTATATTTGGGTGTGTTGCTGGCTCAGAGGTTGGCCGTTTGGAGCTATATTCCACCTCAGGAAGGAAAAATGCAGATATGTTTCTTTGGGGAAGAGCGGTGGTGATTTTTTTCTCTCCTTTCAAAGCTAACCCGATAGGCAGTCTGGTTGTCATGGGATTGGAAATTACAAATAAGGAAGAATTACATAGGGCAGTAAGGAGGGGGCGTGGTGTTCCAGCATGGTGTACTGAGGTCACAGAGTTCTTTTGAGATAATATATAAGAAGGATCTAGATGTAATGGCGTCACCATGATCTCTCAACCTCCCATCTCATTTATCTAGCTATACGTGCAAATGATTTGGAGTAGAGTTTTCCACATAGGAGCGGCGATAGCCCGTGAGTTCTGAGTTTTTGAGAGAATCCATTGGATGTTTCCTTCTTTATTAAGATACAACCATCCCTGGTAAACACTTAATATTGGCCCAATGGCATTGCATTGACACAGGGCAGGAAGGGGTCAGGAACCATGGATCCCAGTTGAAGCAGCTCAAGGAGCTTGGGGAGGAGGGATGTAATTATAAGGCACCTTCAGATAATTATGCCATTACTATATAATTAGGAAGTGCCACTTTCTACTTTAACTACCTGAAATTCAGAGATCACTCAGCAATGGACTCTCTACCTTCAGGCATGCTCTCTGAAGAGGAGGGGAAAGGACACAGCACGAAAACACGGGGCTCTTGAGGGAAACAGAAAAGTTCTGAGACCGTAGCCTGAAAAAGTCAGGAGATGAATTTCCATTCTCTTCATTTGTCAGAATTTCCCACTTGTCTATACCTCGCTTGAATTATCTACAGTGGGGGGAAGAATACATCTCTTTTTCTCTTGCTTGTCATCAGGTTGGCAAAAAAAAAATCAAGACATAAATCTCTGTGAATATTTTTTATCATCTTTTAAAATAGAAATTGATCCACAGATATTTGTTGAATGCTTACCTTTCTTAGGACACTATAGAAAATGTAGAAGACTTAAGAGGCAGGTCCCTGTGCTCAAGTACCTTCCAACGCAGTTGAAGACACAAATCAGACACATTGTTCGATTCAGCCAACCATTAATTCCTACATTCAAATATTCATGTGGTACATTTATTGAGCACCTACTTTGTGTCAGGCATTCGATGCAGGTGCTGACAGCATAGAGATGAAGGAGATTTGCATTCCGTCCTCTAGGAGGCTGATCCAGTCTAGTAAGACATAAAGGACAATAGCATGAGCTTTTGAGATAAGCTGACAGTGATCTAGTGACGTAGATGCTCTGAGAAGGGGGCGAGGTGGACAGAAAAGTTTCGCAAAAGACCTCAGCTAGAGCAGGAAGGCACAGGGTTCGAGTCTGACAGGAGTCCCAGTTAAGTTAGAGACGCTGACACCCCACGGCCCCCTTAGTTTCCACTTCATGTTCCATCTCCCAGAACACAAGCAATAAAACCTGATAGGAGAAGCATAATTGTAACAGAGAATGAGATTAATTCCTAATTTTGATCTCCTTTGAATCATTTTTACTTGACTGAGTCAAACTTGCTGTGGGAGATGATTCATTACTATCTATTTTAAATCATCATCAGGAAGCACAATGACACCCCAACATGATAGAGAATGTATTTCAAGTGAAGAAATCTCTATTTTTTCAACTTAAAAAAATTGATTTGGTTCTTCCTTGTAGAACATAAGGGAAAGAAAGAAAAGACCTAAATTGCTTTTTTAAAGAATTCACCACTACTGGTGATTGAATTTATATATTACTTAATGTAAGCAAAAGCTAAAAAAGACAATCTCATTTAAAAAAATTAAATATTACATCATAGAGAGTAAAATGTGAACATTTTCTTTCACCAGTTCTCACCCCAGATCTACTCTCAGAGGTAACCACTATTCACGGTTTTGTGTGGACCCTTCTAGTCTTTTGTTATGTGTTTACACACACGTTTAGGAACAGGCACTCTGTATAAATATGCATGGGAACTACAGATGATATATATTATTCTGCAATTATGTCCCCTTTGAATTTAACAATATATCTCTTAGATTCCAAAGATAGTCTGCTTTAATATGTCTGAAGGAAACAGAAATGGAAGCATTCATTTCCTTTTGTTCCTTGCTTTCCAAGGGAAGACTCCTTTCTTTCATTCATATCTGATCCAAGCTCCCAGTGAAGCAATCGTTGTTGTCCTGATCAGGAAAAGGGGGCACAAGGGAAGAGGTGAGGGCACAGGTGAAAATATGAGCCGCACTGAGTCTGCAGGTTTTTTTTAATCTGGCCCAACTATAGGAAATGAAAACAGGACCAGGAATTTAACTCTTGAAACACACAGGCAAACAACGATCAGCAGGCCTCAGGGGGCAAGAGAGCCTTGCCCTCCAAATAATCATATCAAGCTCACACTTGCTTATCACTTCCTTTATTATTATTATTAAATATAATATACTGTCAAATTGGTTTCCATACAACACCCAGTGCTCATCCCAACAGGTGCCCTCCTTAATGCCATCGCCCACTTTCCCCTCCCTTCCACCCCATCAACCCACAGTTTGTAATTAGCAAGTGGCTTTAGTGGTATTCTTTCCACCAGTGTCCCTTTTCTGTGAAAAGAAAGGGGAGGCAGGGAGGGAGGGAGGGAGAGAGAGAGAGAGAGAGAAAGTCAAGAGAAAAAGCCTGTCTCTGTCCTTTACATTCTTGAGGCTGAGTTTCTCTGGCCCCCCTCTTGGGGAGAGTTTGGGGACTTCCATTCTCTCAGCCCATCCAGGGGCACACGAGCAAAGCAGGAAAGGGTTTCTCCCGAGTTCACAGAGTGACCGTCTAATGTTTCTTAGATCAGCTCTCCCCATTCAAGCCTTTTGACTCCGGAGAGGGATGGAGTCTTTGAGGAAGCATTCTTTAACTTATTGGCTTTTGGATCCAGTTGACTTGACACTCTACTATCCATTGGGCACATATCCCCTGTCCCCCTCCCCAGGACAGGTGTCAGGTTTTTGTATCAGAGAAGGGGATTGATTCTTGAATGGGAAGGTTGTAGTGCAGTTGTAGAAACAGACACCGGATCTGAGTCTTTGGTGCAGACTCACTCAGTCCTTGGAGAATGCAAGGAAAACACTACCCCGGGCTTCTCTGGAGACTGTCACAGAAAGCACGTTTGTGGAGCCAGTTCAAAATTCTGAATAGT
The DNA here is from genome assembly GCF_023721935.1 of Panthera uncia. Lineage (NCBI taxonomy): Eukaryota > Metazoa > Chordata > Mammalia > Carnivora > Felidae > Panthera > Panthera uncia. Next base: position 88,038,178 of record NC_064808.1, on the reverse strand, counting down.
CGTTATGTTGAAAAGTTTGCTGTAGATCGTGGAGCAAGGCCCCAGGTGGTCACGCCAGTCTGCATCCTGGCATAAAATAACTTAGTTGGGATTCTGAGGGAAATTTCATAGACTATATACAGAGGTGTGGACAGGACAAAGGGACCCGATAGGAGCTGGTATTGAGGCGTTCAGGGACGAGGAGCGGTGGTTAAGCCATCGCTGCCCTAGCCCTGAAGTAGTGAGAGGAAGGACCAGTAACTGGAACCTCTGAGGACCGAAGCCTGGAGGGGAGCCACCTGGCAGGGGCTCAAGTCCTAGGGGGACAGGCCGCCGCTGACGCCAGGATGTAGCCCTGAAGCAGAAGGGAACCAGTGGAAGAAATACTGTTCCCTCTCTCTCTCTCCCCTAGCACTCCCGTCTCTTTCTGGTGACTCCATCTAGAAACTGGAAGGAAAAGGAATCTGGAGATGAATGCCACAGAGGCAGTGCCTCAGGGCACAGGGCAGAGTGACGAAGGTCAGAGAAGGAATCCCCGTGGTGTGATAGCCGAGAGGGGGATACAGAGAATACAGAGAATAGCCATCGCTTCAGCTTCATAAAGGTTCAGACTGGAAACTAAAACAGGTCAGGGCAGAAAAACTTGGCAGAGGTGCAAGAGGCTCAGCTCAAATCAAAAGGGAAAACCAAACCAAAAGAACCACGTGTGGTCCATACCACCTAGTGAGCTTAGAGCTTGAAGAATGCAGAGTAAAAACACCAGTCATTGAATTGTAGAGCCCTGATCCTTTGGGTACGGACACTATCACAGACTCCACAGGCTGGAAGAGAATTCCAGAATTCACACTTCTGCCTCCAAGGGGGTAGTACTAGGCTTTTACTCACAGGATCTTGTGAGTTGTTCATTTTCACCTATCATTAGTCATGCAAGCAAAATGAAAAAACAATACCCACCATTTCAGTTATAAACACTGAGGCATTTGCAATGGGACACAGAGCATTTTAAACTTTGTGCTTGGGATGAACAGATATGATCCTGGCTCTTCTGAAGCTTACATTCTGCTCAGTGAGGCAGATATGTGCATGGCAAATGATAATTCCAAGTAGGATGTGATTAGTGCTTTCATAGAGATAAATACAATATATTACAAGAGAATGGAAAAGTTGGAGATTAATTTTGACTGCATTTGTGAGCGTTGGGATGAGCGGAGTGGTTTTCTCAGCTGGGTTTTGAAGAAGAGGTGAACTTTAAAGAAGAGGTGGGCAACGTGCTGGGCGAAGCTGAAAGGTGGGCAAACACAGCACCTGCCTGGGAGGGCAGGGAGGCTCTGGGGTGGCTGGAACATGGAGCAGGTGGCAAGAGGCAGGAAGAAGTGGGACCAGAAACATCGGTCGGGGTGGAGCCCTGGAATGTCTGAATGGTAGCACGAAGGCATTTGGGGCTGAGATGGCCAGTTACCTGTTGAGTATTCCTTATCCTCGTTACCCTTTCTAACAGGACCTCAATGTTTTTCAGAGTGGCATTGCCTCCATTTAAAGCCATGAACCTCCTCAGTTCCCTCACAGCTAGAGGAGCATCACGTGACCTAGTTCTCACCACCCACAGGTCAATAGAAACCCACCAGTGGCAGCTCTTGGAAAAGCCAGTGTATGACAGGTCAAATGGGACTCATCTGGCCCATGCCTTTTGCCCGTTGCTTGTCTTTCCTTCTTCCTGTTTAGAATGTGAACTTGCGGGGCACCTGGGTGGCTCGGTCAGTTAAGCATCCGACTTCGGCTCAGGTCATGATCTCACGGTCCGTGAGTTCGAGCCCCGTGTCAGGCTCTGTGCTGACGGCTCAGAGCCTGGAGCCTGCTTTGGATTCTGTGTCTCCCTCTCTCTCTGCCCCTCCCCTGTTCATGCTCTGTCTCTCTCTGTCTCAAAAATAAATAAATGTTAAAAAAAATTTAAAAAAAAAGAATGTGAACTTGAGGGCTGGGAGTGGAACAGACATCGTGTAACCCTGAAGCAAAGGCTCACACTTGGGAGAAGAAAAGGAACAAGGTAGAACCTGAGTTCTCTGACTTCCTGGAACGGCTGCAGCAGTGGTGAAATACCCACATCCTGACTTCCTGTTATGTGAAAAAAGCAGACCCCAGTTCTTAAGCCTCTCTAGTCAGATTTCTGTTATATGAAGCTGCATATACTAGTTCAGTGTTTGAGTGCTTGAGTTTATTCTGTAGGATATGTGGAACCCCTGTAGGCCAATAAGACATCGTATGCACTTGGTATTAGGGGACTTTGCTTTTGGCCCATCTCTATCCCTGGACATGAAAAATAATAGTAGAGAGATGGTATTCCATGATCTGGCTGCCTTTTAGTCCAGTTCTGGGCCCTGGTTAGCGAGGTGACTCAGGGTGGTTCACTTAGCCTTTCTGGGAACAATGTCCTCGCTTATAAAATACAGCTTTTCTTGGAAGATCTCTGAAAGACCATTGAGACCCATTGTTTCCTTACTAGAGCAACATATTGGGAAGGTGGCAGGAGGTAACGTGGAGACCGCCCGAAGAAGTAAGAGCTCAAACCAGGAAAGCCAATTACGTGATTTGTACACTTGAAGAGAAAGAAGGCAGTGAGGACTTGAACCAGGGGCCGGGAGATACAGGACAAAGTGTTGTGCCATCAGTAGGTCTCCCAGATTGATTGGACAGAGGCTGTGTGTTGTAGAGGGAAGATGCTGTAGCCGACTGATCCAGAAGGTGAAGAGAACACAAGGGACGTGTTATCAACGACCAAGTTTTCTTCAATATTACAAAGATTTCAAAATAGAGTTTTGGAGATGTTGCAATAGTGTGACCTCATCTAACACTCTTAGAAAGTCATAGATGCAGAAGCCAACAGTAATAAAAATAACTTCAATTCATGCCACATGTCCCCCCTCCCGAGCCTGAAGAATGCTTGGATAGTTGTTACAAGTTTATAATTGTGATGCCCTTGCACGATGAAGCGGGAAGACCCTGTCACCTCTCCCCGGTAGAGAGGAGAGGGATCCGTTTCAAGTGTCAAGGCGGGTCAGGGACAGAGCTGGCCCTCAAAGCTGACCACTGACCTGACTCCTTAGGGCCTCCGAGACGAGAGAAAAGCTAGGGTTTGGGTGCTTCCTCCTCCAGCTCAGTATTAGATCCGGAATACACGGGCTAATCAACGATCTCTCTACCTCTTTTTATTTCTCGTGACACACTGTCGTTCTCTCTGGAGCCAGACCTCGAGGCACTAGAGCCCTCGATGTTGTCGTACCCGAGGCTTGAAAATTCGAACTGGAAAATGAGAGCGAGGTGCTCTGGCCTCAGTTTTGCCCGCCGGTGGGGTGCTGAGAAAGCCTTCGGATCCCTGGAGGGGGATCCTCTTGTTTTCCTCTTGGCTTGCTCTTCTAGTTTGTTTACCTGCCGGCTCTGCCCGTGTTGAGAAGTCGGGTCTCCATTCGCACTTTGCTGCACCTACCTTTCGATATGGTCCAATCCCAGACACAATTCCTTTCACAGATCCCTCCGACAAACAATGGGGGCATAACTGGTATATTTCACTCCAAAAATGGCATCCGAAAGCTTTCTGCAATGCCGCCAAGCCAGCACTTTTAGAAGCATCTGACGATATTAATTTCAGGCTATTTCCTGAGGTTTGCAGGAAACTAAAATGCAGAAAGTGCTGTGGCAAAAAATTAAAGCTTCATGGGGGAAAAAAAAAGGAAGATTGACAGGAAACGAGGCTTCAATAGGACAGCTTGCACCGAGTAGCTCTGTCCCCCTTTCTGCATATCAACATATGCGTCGGGAAAAATAGCTCTCTCTCCTGCTTGCTGATCTGTGGTTGGGAATGGGCTTTGCCTACGCGCTGTAGGTACGTAACGATTGGGGGAAATACACACAGCACACTGGGCACCGGGTCCCTTGGACTGGGTTGTACATCAGTACTGGTGGCCAGACTTTTCCAAAAACACCAAGTTGCACCTGATTTTTATCCAATTAAAAAAAAAAATCTAAGGAGACAGTACGATCAGCTTCTCTAAAACCCATAATTATTTTGTGCTCCTTGATTTCTCCACACGTCACCCCCTTGCGACCCCGCCCCCCTTTATTTTTAACATTTGAATCCGATGTTTTAAATTCAGGTCTTTCTGGAAAGGAATTCCTTCTAAGCCTCCCATGTGCAATGATAATTCGAAGCGAATTCTACCCCCAAACATACCATCTTTCCTTTTAAAAGCATTTTTCTTTGTCTGGTGTTCTCTCTCTTCCGATGATAGAGTGCTGGTTTTCTTGGCTGTTTCCTGCACAGACTTGGCCTTGCTTCCCGGGCTCCTTCAGAGGGTCTCTTCCTGTTTCTCACCGGTAGGTGGACACAGACCTGCTCGGCACAGACAGGATTTCCAGCACATTCGGCAGCACAGTCTTAGGGATCCCCAGGAGGAATTGCCAAGTGGGCCACTGGTTGGCGACCCCCCAAGGCCGAGGGCACACGTGCCAAACCTCTAACGAAGAAACAGTTCCGCTGCTCCCTGCTGCCTCTGCTTGTTGCTATGGGATCAGCAAGGGCACAGGCACGAAGTCTCTAGGAGTTCACGGGAAGGGGGATTTGTGGAGAAGACAGGGACACCTTAGCTCTTAGGGACCGGCCAAGGAGTCCTTGCGAGCCACGAGGAAGCCTTGGGGCCCCCAGGGCTGGGCCTTCCAAAGCCCACAGGGTTGTGCAGGTGAGTTTGTAAAGAAAGTTAGTAAGGGGATCCGGGGAAGGAGGAGTACGGAAGGCACCCAGCCGAGAGACTGCACACCCCTGAGCTCTGCTGTGCTCGTTTCATGGCACGACTCGAGTGAGGCTGCTGCTTTTCTTTCCTTTTTTTTTCAAATTTATAGGTGCAAGACGTGGCCAAATGCCACCATGGATAGTGTTAAACCTATCATGATTTGTTGTTATTGAGTCTAGGTGAGAGAAGAGGTGGTGAGAAACAGCGCTATCTCACCTTGTGTAAGTTTTAATATAGGCAGCGCATGCGCCGTGCCCGTGGAGGCCCCTTGAAGGAGAATTCTCTCTCGAAAGTCCCAATAACCATACGAGATCTGTTACTATTATGATCCCCACTGTACGAGGCTGAGAGAGGTTAAGTAGTGTTTCCCAAGGCCAAGTGGGGACTGGCTGGAGTGGCCACTAGAACTTTCTCTCTCCAGAAAGTGTGTTGTTGGGGTGCCTGGGTGGCTGAGTTGGTTAAACACCTGACTCTTGATATCAGCTCAGATCATGATCTCATGGCTCATGAGACTGGGCCCCACGTCAGGCTCTGGGCTGACAGTGCAGAGCCTGCTCGGGATTCTCTCTCTCTGCCTCTCCCCCACTCATGCTTATGTGCTCTCTCTCTCTCTCTCTCAAAATGGATAAATAAACTTAAGAAAAAAAGTGTGTTGTTAATTGTAGATCACTCTCCAACCTTGGCTGGTTATTCTTCTTCTTGTCCACCGAGTCAATAATAGGGTTAGAATAAGACTTTGGGAAAGTCATTGAGATTCTTCCGGGATTTGTTCCTCCCTGAGGTGGCCAGATCATGTCACTGTGGTAACCTGGGTCCTGACATCGCCTCAGAGAGCCACCGCAATGAGTGAGGGCACGCGGGCAGGGGGCACACAGTGGCCCTTGGAAGCGTCTGTACAATGCAGCATGGAGTGATGGGTGACTTCATTAGGGGGTGGACACTTTGGAGCGTGAGATTTCCTCTGGGACGTCAGAACCTCTAAGATTCTGGCAGATCGTATGAAGGGGTAACCCGTGGCTTCTGTCCCACCTCCCTTCTCAAGCTCTGGGACAGTTCGTCCTGGCTTGATGGTTATAGGCCCAGATGTTCAAGGCTTTGAGGGGAGCAAACGGAAAGCTTTTTCTGAGCGAAAACATAAGTGTGGGTTTGGCTTATTGATCTGAACACAATAGATAGTTCTCATAACTCGAACGCCTGTATTGTCAGACACACAAAGGCATTTGCCAAATCACAAACCCGGTAAACACAATTCGGGAGTTTGCGTCAGGGGTGAGCCAAAGAGAAGAGACAGCGAGGGGGAACTCAGACACAGTGTTTGGAGAGGTAGCTTTCAAGATTCTAAACTCGGTGTCAAAAAGCCTGCTTTTCTGGAACAGATGTGGACCCGTCTGTCTTCGGTTTTGACGAATGATTCAGGATCTTGGCTTCCATAAATATCTACGATATTGTACTTTCTTATCAACGAGCCCAGGGGACCTTGCTCATTTGAATCTAATTGTATTTGGTTTCAGACGCTCTGGGAACTTACGTTTGGTAATCTTCCATGGGGGGTCCTGACCAGAGCTGGTAGCAGAATACGGAGCCCGAAGGGATGGGGTGGTTACAGGTCCTGCAATCTGACCGGTGATTGAATTGTCTCTGCTCTGCGATCCCCTTACCTTTGGGACCCTGGGAAAACCATTTCGAAAGCTGAAACCTTTTGAAGTAACGAGTGGCTGCTTTTTTTCGATTCTCATTTCAGGCGTGTCGAGTTTTAGTCCGGAGTGGTTGCAAGGGGACCTCTCCATCATAAATCTGGAAACCCTTTATCGTTGGGGATTATGTCACAGACTCCCTGAAAGTAAAAGAAAAGTTGGGAAAGCTAAAAATGTGATGTTTTCCAAATGCTTGGCCTTCGAAGCACATGCCAGTGCTGCATTTTCTGCAGGAGTGTTTCCATCCAGGATTTGTCTGTTCCGTACTTTGGACCACTCCTGCCTTCCTAAGCCTCGGCCTATGCACGCCCATACTTTAGTCTGGAATTCTGTGAGCTTCCGACTTCTCTTCTTGCTCCTTTTCGTCATCAGATATTCCTGTTCAATATCCAAGCACCATTGTGCACAGAGTCTGGGGTCTAGGAGCACGCAATAAGAGAGGACTTCTCCTGGAGTAGTCGCTTCACATGTGGGGAGCTCCAATGACGTAGGCCTGCGTCGCCTAATGCAGTAGCCACTGCCTATGTGTGGCCTTTACCTTTAATTAATTAACTTTTTTTTACTTGACTATAGTTGACACACAGTGTCACATTAACTTCAGGTGCACGACGTAGCGACCCAACACCTCTCTACGTTGTGCCGCGCTCAGCACAAGGACATCTGCCATCTGTCACCGTACAAGGCCATTACGACACCACTGACTCTATTCCCAGTGCTGTGCCTTTTATTCCTGTCACTTATTCGTTCTGGAACGGGAAGCTGGGACCTCCCATTCCCTGTCACCCTTTTTGCCCATCCTTTTTACCCCGCTTCCCCCCAGCGGCTATTAGTTTGTTCTCCATATTTATAGGCCTAATCTTGGTTTTAATTAAAATTAAGTAAAATGAAAAATGCACCTCGCCAGTGATTCGAGTCACATGTGAAGCGCTCAGTAGCTACACGTGGCTAGTGGCTTCTGTTGCTATGGATTTTATAGACCGTTTCTAATGTCACAGGACGTTCTGTTTGACAGCACGGATGCATTCTCTTTACCCAATCGCTTGTTCTAAAGTTTTTAAGTCCAGTTAGTTAATGTACGGTGTTATGTTAGTTTCCGGAGTACAATATAGTGATTCAACACTTGCATACAATACCCGGTGCTCATCACGACAGGTGCCCTCCTCAATCCCCATCACCTATTTCACCCGTGTCGTCCACCCCCTCCCTCTGGTAATCATCAGTTTTTTCTCTATAAGAGTTTGCTTCTTGCTTTTAAAACTAAATTTTTTAATATTTATTTATTTTTGAGAGAGAGAGAGAGAAAGCGAGCAGGGGAGGGGCAGAGAGAGAGGGAGACCCCGAATCCGAAGCAGGCTCCAGGCTCTCAGCTGTCAGCACAGAGCCCGACGCAGGGCTCGAGCCCATGAAATGCGAGATCATGACCTGAGCCAAAGTCGGTCGCTTAACCGACTGAGCCACCCAGGCTTCCCGTCTTTTTCTTGCTTTTACTCTTTCTCTGTCTCTGTCTCACTCTCTCTCGCTCTCACTGTTTCCTTTGCTTGTTTGTTTTGTTTCTTAAATTCCACATATGAGTGAAATCATATGGTATTTGTCTTTCTCTGTCTGACTTACTTTGCTTTGCATAATACTCTCTCTAGCTCCATCCATGTTGTTGCAAATGGCAAGATTTCATTATTTTTAATTGCTGAATAATATTCCATTTTGTATGTGTATATATGTGTGTGGGTATGTATACACACACACACACACACACACACACACACAGCATCTTCTTTATCCATTCATCAATCGACAGCCACTTGGGCTGCTTCCATATCTTGGCTCTTGTAAATAATGCTGCTTACCCAATCACTCTTAAGCTGACAGGCATGGGAACAGGACTGATAGAGTTTGTCCCTTATGAATGACAGTCACAGAAATGGTCAAACTTCGGTTTGATAACAGAACACTTTTGGGCAGAGCAAGCCATAGATAACTTCTTCACAAAACTAATGGTGCTCCCATCTAGTCCTGGTGAAAAATTAAAAAGCGTAGGTCCATTTGGAAATAAATGAGTGGATATCAATGTACCCTTACTGCTGTAGACTGAGTGCTGTCCTTAAATTTCTATGTTGAGGCCCTAAACCCAGCGTGACTATATTTGGAGGAGACAAGGGTTTATGAAGAGGTGATAAAGATTCAGTGAGGACTTAAGGAGGCGGGGGGGGGGGGCCTAATCCGATAGGGCTGGTGCTCTCGTAAGAAGGAGGTGAAACAGAAAAGCTTACTTTCTTTGCTGTGTGAGGACACGTCAAGAAGGCAGTCATCTGCAAGCCGTGAAGAGAGTTCTCACTTGAACCAGATCATGCTGGCACCTTGATCTTGGACTTCCTGCCTCCAGAACTCTAGGGAAATCAATTTCTATTATTTAAGTCTTCCTGTCTATAGTATTCCATTATGGCAGCCCGCATAAAATAATATAGTGACCTTGGAGTAGAGTTGCTGTTACTAATTACACCTAACATTTGTAGAGCATTTACAAAGGTGATTTTAGATATTATCTATTTACTTGCTTTTCACAAAAGCACTTGAGGCTGGTATTAATCTGATTTCAAAGACGAAGAAAAAAAGTGGCCTGAAAATTCTCAGATTATCAAGGGTCAGACTGAGTCTAGGAAGCCAGGGCTTCAGAAACCCAGTGTTCCAGCCACTCTGCCATATTGCTTTCGAGATCTGTTGTGGTTATCCAATACAAAATGCACTTGGGTAACTGAACACGAGGGTTTATCTGTGGCTGCACTCACGTTGGAGTCTTTGGGTCTAGTAGAAGTAACAGAGAGTCCAGGAACATGCAAGTCATTACTGCATGACCAGCAAAGGATTATTTCCCAGAATATTGAAAATATCTTTCTACAAATGTGTCAAAAAAAAAAAAAAAAGAGAGAGAGAGAAGTTGGAAAAAAAAGACATGAATGAAAAAATCTACAGAACAGAAGATTCAAATAGCTGATACACATTTTAAAATGTGTAAACTTGTTAGTAAAAGAGACAATACCCGTTTGAACAAAGAAAGGCCATTTTTACATCCATTTGATTAGGAAAAAAAGTTAAAGTTCTCCTCATATCAAGCACTGAAAAGAAAACAGAACTGTCATAAACTGGAAATAGGAGTATAAATTAGTGTGACCTATTTGTCAATATTTAGTAAAGTTAAGATATAAATGCCCTATGACCCAGCAATTGACTTCTAGCTGTATATCCTAGAGAAAATCTTACACATGTACACAAGCAGATATGATCAAAAATAATTCATTATAGTCTTGTTAGTAATTGTGAAAAATTCCAAACAAGCTAAATATCCATAAATAATATGATGGGTAAAGTGTAGTCCATTCATACAGAGAAATATTTTCTAGTAGCTGGAACAAAATGAACTAGATTCAAATGTGTCAATGTATATAAATCTCAAACGCATGTGCTGCAGTGAGAAGGGCATGTTACAAAAATATATATGCAGAAGATATCATTTATATACAATGGAAGAACAAATTGATACTATATATTGTTCGTGAATATACAAACAGTAAAAATATCAACAATATAGATATAACTTTCAACTGCATGACTGCTGGTTACCCCTGAGGAGGGTGCGAAATGGTATGGGGGGGGGGGTTCAGTGTTATCTGTATATTTTTGCTTTAAACTTGTTTTTCTAAAGCATATAGAAAAAAAACCACTTAGCATGTCAAATCTGAGTGGTACATGAGTATCTGCTAAATGATTCTGTGTATTTCCCTGCACATATACATTTTTCATAGTTAAACAACTCAGGATATTTTGCAAGATCAGAATTATCCTGATCATTCAATATGATCACTCAGAAGCCAATTCTAAGCCTTCAAGTCTCTAGAGAGACTGGGTGTGGCATCCCAGCCCTGGGACCAGGCACAACACTCACCCTGTGCTGAATAGAGACCCGGTAAGGGGACAACATCTTCGATTCAGACAGCGTGACAGAGCAGGGAATAAGTCCCCTCAGTTTTGCCCCTCGCTCTTCTGGATTAGGAGTCACCACCTAACCCATGGCTTGGTTCTAACGTCTTGAAAAACAAAGTCACAACTAAAACTTAAAGCTAATTTTTAGAGCAATTAATGTGAGACTCAAGCAATGATTTTCTTGGGTCTTCAGAAAGCTCGGCATTGCTAAAAGTGGTTTGTTTGTTTGATGGGGATAAAAAGAAGCAAAAATTTAATTAGTGTTTCATGAGTCACCCAGCTGACACACACCTTTTTCTTTAAAAAACAAACAAACGAGACACCTTCACCATTTAACAGTCCCCCTTCACTGCTGCCTCCCTTTCTCCCCACCCTGATCTTAAAGCTCTCTCAGCTTCTCAGAAACATTGTGTGCTTAGGTCTCCAATCCTTCAGTTATCTTCTTAAAATATGTCATTTCCAGAATCTTCCTTCATGTCAGCTGACTTAACCACTTGAGTGAATAAATGAACATCTATTGAACAACGATTATGTGTTAAACACTTGCTCACTACTTATTTCATTTGACTTTGATTCTTTTAACAATCCTTCAAAATAGATGTAATCATCCCTATTATCCTCATTGCGGAGTTAAGAACGCAGAATCCCGGAGACAGTCTGTGGCGAATCCATGTTTAAAAGCCTATAACCCCATTAAGTAGAATCAGGATTTAAAAAAACTTCGCTGGGGTTCAAAGTCCCGTGTTCCAATCCCAGAACTTCTGCTAATTGTGTGACCCTGCGTGGGTCACTTTGCCTACCAGAGCCTCAGTTTTGTCTTCTCTGAAATAGACAGGTGAGACTAGATGATGGGTTCCCTTCCAATTCGGTGAGGGCTTTTGTTTTTGTTTTGTGTTCATCTTTGGGGGGTTTTAGTGGCCTTCTATTTTGCAAAAAGAACAGAAGAGACAGCTTATCTTTACCGTCTTTATTTCTTTTCCTGCTTTCCCGGAGAAAGGACAACTCAAGGAAGAAGTTGGCCGATTGAAGAAACTGAGAGAGCAAAAAAAAAAAAAAAAAAAAAAAAATCCTGGTGGACCAAATGCTCAGTGAGCCCATGATTTCTCTAGGCAGGACACACGTCTGACTCTCTTCCTCTGAAGCAGTAACACATGTGGAAATTAGCTTGTGTTATTATAATTACTGAGTGCCCATTGAGCACAAAGAATAGGGAGCTGAAACGGGTCCTGGGCACAATAAAACGTTGAAAAACAACGCCTTGAACTGTGTCCCCTTGCATTACTTCGAAACATTCCCAATTCAGAGATGGAGGGACCCATCCCTATTCATAGGGTGGGTGGCGTGTTGGCTTTTTCCTTATGGCCATTTGCCCACAGTGCCAGGTTAACATTAGGACTGGAGCTGGATACTTCAGAGTCCAGGCAAATAAGTTTTAGACCGGGGAGGACAGCCATCTGTTTCTTTCAGTGGTGATTCTAGCTTTAGTGACACACAAGGGGTCGAATTTGAGCTGGGCCCGAAATAAAGGGAAGGCACTTTTGGGTGTTGTATCAGAAGATGGTGTGCACTATGAGAGGGGAAGAATATCAAGGCCCAGGTGGGTCTTGAAGAAGCCCTGGTATATGCAGGGATAAGACTCACCTAAATGAGGGGGGGAAAGGGAAATAGAACAAAGGCCACACATGGTCTATATAGATGGTCTATAATGAGAAATAATGCTCAGTTTGTCAATAGGTCGCAGCGTGGTTGTTTGAAGATACTGGGAAGCAGGCTCTTTGGGATGGAATTCTTGCTCTGCCACTGACTAGCTCTTAGCACGTCGTTTAACCTCTAAACTTGACTTTCCTCATCCGTAGGACCTACTTTATGGAGTTGTCAGGATTAAATCAGAAAATTCCTGGAAGGCCTTTAGCACAGAAAACTGAGCAAATATTAGTTACTGTTAACATGGGCTTAGGGATCTTGGGCATTGCCTCTGGGGGAAGCTACTGGAGGTAGTGAACATGGGAGTGATGGTTTTAGGGCACTGACAGAACGCAGTTGAATTTAGATGGAGACAAGAGACTAGTGTGGAGGTCATTGCAATGATTTGGGTATGCATTTGGGTACATGGCTCATGGCTTGGAATGACGTTAAAGAGAAGAAAAAGGAAAGGGTGAACCTGACAATCATTTCAGGATCTTCAAACGTAGTGAGTAAAGGCAACAAAAGATAGAGATGAATAAAAGTTGATGTCCACTTAGCAGGCATGGCCTTCCGGAAGAGTGGTATCATTGAATAAGTGGAGGCACAGATTTTAAGGGAAGAATCCATCTGAGGTTTATTCACTAATGTTGAGGGCATCGTCCACACGGAGCTCTCCGGGTGGCCATCAGGAGTATTCATCCACGGAGCAAAACTAACTGCATTTGTTATTTGAGGATCCATACTGTGTTCTCTCAACTTCATTTGCGTACTTATGTTTCTTCCCTATCTCATACTTCCTATAATATTGTTTATTTAGTATTTTACTGTAGTTTGACTTAAGCTGATTTATTTGGCTTCCCGTGAACAGTAACGTCTGTGAAACCTCAGGCTTTATGTGCTAGTTGTACTTTGTCTAATACACATTAAAATAAACTAACTGTTAAAATAGAAATATTCAGCCATATACCTCCTAAAATTGTTCCTGGTACCATTATCCCATGTGGTTTATGCATCTTGTGAAACGTGGATAAAAATGAAAATTAAAGCCATAAGAAGCACTGATTTTCTCATAGAAATAGAGCGACAGGAGGATTAGGAGAGCTCAAGTGAGGGACAGACTGTGGGTAGAGAACTACAAGGAAAGAAGGAAGTATAGGAGAGCTGCACAGTACGATGTTATGGCAAATAGGTCGGGGCTAGGGTAAGAGGGCGTGTTGTGAGAAGTTTCAAAGAAAGGGGGGGTTACAAATGCTAATATAGAGAAGAATGGATTTTTGAAAAAGCCACGGTAGCTAGAATCAGATAACCAAGGGAGGGCCACATTCTGGATATATTTTGAAAATGAAGTCAGTACGTATGACTTGTTGATGGATTCAGCGTGGGGCATAAGAGAAAGGAGGGACAAGAACATTCTCAAGGTTTTTGTCCTGAGTCATGGGAATATGGTAGCTGCTATTCACTGAGATGTGGAAGATTGTGAGTGGAGGATGGGGGGGGGGTGGTGAGTGGAGATCAGGAATTCCATTTTGGACATGTCCAGTTTGAGACATATATTGCTTTTCCAAGAGATAATTTAGAAAAGATAGTAGGATAAATGAGTTTGGAATTAAGGGCTCAAGATCAGCTGAGGGAATTTAGGAACCGCCAAAATATGTTGTAACTAAATTCGCAAAACTAAACGTTCTCATTGTATCAGTTAGAACGGGTTTGGTTATGCTAGGTAACAAATACTCCCCCTGCCACCTTCCCAAATCTTAGTGGCTTGTAACTTCAACATTCTTCTTTCTTGTTTATGCCATATGTCCACTGTGAGTTGATGGTGAGCCCTCTCTGTATTTCTTCACTCCGGGACTCAGGCTGACAGAGCGGGCAGAGGGCAAGGAGAGTTCTGGAGAGCTTTGCATCGGCAATGAAATGTTCTAGCTCAGGAGAGACACGCGTCACTTCTGCTCAGTCACTGGCCAGACTACACACAGCCAAGTGCAAGAGGTGCCAGGAAGTACCACAAGAGTGGTCCCAGCGTGTGCCTGAAAGCCAGAGAGGCAGGAACATCTGGAGTCTGGGCGGTCATGGTCTCTGCAATCTTTCAAGAGAGAAGAAGAGGGGGCCAAATGATGAGTCTTGGGATCATGTGACCCTGAGGTTGAGGGGGCGGGAAGGAACCAGCAAAGAGATCGAGAAGGAGCATGAGAATCACACGGATCCCTGGAAGGCAAGTGATGCTTTTGCCACTTCGGTGTAGAATCTTCCACAGCGTGAAATGACCGATAGAGGTGAGTAAAGTCAACAAGCCCCACAGCACGAGACAAAGGAGAAGCGAGCCTGGGAATTCCCTTAAGAACAAGGTGTAGTTGGTACCTTCCACCACACCAAATAAGAACCCCTGGGAGGCTGTGAGCTTAGAGAATAAGAGCCCCAGTTTTCAGGTGATAAGGACCTGAGTTGGAGCCCTACATGTTACTTAGCATTACCTCGGCAAGTCTCTTGCTCTCTGTTTCATCTGAAAACAGGCTGTGACACACTGGCTAGTCCGCACCACGAGGGGGGCATTCGAGTGGCAGCTAGCGTCCCCGGGCTGGAGGGAGTGTGAACTGGTACAACCGTTTTTGGAAAATCGTGGCGATATCAATGAAAACTAACCATACGCATAATCTATGATCCGGCAATTACAATCCCGCATATATACCCAATCGTCCCGGACAACATATTTCACCAAAAGGCATTGACTGGAATGGTAGCAATACAATTGACCCTTGGACAACACAGGAGTTAGGCGTGCCAATCTCCTCTGCAGTTGAAAATTTGCATATAACTTTCAACTCCCCCAAACTCAACTACTAATAGCCTATTGCTGACCAGAAGCTTAATGGATAACATAAACAGTCGATTAACATGTATTTTGTACCGTGTATGTATTCTACACTGTCTTCTGACAACAAAGTCAGCTACAGAAAAGAAAATATTACTAAGAAAATCATAAGGAAAAGAAAATACACTTACGGTACTATACTGTATTTATTAATACCCGTAAGTTTACGTCATTTGTTTATGAGATGAATCATCAGTCAGTAGCTACATTCATACTGTCTCCTGGGATATAAAGCCCTGTAAGATGCTACGTGTATTACTTCCACTAGACATCACAAATTAAAAGATAATATATGATCTGTGTTTCTGGGTGTAAAATTTGGATAAATTTTAACTTTTTATAATTTATTTGTGTATATTTTATGGTAGTAAGTGATATAATAGACAATCTCTGTATATAGCTTATGCATTCATGACATCCCTACATTTTTCTTTATTTTTCCAATAGTTCGAGGCTACGAGGTTCACCTGGGAGTTTCTTCAAATCGTCTCAAATCTCAAAAAGATGGTCCAATATATTCATTGAAAAATATCCACGTGGAAGTAGACCCGTGCCTTTCAAACCCGTGTCGTTCAAGGGTCAGCTGTACATAGGATAGCTCCAAACGGGACACAACTCAAATACCCAGAGCAGAATGGATCAGTGAACTGTGGTACAGTCCCAGGATCATACTATCCTGCGGTAGGAATGAACAACGTAAACACAGCACGGTGGGTGGATCTCACAACATCATGCCAAGGAGCAAAGACAGGCACTTAAAAGAGGACATTCTTTACGGGTCCACGTGTACAAAGGACAAAAACAGGCGCAACTAAGCTCTGTGATGGAAGTGAGGGGGTGGGAGAGGGGTGAGTTACCAGAAGGGGAAAGTGGTGGACTTCGGGGGTGCTGGACATGTTCTGTGATTGGTGCTAGGAAATGGATGCATTCAATCTGGGGACATTGACCAAACTACACACATGATGTGCATTTCCCATAAGAAAATACGATTTTTTTAAGGGAAAGGAGAAGAATCTGAAGTATTTGAGCCTCCAAGGCTAAGTTACTTTTCCTCATTGGTGGAGACGCCTGATCTCTCTTCTCTTTGAATCACTCACTGGTTGCTGCTTCCTCTGTCAAAAGGACTGGTTGAAACCAGGGGTAAACATTAGTATAAATAGGATGCGTATCATTTCGGCTTGATTGGCAGTTTAATTAGGTAAATGTCCTTTCACAGCCATTGTAATTAAATTGGCGGGGAATCCAGAAATTCCACATTGTTACATTTGTCTCTTGAGTGCTGATTTTTATTTTTTAAGGATTGAATGTACTTACGAACCTGATTGTGTCCTTGGCAGGGAGGGGGCCACCTGCACTGTAGGGAAAGGCTAATGTTGTGTTATGAGGAAGTTGTGATACAAGCAAAGAGGTAAAACAGGGAGAAAATGCCCCCTGGTTCCCTACCTTTTCAGCTGAGTGTCGGTCAGTAACAAAACAGGGCCCCCGGAACATGAAAACCAGCCCTGAACTTAAGAGCCCCAGCAAAAAGCAAGTGAAAGTCTTCCGCAATTTTACAAGACAATTTCTGGCTCCCTCTCGCTCGCCGTTTTCCCTTTTTCTCTTTTACTGCAGCTGGTGTGATGTGAGGCTGTAACTCTAATGGTTACTAGGAGGAAACACAACCCAGATACAGCAGGGGGAATGTGGGCTCAGAAAAACAAATTGAGGGGCCATCTGGTTCGTGCCCCTGGCTCTGGGCTAGGTTGTTTGGAAATCATTGCTCAGGGACCCCATCGTCCCCTGAGTCAGGGCGGCAGGCTGGTGATGAGGATTTGTTCTCTCCCTTTGCCTTCTCTGACCCTCTGGGATTCAGCCTAGATTGTCCCAACTAGTTAATTTTAGTTTGGCATAATTAGGAATTAGGGAATGTCTTTTTATTTATTTATTTAAAGAATTCCTTTTTCTCTTAGACATTTGTACTTAATTTAGAGTAGGTAATTAGAATCCCATTTTCCCCCAGAGTGAAGTAGAAGGAGTTTGTGTTTGAGATTTCTATGGAGATTCCGACTCAAACCTACACACTTTATAAATATACGTTCTTTCGATGTTCGTCGCAATATATTACTTCTAATGCAAAAGCCAAATATGGTAAGTTTTACATGTTAAATTAGATAATTCTTAAGAGAAGACATCAACATGAGGGTAAAGTTTGTTATTGTTTCTTAGCTATTACCCATCACGTTTCAACTTAATTTGGATCCTATCCCAGATTATCAGGATGTTTCTTTCACTCTCAACACTGACTTGAACATAAAGGCAATCGGTTTAATTCACTGAACATTTACTGAGTGCTTACCATATGGCAGGAAAATGAATAAGAAACTGGTCCTAGGTTAAAAGGGCTCAAATTTAGGCAGAAGGACAAACATATAATGGCATGCCAGGGGGAAATGTAAGTAGAAATTAGTACAGAAGATGGAGAAATTGGCTTTAAAGGTGGGAGGATTCTAGAAAAGGCTTCCTGAAGAAGGAATTGGGTTTGAAGGTTGAAGAGGAGTTTTCTTAGTTTAGGATGGTGATGATGAGAATTTGGACAAAATATTGGTATGTTTGGAATCAAGCCTGTAAGTTATAGAGACATCTAGAAGGAGCAACAGTACTTGGTGAAGAGATACACTTTGCTCAGCAACATGTCGTCCGGCTCACCTCAAACCTTTGCAACCTTCTGGGTGATCGTTGTGCACCTTGGGGCTCAGGACATCCTACCCCTCTAGGAGCTGAGCGCGCCCTTCTTCTGGGACTCCCAGATGGCTGTGGCATCTCTGTAATTCCCAGCTCTTTTTCCTCTGTGGTCCCAATCCCACAGCCATGCTATCCAGGAAGTGAAAACCCCCAACTCAGTCTCTTTGAAACCTCGGTTTCTCAGGTACCGGTTAGAAGATGAATAGAACAATCTGAAATTTTTCTCACCATCTGCTCTTTGAGCTTTTAGCTGGCAGCCACCAACTAGGTATAGCATCATTTAAACACTTCTCGGAAAAACATCTTGAGCTCATGATCTGACTTACTTTACAGAGTTCCATTTATATGCCTAAATACATATTAGAATAGAATCTGTAAAAAACACATTTTCACAAAACAGGAAACTGAGCAATTCACGAACAGATAGTAATGGGTTTGTTTATTATTTTAATCACAAATGGCAATGTTTCTGAAAAAAATTCCATTCTAGCTACAGCAGCTAGGACACTTCAGGTTGCAAATAACAGAAACACTAACTCCAACTGGATTAGGCCCCAAAGGAAATTGATGAGCATATGTAGCAGGGATAACGGCATGGCTCCATCCAGGCAAACAGTGTGGTCGGGTGCAGCCTCTACTTCCTGGCTCTCTTCTCCAAGCTGCCTTCATCCTCCTCCTCTATCCGTTGGTTGCAAGATGGTGGCCAGTAGCTCATACATACCTGGTTTAAGTCCAAGGATAAAATCAGAGCCAGGCAGATCTGATGCTCCACGGAAAGGAGAGGAGCTCTCCCAGATAACAGGGACTGAGGATGGTAGATCAATTGTTCCTCAAAGGAAATTCTGAGTGCTAGTAGCAGAAGGGAGGATGGACGGCAAGCAGGTAAAGGCGAGAAAGATCTCCTCTACCGGGAAGTCCAGAGATTCTGAGAAGGGCATGAGATCTTGTGCTTATTGGGTCGACCGCTTCGTTTACAACCTACTCAGCAACTCATTCAATGATAGGTACGTGAGGTGCTCACTAAATATTTGTTGAATGAGTGAAAACAGCATGCTCGTCCCATCAAAAGTGTTACCTGGTTTCTTGAATCTGACAAAGGTAATTGCACAAGAGACATAGCTCTGTATCATAGATACCCATCCCTTAGATATTCCAGGGCACCGACCTAGAACCCTTTCACTGTACCCTCCTTGTTTGTTTACTCATCTACCTCTCCCACCTTGACTCTAAACCCTAAGAAGGTAGGGGCTACGTGTTTCCTCTTTGAACCTTAAGGACCCAGCGTAGGACCGGTACAAAATCTGTTCTAATTATTTGTTGCATATACGTCTGCCTGTGTGTATGAATAAGCGCATGAATGAATAAAAAATTGAGTGGCAGTTCTCTTCAGAAAACTATAGCTCCTCTCTCCCCCCAGTCCTTGCACTCAATCCGTATATTCTTACAGCAGTGATTCTGAAACTTGTTTGCACATTTGAATCATGTTGGTGTGGGGATCTTTAAGAAAATTTTAAAGCCCAGGGCACACCCCAGACCAATTAAATCACAGTGTTTTGGGATTAGACCAGCAATAGCAAGTTTTGAAGCTCCCCAGGTGACCCTAATATACGGACAACTTTGGAAGACTGCTCAATGGGTTTACTCAGAAAATTGGGTGAAATACAAAGGACATCTATGATTGCCGTTCCTTTCTTTCTTCCTTTCTTCCTTTCTTTCTTTCTTTCTTTCTTTCTTTCTTTCTTTCTTTCTAACATTTATTTATTGTTGAGAGACAGAGACAGACAGAGCACGAGCAGGGGAGGGGCAGAGAGAGAGGGAGGCACAGAATCCGAAGCAGGCTGCAGGCTCTGAGCTGTCAGCACAGAGACCGACGCAGGGCTCGAACCCACGAACCGTGAGATCATGACCTGAGCTGAAGTTGGACGCTCAGCCGACTGAACCACCCAGGTGCCCCTTTCGCATGATTCTTAATTTCCAGAGCTTTCTTTGTTATTCCTGGTTTTATATTTCATCCGAACTTAATCAGCTTTTTTTTTGAGTTTTGTTTTTAAAAAAACTGTTGACTTTTTTAAAATGTAAATTTCTTAGATTTACTTTCTTTAAAAAAAAAATTTAATGTTTATTTATTTATTTACTTGAGAGAGAGACAGAGACAGAGTGTAAGCAGGGGAGGGGCAGAAAGAGAGGGAGACACAGAATGTGAAGCAGGCTCCAGGCTCTGAGCTATCAGCACAGAGCCCGGTGTGGGGCTCGAACTCACGGAACAGCGAGATCATGACCTGAGCAGAAGTTGGACGCTCAACCGACTGAGCCACCCAGGTGCCCCAAGGCTATTTTTCATAAGCAAAGGAAATAAGTACCTCGAGCATTTTTCAGTAGAGACACAGAATAGTCAAAGTCCCACAGAAGCAAAAATGTTTAGACTTTTTCTGAGCGATGAGGAAAGTGTCAAAACTTTTTCTTTTTTTTTCTTGTTTTTGCATGCAGGTAGTCTAGAGCTGTGCTTCTCAAATGTAAACGTACATGCATGCATGCTGCCTGAGGGTCCTGTTCAGTAGATCTGGGGTTCCAAGAATCGCCAAGTGGAAACCCTCTCTGCTAGTCTGTTGGTTACACTTTGAACAGCAAGGAGATTGGATCCATGTGTTCAAGCCCCGTGTCGGGCTCTATGCTGGCAGCTCAGAGCCTGGAGCGTACTTCGGATTCTGTGTCTCCCTCTCTCTCTGCCCCTCACCCACTCATGCTCTGTCTCTCTCTCTCTCTCTCAAAAATAAATAAAGATTAAAAAATTAAAAAAAAAAAAAAAGAAAAACAGCCTTACCTTAGAGCTCTCAAAACAATGGTGATTCTTCTGTTAATGTTTTGATGCCTGGTCTTTGCATTTGACTAGAATAATTCTAAAATGCCTATTTTTTCTTTCTTTCTTTCTTTCTTTCTTTCTTTCTTTCTTTCTTTCTTGAGAGTGGGGAGGGGAAGAAGGCAGAGGGAGAGAGAGAAAGAGACTTTTAATCAGGCTTCATGCCCAGAGCAGAGCCTGACACAGGGCTCGATCCCACAACCCTGAGATCATGACCGTGTCAAAATCAGGAGTCCACTGCTTAATTGACTGAGGCACCCAGGTGACCCTAGAAACCCTGTTTGAAACTGTATTACTCTAGGAGCTACAGTGAAGAGGGAAAATAATCTGAATGCACCTACACTGGAGGGTTTACATCCTCAACATGTTTCTCGTTTATATTTGCACTGTAAGAGTACCTTGGTTTAGCAGGGGGAACAAAATGACCTGAATGAAGAAGCAATCAATGTAAATCTGTTCTTGGGCAAAAGGATTATGAAACAGCCAGGATCAGGGCATAGAAGTGTCATTTGCTTGGTTTGTGAAAAGAGGGTGTTACGGAGATCAGAGGTCAGAGATCAAAATGTAAAGCTAACCCCAGGTAGGGTGGGAAGAGCTGGTGGGAGCTGGTGTCGTAGTGACAAGAAGATCAGGGAAAGTGGATGAGAGCTCGGTCATAAATGGGATTCCATGGTTCTTGGATAAGGAATCCAGGAAAATGAATTTCCACCAGTGTGCGTATTGTCTTGAACACTTGGTGGATTGCATATGGGAGGGCCCTGGCATTCTTGGAGAACACGCTTATGGGAGCTAATCCGTCTGCTGGGGGAGATGAGCTGTAATAAGAAGCTGGACTTCAGTGTTTAAAATTTTTTAAATTAATGTTTATTTATGTTTGAAAGAGAGAGAGACAGAGTGTGAGTGGAGGAAGGGGAGTGACAGAGGGAGGCACAGAATCCGAAGCAGGCTCAAGGCTCTGAGCTGTCAGCACAGGGCCCAACGTGGGGCTCGAACTCACAAATGGTGAGTTCATGACCTGAGCTGAAGTCACTTAACTGACTGAGCCACCCAGGCGCCCCAGAAGCTGGACTTCAGTGTTTAGAATCTAAACGGGATTTAGTTACAAAGCTCAATATGTGTGTCTTAATCTGTTAGGGCTGCTGGAACAAAGGACCACAGACGAGGTGGCTTCAACAACAGACATTTATTTCCTCACAATTTTGGAGGCTAGAAGTCCAAGATCAAGGTATCAGCTAGGGCTTGTTTCTCCTGAGGCCTCTCTTCTTGGTTTGTACGCGGTCATCTTCTGACTGTGTCCTCACATGGTCTGCCTTTTATAAACATGTGTCCCAATCGCCTCTTCTTGTAAGGACACCTGTCATACTGGATTAGAGCCCTGGCTAAGGACCTCCCCTTGACCTTAATTACTTATTTAAAGACCCCGTCTCCACATATGGTCCCACGCTGAGGTATTAGGGGTTAGGGCTTCGACCTCTGTATTTTGGGGGTAGACAATTCAGCCCATAACAACAGGTAAATTGCTACATGAGAACCATAGGAAAAACGGAAAGGAATCTAAAAGACTACTTAGCCCAGTCTGTCCATTTTATTTACAAGGAATAGGAAACCACTAGAAATGAAATGATTTGGTTTTTTAGTGAAGTCATTTGTTTTAATGTCAAGGTTATCAGTATTAGCACTGGGAGTGGAACCCAGGTCTGTCCTGCAACTTTTCAGGTTTCTACTCCCTCAGGCCTTCTCTCCTTTGGACAGTATCCAAAGCAAGAGAAATAAAATGTACAGGGGAACACTTCCCAAACTTTGATAAACACACAGATCCCTGGGGGATCTTGTTAGATGCAGATTCAGGTTCTTTAGGTCTGATCAGGGGCTTATGATTCTGAATGCCCAGCAAGCTCCCAGGTGTTGCTGCTGTGGCGATGGTCCTCAAGCTGTCGCTCTGGACCAGCGTCACCTGGAGGCTTGCTAGAAATGCGAATTCTCAGGCCGACTGCAAATTTACCGCATCAGAGGTGATTGTCGTGGGGCCTAGCAATCTGTGCTTTATTCTTATTTTTCAGCACATAATTGATGTTTATTGAATGAATACGTTGTAATTGCATCTTGTGGAGCTGGAAGAATCTTGGGGGAACTTCAGGTCCTGGCCCTTGCTTACTAAAGTGTGAGTTTGCTTCAAGGCCAGTATGAAAAACATCTTCTAAACTTATCTCAGGAGGGACTCAGTAATCATAAACCAACCATTTCCCGTAAACTGGACAGCAAGGGGTACCGTCCTGGAGATTTGTTACCAAAGCTGAGGTGGTCCCAGGATTTTGGTCTCGTATTAACAACGGCTTTTCGATGACCACATCCATAAAAAATTCGCATACACTTGCCAAAATTGAGCAACACATTAGCGACCGTGGTTTGCCCCTGTATTTGCGTAGCCGCTGAGAACTCGCTGCCTAGTGGAATATTCCTGCTGCCATTCTTGGGAAATGAATATCTTATAGTTTACATTTATCTGTCTTTTTTGGAAGATCTTAAGTGAAGGAGATTCCACAAAATCACTTGGAAAATATCTAAAGAAATACTAGCATGTCTTGATTTTTCCCATCATCATCCTCATTATTATTACTGCTATTTTGGCCTTTACTTATTTTTCTTCTCCCAGATATGTTAGCGGGGACCCCTTGTCATAGGGTAAGTTAATTAATTGCTAGTTTTGCTTCAAAGAAGACTAATGAGTCAAGTTTCATTGATAGGAATAATAACCCATTACAGTCATACAGAACTGATACTACAGCCCCACTTTTCTGCAAAATAACAAGCAATCTGTGTTTTAATACCCACCCTCCCCGGCCCCCGAGGGATGCTGTTGCGTGCTCAAATTTAAGAAGCTCTGATCCACGAAACTTGTCCTTAACTTTGCTCTGCCTCAGATTTATCTCATGCACTGGTCAAAAGGGCAAGCCAAATGAATCCGAATCCATGATGACTGTCTATGTGTTTGAAGGTGACAGTGAGGAAGATGAAATATGCATATTTTTCTAAAAAACACTCCAGGTAACATTGCTAGGCAGCCAGGTTTGAGAACCACTTTTCTTGACTGTACTATGGACTTGCCCATGTTGAAATCGATCATTATAAAATGTTCCATTTATAGTCAGCTGTCCAGCGAGCACTCCGATGAACGAGAGAACCTCCCTTTTTCCTCTCTCCTCGTTTCATAAGCCCCCAACCTTCTTCCACCTGGGTCATTCTGGATCTCGGATAACACCTGTCATTAGCAGAATGTCATTGAGCTGAACTTCATTATATTCTGACACAGTTGCTCTGCAAGTCTGTGATGTTCTGTGGCTCACCTCTATGTTAGATTAGTTCTCTGCCCCCTAAGTTATTAATAGCTTGCCCTTCTGTATCACCTTTGTCCTTAACCATCCTGTCCTTAAACTATCCTTTGGGATAGTTTGCTTACAGCTAGAGCACATCATAACCAAGGCAGAGATGGCATCAGAATGGTAAAGGATGCAGAAGTTGGACAGCACTCAGTGTTGGTGAAGCTATAGGGAAACAGGTACTCTTACGCACCATCGGGAAAAGTCTCAATTGGCAGGGCCTATTTGGAAAGCAATTTGGTAGTATCTACTAAAAAAAAAAATTTTTTTTAAATCACATACTCTTTGGTTCAGCAACGCTATTTCTAGGAGTTTCTCCTGCAGAAACACCCTTACAATGCACAAAGATCTACGGATAAGAGTGTTCATTGCTGGATTTTTTTTTGTACTGCTAACAACCCTGGAAGTTACTACCACATAGCTGTCACTAAAAGGTGGTTAAATGAGGGGTGGTGTACTTGTGGGATGGCACACGTTAACTAAGAGGCGTGGCTACGTAAGGCCTGGAGACAGCTGAGAGACTGGGCCAACCCAGCTGAGTGTCCAAATGTAGCTTTTCCTGCGGGGCTATCTCAGGGAAGCTGACTTTCTTAAACGGCAGCTCATGGCCCACTAGGTAGATGCTGCGTGGCCATTTACGCCTTACCCTTGGGGGACACACACCATCACTTCTGGGCTTCTCTCTGGGCGGAAGCAGTTGTAAGCCTACTCCGGGGGAAGGATATAAGGTCTTCCTTCCAGAGGGAGGGGTATCAAGAATTCGTGGCCACGTTTCATAACCACCACACCATTGTCACCTCCAGGGAGCCGGGGGGTGGAAAAAGCAGATTTAGCTTTTCATGTTGTGGCCTTCTCTATCATTTGGTTTATTTAAAAATTCCTTGTGGCACTTTTGAGATTAAAAGAGAGATAAAGCAAAATCAACTGAAGAATGGATAAAGAAGATGTGGTTTATATATACAACAGAATACTACTTGGCGATGAGAAAGAATGAAACCCTGCCATTTGCAATGACATGGATGGAACTGGAGGGTATTATGCTAAGTGAAATAAATCAGTCAGGGAAAGACAGATATCATATGTTTCCCTCATCTGTGGAATTTGAGAAACTTAACAGAAGACCATGGGGAAAAGGAAGGGGAAAAAATAGTTTCAAACTCATGGAGGCAAACCGTAAGAGACTCTTAAATACAGAAAACAAACTGAGGACTGATGGGGGTGGTGGAGGAGAGGGGAAGATGGGTGATGGGCATTGAGGAGGGCACTTAGGATGAGCACTGGGTGTTGTATGTAAGCGATGAATCATGGGAATCTACTCCTGAGGCTGCAAGCCCACTGTATACACTGTATGTTAGCTAACTTGACAATAAATTATATTGAAAAAAAGAAAAAAAAAGAAATAAAACAGATGAACATGGTGGAGGGAAGAAGGAGAGGCAAACCAGAAAACAGACTCTTAACTATAGAGAACAAACCGAGGGTTTCTGGAGGAAGGTGGGTGGGGAATGGGCTAATTGGATGATGGGTCTTAAGGAGGGTACTTGTGATGAGCGCTGGGTGTTGTATGTAAGCGATGAACCCCTAAATTCTGTGCCCGAAACTAATATTACACTGTATGTTAATTAACTGGAATTGTAATACAAACTTGAAAGAAAAAAAAAAAAAAAAAGACAGTATTTGGAGAAAAAGGTGTGGCCGGTGGTAGAAACGTGCAAGTGGAGGGAAGGATGGAATAAAAGGAAGAAAGAAAGGTGGACGTAGGAAGCGAGGCATATAGGGAAGACAAATACGGCATTGGGGAACATGGAGGGTAGAAGTTTGGCCTTGTGCTGGTGCCGGGTGCACGTGGGGTCGCCTTCTGTCAATTGCTCCACACTGAGTGCCCATGGAAATACTACTCATCCTTCAAGTGGTCCCTCCCTCCTTTGTATGTCCATCATCACCTTTGTGTGATAGACCCACAAACAGCGTGTACCAGCCCCACTCTCTTGGTTATTTCCGTCTACGTCTATGCCCATCCCACACTTGTCCTTAAAGGCTGACATGTTTGGTTCATTTTCTACATCCCCGCATCGCTTGACATCATGCCATACGGGTGGACGGCGGGTAGTCCATAGATATTTCTTAAATTAAAAAGCCACTTATTTAGCAAACACTTTTCTGGCATCTACTATGTGCTAGGCAATGCCTTCAAATATTAGTTCATTTACTATCTGAGATAGGTACCAGCATTACTTTCATTTTACGGAAGACAAAATTGTTGCACAGAGAGGGTGGAGAACAAGGTCACAGACCTAAGAAATGGTAGAGCTTGGAGACGAGTCAGACGACTTGGCTCTAGTTTCTGTCCTCTTCCCATTGCACGCTCCTCCATCCATGCGTAATATAGCAAGCTTTCTCCATTCGAGAGTCAAGAAGAGTATCTCATTATATTTTGTAAAATGTACCAGCAACCGGGCAGAATTGAAATTCCAGATACAAACTCTTCGGACGACCGTGCAGTAAAAGAAGTAGAATGGCACTCAGGGTAGTGATTAGAGCCTTAGTCATTTAACCTTCTCTGTCTCATCATTGACTTCAGCCTAGACTAGACAAGGCCTCCCAGGAAGTGTGCAAAGCTCCCAGAACCATGATCAATGGCCCAGGAGGGTCTACGGGGAGAACATTATAGAAATACCCCAAGAAGTCACGTAAAAGAAGGGAAAAGCGTCTCAGAAATGTGCTGGGATATGGGCAGGAAATAATTTGGAAGAAATCATTAAGGATCGAGTGTAAAACAGCGCCGGGGGTTAAAACTCCTAAATATTGAGGTCACAAATTTCTTTTTACCAA
The DNA here is from genome assembly GCF_023721935.1 of Panthera uncia. Classification (NCBI taxonomy): domain Eukaryota; kingdom Metazoa; phylum Chordata; class Mammalia; order Carnivora; family Felidae; genus Panthera; species Panthera uncia. The sequence goes on along the minus strand of NC_064808.1, from coordinate 88,011,407 downwards.
CCTATCCTCTCAATGATTTTGGAGCTACTATTGTATGAAGAAAGAGCAAAAGTAATTAACTTCAGTATTTCTCACGGCCCACAAGAAAATACAGCAGGGAACTTGGGCAAGCATCCCATCGTCAAGTGTTACGAACTCAGAAGGAAATAGGGCAGTTGGTTTCACGGAGACCAACACAGTTTCGTTGGAAGGAGGTTTAATTTAGAGGTAGGAACCGACCGGTACAAAGCTTCGTCCCACACGGAAGTGCTTTGTATGAAGTTTCAGTTGTTCCACTTGGCTATCAGTTTCCACAGACAGACAATAAAAACACCAGAGTGTTGAATATTAGCCCTCTTGCTTTGCTATTGCTTTCTATCATCTAAAAAACTCGGTGCTAATTTCTAACATTCAACATTTATGGACTTCCAGGAACTCATAAATGTCACATCAGGCTGCCTCTTGGTGAATTTTTAATCAAGGGGGAGAATTTCAGCTACAAATAGACCAAGAATCAAGAGGCCCAATATTGATCGGTCAAAGTGGCACTTATGAACCTGAGGTTGAAGTAGTTTGGATAAAAGGATGCTGGGCTTTCGATGGCCTCACAGCCATCTTTGTCTATCAAGTCCAGGTGAATATCAGATCCCCCAAGGCTAACTGAATAGCAGCAAATAATCTGAAGTCTACTGAATGCCTGTGCCAATAGCTATAATCGTGAGAAAGAAAAGCTGAAACTCTGGCCCAGGCCAAGATATCATCTCAGCCAGAATCCTATAGATGTCACGCTCCAACACCAACGCAGATTGTACCATTCTTCCCCACTTAGGGCAGAATTTCTCCATAGGTGGAATGGGCCAAGGCCAAGATACTCTGGTTATTCTGCTCTGTGAAGGGTCTGGCCCTTTCGTCTGAGGCCTTGAATCGTCCTCGAAGAGACACAGAGCAACGCTTGTTATGTCAGAGATCACTCAGCCCAGTGAATGATGTCTCTCACCAATGCCAAGCCATGAATCATTGGTCTGTGGTATTGTAAAATTAACATGCGCCGCTATAAATAACTCATCTGTAATGGGCTGTCATTGATGGCTTTTTGGAAAGGTTTGACTCAGGAATAAGGGGTTTAATGACTGTAATTGAAATTAGATGAAAAGCATCAGTATTGGGCTTTTTTCTGACCCATGCGAGGACAAATTCCATCATATGTCAAAACAATTATGCTGTGTCAAACCTGAGGGACACAAGGCCCTGGCGCCTCTCCTCCAGCGTCTTCTGCCAGCGGTCCCTTGGTGAGTGACAAGGCACACACGGAGCTCCTCAGTGCTGTTCCTTTACAAAGAGACTTAACAGAGCCAGGCAGCGTGGGAGGACCAACCCCCACCCCAACTCCCAGAGTAGAGCTATTACTAGCTGGAAGAGTCACTATTCTTAATAACAAGGCCCTTCCTTTGTGTAACGGAATAGGGTTTACAAAGCTCTTTCATGGCCATTATCTCATTTCATTCTTACCAAGGCCCTGGGAGGGAGGTCGGATGTTATTACTATTACCATCCTCGGGTATCTGCGAAGACGGTGGCCCAGAGAGCTCATGACTTGCCCAAGGTCACACAACTAGTAAGTGATGAAGCAGAAACCGGGAACCTCTGATCCAAGGCACGTCCACACTCTGGGGCCCCCTAACCATGGCCTTAGTGGTTGGTAGCAATTACCTCCCTCCTCCCGTCTGACCAGCGTGCTTCTGGCTTCTGAGAAGTACTTGACCACAAGTCACCCCAACAGGTCTTGCTTTTCCATCATTAACAGGAAAATCAGGACAGCTGAGGACCGACGCAGAAATGTCGTGTGTTTTTTACCGACAGACTTGGATTCCGAACGGCTTTTTCCAGTACAGTTTGAGTTAGGAGTGGAGGTTCCAAGCAAGTTAGCGAAGAAGTTTTGAAGCGGGCTGGATGGTGCTTCAATACTCTCTTTTCATTTTGCTTCTGGTATAATACAGAGCTTCAAGAGTTGTATTTCAGGTGATGCTGGGAGTTAGCAGTTTCAGGCTTTCACAAGGAAAAGCCCCCAGATCAGAGCTCAAGACCCAGACAGATGTTCATTGTCTAAAGTCTGGTCACCTCTTGGTTCCCTGAAATCAGATGCAGCTCCACATAAAGATCCCATGGTCCCCAACATGTGTCCAACGAAGGAGGGGCTCCGAAGCCGCTGCCAGACCCTTCGGCCTCGCGCTGGCTGTCGCCAGTCGTGCTCTCAGGAGGCAGAAAACCTCAGAAGCGGTAGAGACCATATGCTTCAGCCCTTCTCTTCTGGCTCTGTAGGCCCCAGACAATTAGGCAGAGTTGCTGAGCCCACGTGCGCCTCCAGCCCTAACATCTCCCCACTCGAGCCTGCACCCAGCCAGACGGGGTTTGCAAATGAACATGCAGCATACCTCTGTTCATACAGCATGTCACTGTTCCGCACCTGGAGACAGCTCTGTAATCCTCCTGTGCAAAAGTAACAAGTCCCACATAGGATTGCGTACATGGTCTAATTACACGTAACAAAACATCTCCTCTCAGGAGGGAAGGAGTGTTTGGTAGTAAATTAAGAGATGCGAAAACCACTGTGCCTGTGCTGATTAATCCAGTTCTCCAGCAATGGGAAAGGATCCCCGAGAAATGGGCTTGCAGTCTGATGATAATTATATGCCCACGGTGGGGGCTTTTCTTGTGCACTGGCTTTTGTGTTAGGGGAGGGAGTATGCCTGGGAGGGCAGAGCTGGTTCATTCTGGGTTTTGTTGACGGAATGGCGCTTGCATTAAAACACACACACACACACACACACACACACGCACACTAATGCTTATTAAATGGGTAAAGCACCGAGGAGCTCACCTGCATGGGCTTTCAATACCTCTAGCTGCAATTTCAGATGGGATAGCATCTGTGCAAGTCGAAACCTTTACCCAGCTTTGCTCTTAGAAGCTGTGGATTTATTTGACTTTTCCTTACCCCTTTCAGCACCATGCTCAGAGAGCCACTCTGGGTTCCAGTCTATGGGGACCTTATTGATTAAAGGGAAGACAGAACAAACACATTAGAGAAACAGAAAAAAAAACATGCTTAAACCAAATTGCAGCTCTAAAGATAGATTCTGCGTGTGTTGGTGTGTGTGGGCTTCGGGGAGGGGGTTTGTGGATGGTCACATGCTTAAGGCTTTGTGGTTAATACAAAGAGCCTAAGCTCCCAACAAGATTTGTGTTTGAAAATTTGGATTTGTCATTTCACAGCACCCACCTGACCTCTCTGGGCCTGAGCTTTCGAATCTGTAATGTGGGATTAGTAATTAAATCTACTCTTCCTACTTTGGGGGTTACTGCGGAGATCGTAGAGGAAAAAAGATGTGAGACTGCCTTGCGAACTGTAAGGCATTACACAAATGTCATTTTTCCTCATGTCAGCAGTGTCTACCACATAGCAAGTGTCCAATAAATGCGCTCATTGAGGGATGGGTAGATGGATGCTAAAGGGTAAGAATGGAGTTACTTGAAACATTGTAGGTTTGAAACAAGGAGGTTTGCTATAAATCATGGATTTTTAATAGAATTTTTAAATGGGAAGGGGTGTGGAGACTTGCTAGGAATAGCAGAGGAGTATTCTTGACTGTAGAGATGAGTGGGGATAGCATATTTCCTCGGCTAGAATCTGAGTAGAATAGAAGTTGAAGGGAATTAAGTAAAGGACGGAGAAAGGGAGGAGAATTAATGTAAGGCTGGGAGGTCAGAGGTTAAGTGCTGGAGGGAAACTTGTCCTCGAGCAAACAGCTCATTGGATGAGCATCTACCCAAAGATGGACATCCGTGCAAGAATGGGCATCCGTGCAAGAATGGGCGTCCAAGCAAAGATGGGCATCCATGCAAGAATGGGCATCTGTGCAAGAATGGACATCCGTGCAAGAATGGGCATCCGTGCAAGAATGGGCATCCATGCAAAGATGGGCGTCCATGCAAAGATGGGCATCCGTGCAAAGATGGGCATCCATGCAAGAATGGGCATCCGTGCAAAGATGGGCATCCATGCAAAGATGGGAATCTGTGCAAGAATGGGCATCCGTGCAAGAATGGGCGTCCATGTAAAGATGGGCATCCGTGCAAAGATGGGCATCCGTGCAAGGCCTACAGTATCTTTGCAAGAGAAGTGCAGGTACAGAATAGACACACCTGTAGCTCAACTATAGAATCCAGAATTCTAGTGCCTCAAAATTGTGGTAGTGACAACTGGGGGTAGTGGAAAGGGGACAGAGTGGGCCTAGGTAGGATTGATCATGAGCTAGAACTCTGCCACGTGCTAATGAAGAGCCTATTGGAGAGTCCATCCCAATCAAATACTCCAGTATCTCAAGGCACGGAGCAGTTCAAGCGCCTGAGTCTAGAAGAAATAAAACCCCCAGGGAAATGGAAAACAGCTTGTGAACTTTCCAGGAGAGCTGTTCCCCCACTCCCCCATCCCCTTCTAGCATGTGCACTTCTACAGAGTTGTAATCCATAAAGATGAGAAAAAAATGCATTTCTGCTACAATAGAGGGAACTTCTGTGAGAATGGAGCTGTGTTTTGAATGTTTTAATATACAGAAATTGACACCCATCTACTTCGGTATTCAAAAGCCCTCTCTCTAGAATAGAATAACAATGCTTTCTCCTCTATATTTTCCTTGCATGCTGCCATGGAACTGCTGTTGTGAAGCAAATCCTTCTGTTACAGTCCTTTATTTTTACCTCCCCACCCCCCCACATTGTAAATCACTTTCTTTTTCTAAAAGATTAAAGTGTGGTAAAAGCTGCTAAGTGACTAAGAAATGGACCCTCTGAGTCAACAGATCTGCCCCCCCCCATGTATCCCTGAGTCATAGCTGCTAACATTTCTTGACACAATCCAGTTTTCTTTTGATTTTTTTTCTTTCTTGGTTGCAGAGCTTACAGAAAAAATTCAGTGTTTGGGGAGGTTTTGCCCTAATGCATGCACCGCCCTTACTATCATGGGGAGCTCCACATCAAGGAGCACGTGAGTATGACATGACATGTTCATTTCTTGGTGCAATCTGAATATCCTGTTCCTCCTACTGCCAAGTCATTTTTGAGGGCTGTGACTGCTCCTTAGTGTCCCTCCATGAGCTCTGAGCAACCATTTCCCTGTGGTGACCACCCACACCCTGAAGGTGCTTAAGGATCTTTCAGTAGATAAGAGCTCACTTTCCTCCTCTTTCATTAAAAGTATCTCTTGGGGCCCCCGGGTGGCACAGTTGCTTAAGAGCCTGATTCTTGGCTTCGGCTCAGATCGTGATCGCGTGATCCGTGGGTTTGAGCACCGAATCGGGCACTGCGCTGACAGCAGGAGCCTGCTTGGGATTCTCCCTCCCTCTCTCTCTGCCCCTTCCCCCCCTTGTGCTGTCTGTCTCTCAAAATAAATAGATGAACTAAAAAAAAAAAATAAAAGCCTCTCACTCTCTCTCCCGCTCTCTTTCATTTGCTTTGCCTGCACAGTCATATATTATGTGAATGGACACAGAAGAACCTGGAAGCAGTGGTGGCCTCTAGAGCAATCTGATATGAGAGGGTGATTTTTCTTTTCACGATACAACTTTTTGTTCTATTTGAAATTTTTGTCATTAACATAGGCTTCTGAGACATGTTAAGCAAAATATGGGGAGCCTGGGTGGCTCAGTCGATTAAGCCCATGACTTCAGCTCAGGTCATGATCTCATGGTTTCCTGAATTCAAGCCCCGCGTCAAGCTCTGTGCTTTCAGCCTGGAGCCCACTTCCAATTCTGTCTCCCTCTCTCTATCTCTCTGTCCCTTCCCCACTCATGCTCTCTCTCTCTTTCTCAAAAATTAATAAACATTAAAAAATATTAAACAAAATATATAAGCTAGAAATTCTGAGTTCCCAACCCTCAGCCCTTTTAGGGTTTGGCAGTTTCACATGGAACAGGCACAGAAAGAAAATTCTCTAAGTGTCAAATTCTGTTTTGGCATGCCTAATATATTGGTGGTGGGACTTCTTGTGTGTGCAGAAAGCCACCAAATTGAAGCAACTCCGGAAAATAGATGAAGTTCCTAATAAAGGATTGGACAATCGGATGGCCATTTGGGAAAAGATAAAAACGGATCCATATCTCACACCATCTCCTAAATTAAACTCCAAATGGATCAGAGATTTAAATGTGAAAAAAAAAAAAAAAAGGAAACCACACAAGTGAGTGAATTTCTTTATAATCCGGGTATAGAAAAAGTATTTCTAACCGTGATTGAAAAATCCAGATTTAATAAGAAAAAAAGATTGATAAAAGTACCTATTTTAAAAAATGTTTAAATACTAAAAAAAAAAAACCCAAATTTTGCATAGCTAAAAGAAAACCACGCACATACAAACGCACAAAGTCAGAAGAACAAGCAACAAACTTGGAGAAAGTCTATGCAATGTATATCATAAAGGACTAATGCCTCCCTAATACTAAAGAATACTTGAAAATCAAGAAATGGAAGTCCAAACACTGGAAAGAAACATGAGCCAGAGATGCAGACACTTCAGAGAAAAATATACACAAACGGTCTTTAAACATATTTAAAAAAACTGTTCAAACTTACTCTTAATAGGAGAAATGCAAAATCAAACTACACTCGGCTGCTATTTTTTATCTGTCAGGTTGGCAGAATTCAAAAGTTTGACAATACACACTTTGACGAGGCTGTAGGGAAATGGACACTCTCGTAAATTGTGGTGGGAAAGCAAAATGATCGGTCTCCATGGAGGAAAATCTGGCATATTGAACAAAACAGTGCATTTACTTTTTGAGCTAGCAATTATTCTTGTTGGGATTTATCCTGAGATACATTTCCACAAATACGAACCACTTGTGATAAGGTTATTCATTGTGATGCTGTTTATTGTGAGGAGACATCAGAGTCAACTTAAATGTTCTTTTATAGAAGATATGGTGGATAATGTATGGTATTCGGGCACAAGAGAATACACACAATGTAACACAGGATGAGGAAGCTCTCTATGAAATGATAGAGCGTGATTTCCAGGATATGTTAAGAGCAAACGGTAAGATGTGAAAGAGTAAATATAGTATGTTACTTTTTATGTAAGAGGGAAACAAGAAAACATGTACTTATTTCCTTGCTTTTTTTTTCTCTCAAAGCATCTTTATTTTGAATGAGACAGAGACAGTGTGAGTGGGGGAGGGGCAGAGAGAGAGAGAGAGGGAGAGAGAAAGAGAGAGAGAATTCTAAGCAGGATCTGTGCTGCTAGCTGTGGAGCCTGAGGCGGGGCTCAAACTCACAAACCTCGAGACCGTGACCTGAGCGGAAATCAAGGGTCGGTCACTCAATTGACTGAGCCACCCAGGCGCCCTTTGCTTTTTTCTTTTTAAGTAATGCAGGGGCACCTGGATGGTTCAGTCGGTTAAGCGGCTGAACTTTTGGTTTCAACTCAGGTCATAATCTCACAGCTCATGAGTTTTAGCCCCACATTGGGCTCTGCGCTGACAGTGTGGAGACTGCTTGGGATTCTCCCTCTCCCTTTCTCTCTCCTTCTCCCTCTGCCCCTTCCCTGCTCGTGCTGTCTCTCTCTCTCTCAAAATAAACAAATAAACTTTAAAAAAAGTAATGCAGGAAGGATGAACCAGAAACGAAAGAAAATGTGGGATACACAGAAATAAGGGAACAGGGATTATTCAGGGTGATCGTGAGACTTCTCGGAATACATCTTTCCATATGGTTTTGACTTATAAATCATACCAATGTTTCCTATATTTTAAAATAAAATTAGATCAGTAAGGATAAACACAAAATACGTCTTAAAGCTGAATACAAAATGAAACAAAGGAAGCCAACCACATATCAAATTGATAGCATAAGCTTACAGAAAATAAAGCATTAATTCAAAACACTCAAGCACAGTGTTTCAACTGTATATTTTGACTGGGTTATTAAAAAAAAGCACTGTAAGGACACCTTGAACTTACTTAGTAGGTCTGATGTTGGTAATGGTATTGGTATAATAATTCCAAGAGTTTTGAGTATATTGTAGGAATGCACAAATGAGTTAAATACATTGGTGCTATTTCTAATTCAGAGGAACTCCGGTGTCTGTCCACTGAAAAGGCTTTGAAGCAAAACTTCAATAGCAATGACCTCACCTGGTACCCAGATCTTATACCTAAATATCATTCCGGGGTAAAAGAAACCCAGGCTTGGAATCAGGATCGAGTTTCTGAGGGAAAAAAAAATGAAAGAAAAAACCTGAGGTCCTTGGAGAAATGGCTAATTACAGGTGTGGAGCTTGAGACATCTTGTTGTACCAGAAACCAAAGAATATAGTTCAAAGACTGGGGTGGCTTACAGCAAGGTACATGAGCTGGCTTGTAGGGGTTCTCACAGGCCAAACTTGAGACCATTCAAGCATCAAACACAATAACGATGGTAATGGATTATAATCCAATGAAAAAAATGAGTCTAAAGTGATGATGCAAAATTAAGATAAAACTTAAAAATGAAAAATAAAGTAGCACAATCCACGTGACATGTGTAGTCTAATCATATCGTGCCAAGGTCAACTTCCTGGTTTTGATAATGTACCATGTAGGATGTTATCATGGTGGGGGGGGGGGGAGCTAGGTATGGGGTGCACTGAACATCTGTAATATTTTTACAACTTTGTGTGGATCTATAATGATTTCAAGATAAAAAGCTAACAAATGAGCGTGTACGTGTGTGGATGATGGGATGGTGTTCTTTACGGAAAAACGCTAGCCTATTTGTGTAGAAGAAGTGATAGAATCGGATAGATCGCCTCTCGCAAGCACTAGTGCAATAATCCACGCAAAGACCATTGATGAACGGATGATAAATCCATTGGGCGAATGCTGCTAGACAACAGCTTTTTCACATGGTCTCACCCCATAGATGACTTATTGCCTACAAAGAGTAGAAGATCCTTTGTGGTGGAAAAATCTGGCAGACATCACCTTAACCAAGTGACAGAAAAAGAATAACCTGCCCGACTGCCTCATTCAGTCTTGCTCCCCAGGCTTCCATGCCTGGTGGGATCACTATCAACGCTGAAACAAAATGACATTATGAGCTCCCTGAGGAGCTGGGATGAGAAAGCTACGATATCGTCTATGCAGTCCTTACAGCAAAAATGTCTACTCTAGATCTGATAGTGAAGAAAGAGACTCCCAAATTTAGACTACGGGGTATTCTATAAGACACTCATCTGGATGCCAAAACTGTCCATCATAAAAGACCCAAACAAAACAAACAAAACAAAAAACAAAAACAAAAACCAAAACAAAAGACAAAGTAGGAGACTGTTCTGGATCAAAAGATGAACCAGACCAAAGAGAATGACAATGGAGCAGGTGATTCTTGACTGGATGCTGGGTCAGAAAAAAATGTTCTAAAGACTGTTACTAAGACTATTGGGAAAATTTTCACATGGGCGATCTATTAGATACTATTACTGTATCAATGTCTTGGGAGATAACAGTCTTGGGAGTGAAAAAAACCCAGTTGTGTTTATGTAAGATAATGCTTAGTTTTTAGGAGGTGCATGCTATCGGGGTCAAATTTCAAAGCATCTATAACTAATTTTCATGAGGTTTAGCAAGAACATTCAGAGGCATCTCAAGCAAATAGAGCAAAAATGTTAGCAATTAGGGAATGGAATGGAAAGAAAGGTGTACGCGTTTTCACTCCTACTATACTTTCGACCTTCTGTAGGTTTGAGTTTTATCTATTTACTTATTTTTAATTTTTTTTAACGTTTATTTATTTTTGAGAGAGACGGGGACAGTGCGAGCGGGGAAGGGCCAGAGAGAGAGGAGAACACAGAATCCAAAGCAGGGTCCAGGTTCTCATCTGCCGGCACCAAGCCCGGTGTGGGGCTCAAACCCACGAACTGTGAGATCGTGACCGGAGCCGAAGTAGGACGCTTGCCCGACTGAGCCACCCAGGAGCCCCAGTTTGAAGGTTTTAGAAATAAAAACCGGGCAGAATACAGTTAGCTGACATTGGTTCATCCCTATGTTCTTTTTCCTGTATCCAGATTGGAATTTCTCCCCTTTCAGCTCATCTCTTCCCCCAAATCTCAGCACGATATAGCAAGAGTTGCTTGGAGCCTAATGGCCCACTGGGGCCAAGGCTTCCAACAAGTCTGCAGAGAGGGCTGGCCACCGGCTGCCACCTCTGGGCTCTGCTGCCGCACCAGCAGGGACCATTATGAAAGCTGTTTGGCTCATCATTGAACCTAAGAGAGCGTCTGGGGAGTTAGGAGCCTCAGTGGCCTAAGGCTTGCTTAGCCCTTCAGCCTCACAGAATTGGTACCTAAGACTATAAGTTGGTGTCACACGATGTATTTCTACTCAACAGCAAAAGCTGCCTCAATCTTCCTTTGAAAATGGAGGACTGGGAGTAGAGTTGATTGTTCCCAGGAGGGTCTACACTAGTCACTGTCAGACTGATCCACTAGTTTCTGTGGAATATTCAAATAACGAGTCACAATTACCTAGCCAGCCAGGAAACCAACCAACGAATGCATCCACTCCCTCAACAAATATGCACGGGGTGGTTTGCAGTGCTCTCTCTGTTGAGCCTGCAAGAATAAATAAGGCACAGTCCGTGGCAGCAAAGGGTTTATTGTGGGTTGGGGGAATGTAGACGGATCACTGCCACATGTTAATTGGTGAACGCACGATAGCAATTTTCATATGGTAGCATTGAGGTGGGGCACCTCAATCAGGAGGGGAAGCCATGAGAGAAAGTTTCTTGGAGAGGGCAAATCATTTTCCTTCAGTTGTAAAACCATTTCCTGTTGTCTTTAGAAGAGAAAATACATCAGGAACCAGGATCCGCAGGAGGGGGAGAGGGGCGAAGTGGTTCTAGAAGCTTCATTTGGTTATTTTCAGTAGCTCCGGAGCTTCCTGGGGGCTAGGGTGACCACCTCATCCCTATTGGTCTGGGGTTTTCCAGTTTCAGTGCTGGAAGTCCTGAGTCCCGAAAACCCATGAAGCCCAGGCAAATTGGGACAGGCGGTCACGCTACGACCCTCCCGCCCCCACCCCAGAAACTTTAATTATGAAAGATCAGATGTGAAGAACACATCAGGTAACACACTAGCTCTGACAATGCTGAAGTGCATGCTGTTTCTCGCTTTTCCATATGGATCAGACACAGAAAACAAATCTGGTGCTTATCAGGATTGTTGATTCTCAACTCTGCACCCTTGCTGCTGCTCTTCCTTCCTCCTGGAAGGTTCTCCCTCTACCCGCACCCCCCCCATCCACACCCCCAGATCCTACCCATCCTTCAGTCCTGGCTGAACTCACATTTTCTCTTTGAAATCTTCTCCAATCATTCCAGCTGAACGTGATCTTCCCCTCCCGAGAGATATAATAGTGCTTATTGTCTGTGCACTCATGTGGTACACATCAACTCTTATTTTAGAATTAGAAAGAGCCTCAGAGAAATCATAGGGAATCCGGAGGTTTATTCATTCATGTGTAAGTCATTCATTCTTTCATTTGTTTGTAACTGGGCACCAAGCATTGCGTTCGACGCTGGGGATTCCAAGATGAATCAGGTGTTGTCCTGATGGAGCCCACAGTTGGCTAGGTGAGGCGGCCGGCTACATAAGTCATTGTAGCACAGTAACACATGCTATGTACGACAGAGGCTAAGCGTTGGAACGTCAACTGAGTGGAGACACCGTGTTATACACTAAATGTTTACAGAGCCCTTTAAGAAGTTGCAACCAGGTTAGCGTCAGAGACAGACCCAAAAGCTATTTTAATACCACTATTTTAATATCATGTGGTAAGCGCTGCAAGAAATATAAACTCAAGGTCTCAGGACAACGATGGGGAACATTGAACAAAGCCAGGGATTGGGATTGGGTTGGGGGAGTCTTCTTGGAGGACCTGGAAACTGGGCTAACCAGTTGGAGGTCTGGGAATAAGATGATGAGGGCAGTGGGGAGAGGGAGGAATTGGCAGATCAGAGATAAATTTAGCGGAGTGAATCAGTAGAGCTTTGTGATTGATTGTAGCTGCGGACAAAATAATCTCAGACCTTCTTGTGTCGTCTGGAAGTTCTTGTACAGGACACTGCACTTGGTGGGCATTTAACACCTGCCTGTTGATTGATTTAGGGGGGACAGCAGAATCTGGAAAGGTGTGTGGTTTGATTATCTGGGAGGGTCTTATAACCAAAATTTCTTAACGTATATTTCTATGTCAAGTTATAAGACAAAGGGTTAAGCAACGTGTCCCCAAGCTGAGAAATGTTACTTAAATCCTGCACGTGTGCATGGGTGTGTATGAATTATAAAATGGGACAATATGAGGAAATGTTGTTGTAGGTTCTCTTTGGGAGGTATCTATGGCCTGAGGGAAAACAGGAGGGTCCAACAGGAAAAATCCTTCTTTTTTAGCCTTTGTCCTATTTCCTTATTTTCTCCAAGTCCCATCCTCATCCTTTTTTGTTTGTTGGTTTTTAATGTTTGTTTATTTTTGAGAGAGAGATAGAGCCGCGGGGGATGGGCAGAGAGAGAGAGAGGGAGAGGGAGACACGGAATCCAAAGTAGGCTCCAGGCTCCAAGCTGTCTGCACAGAGCCCGACGCGGGGCTTGAACTCACGAACCATGAGATCATGACCTGAGCCGAAGTCAGGTGCTTAACCGACTGAGCCACCAGGCGCCCCATCCTCATACTTTTAATAAATGATGAAGAATTAAGTCAAATTAAAATTTAGCCCCCCTATCCCAGTACATGCTCTCTCTTTCTCTCTCTCTCTCTCTCTCTCTCTCTCTCTCACACACACACACACACACACACACACACACACACGCACATTACGTGTTTGTTACCTGTGCTGAACTCATCTGTGCTTTCTGCAGATTATAAATCCTTGTGGTCAGGAGTGGTGCAGAACGCCACACAGGGGCTTTAATACATATGCCTTGATGTTGGCCTCCAGGGTCACAGTCACAGCCTTGACTGCCCAGATTTGAAGAGAAGGCACTAGACATTGCTGGATTCAAATGAACAGCTCCAATCTCAAATTCCTTGCCTCTGTCCCTGAATCGCTGGGAGGGGTAGGAGGATGGAGCGCGGGAAGAGTTTCCCTTCTGCCTTGGCATCTGTGCTGGAGACTTCCCGAAGCCCTTCTCAATCTGTTCCCTCCTGTGAGCGCCTCCCGCCCGCACACCTGCCTGCTGGGTGCTGTTGCAATGTCAGCAACCCTGGAAGCTGGTCTTCCGAAGCCAGCCGGGCCAAATAGCTTTGGGCCCCTCTGAGGCCCAGCTGGGTGGGGATAGAAGACCGGGTCTGGATGCTCCAGCAGAAGCTGGGTCAGGGTGGTCATCTGCTTTTGTCTGATCCTGTTGCCTTGTACTTGAGAAATATAAAAATCTTTGGTTTTACCGAAACATCCGTGTCTTGGGCTACCGCGGCTAGGACCCAGGTGTACCTAAGTGATGTTTGGGACTTTGATAAAGAGAATGGTTCTGATCCGGTAATCAGAGGAGGCCCAGTACTCCCTTCTGTGTGACCCCTGCCTCGCTGCATGGCTCCCCACTACACCTGTAGAGTAGTAACCACCCCCAACGCACACGGAATATTAATGGAGGGGGACACTGGGTACGCACCCCACATGCCCAATTTATTCGATCCCACCGACCCTGCAGGACAAGGCGTTGCTCTCCCTGCTTCACAGTGGAAGAAATCAAGGCTCAGGGAGACTAAGGCACCTTATCCAGGGCCTCAAGGCCAGTAAGCAGCGGTCAGGACGTAATTACAGTCTGCCTGGCTTCAGCGCCTCTGTTCTCCACCGCGTGTTAGCACCGGGCCACGGAGGCTGGGTATTTGCATCAGACACCTATCGTGTGGACCCGATTAGATTGTCAGCTGGTTGAGAGTAGCGACCGTCTTTTGTAATTGTCTTAGGACACAGGCTCATTACCTGTGAAACAGGGATAATCTTTCCATTTCTTCTCAAATACGGCAATTCAACTAAAGTCCACGCGAGCCTTTGGAATTTGGGGGAGAAAGTGGATCTGAGACCCGAGGTGGGTAGATGAGCCCATGCGGTTCCCCTCAAAGCACACCCTCTGTCTTCTGAATGCCCTATTAGAGCTTACCCAGTTCTCCTGCAGATTCCTCCTGGAGCTCAGTGCCAGATAAACAGTCTCTCAAATTTCTTACATGTTATGAGGCATTGCAGATGACTCTGTATAATCAAATATGCCATTGCACATCTCATTTGTAATTTCACAATTTAGCTCTCTGCGCCATTTAAGCACATATAGAGCCTCTAGAGAAATCCTTATTTTTTTCCTAAAGCTTTCCTATGTGAGCTTTGTGCTGATTTTGGTCTTTGCTATGTCTAATAAGATTCGCGCGAAGTTTTCTCATTACGAAAGGCTTTATAAAATTTAAAGAACGTTGGAAATAAGCCCTGGCCTAATACAAGTCAAGGTGGGCCGGGGAAGCATCAGGCAGAAGGCCCAGATGAGGAGCTGAATGTTCTTTTCCTCTTCTGTCTATTCCATTTGTGTTTGGTGGCTGCTTTATAACACAGGCAGTTCTTAGGCATTTATAAAGCAGACCTCCTGCGTCACATCTGACTTGAGACAACTACCCGGTAAGCGAGGCAGGGCAATTATTATTATCCCCATTTTACAGATGACAAAACTGAGGCTTGTTAGCAGATTTCCCAAATGCCTGAAGCTAATGCCAGTTAATGACCTGCCGGTCTAGGGATCGAACACAACGCAGATCTTTTGATTAGAAGTCTAGTGCCTTCCTTCCTAGAGACAGTCCTTTGTCGTTGCTGAGCTGAGATTTCAGAGATGAGATTGTGACACGTGGACGGCACTGGCCATTAGTTCTTGAATCCGTCTACCACTTCCCGTCCCCACCGTGCTCTCCAAGCCGTGCCAATGCCATTTCTCACTTGGGTGACTGCCAGAGTCCTCGGTTGTTTTCCCTACTTCCAGTCTTGACCCACCCACGTCTAATATCCACAGTGCAGCATAAATGACTTAATTAGATAAAACCTTCCTCATGAAGCTCTGCTGCTTAGCGCACTTTATGGCTCCCAGGGTCTCCAGAAAAACATCTAAACTCCTTAATGGGGCCTCCACGGGTCTACGTGAACTGACGCTGCTTGTATCCCCATAGCTACCTCCTGTCACCTTTCTTCCAGAATCGAAGCACCAACCCCTTCCCATCATCAACCTCTCTTCTTTTTATGATCCACTGTCGTCTTCTCCCTGCTTGATCTTCTCCTCTTCATAATGTTTAATGCTTTTGGAGCAGTTTGTAACCACCCCCACAAATAAAAGCCTGTTTATAACTTATTGCTGCTATCAGCCCTGGTGGTAGCATTTATTTTGGTTGCATACTTTAGAGTTTGTAAAATGCTGATAATACTTTTAATAATTAGAATGAGAACTGAGGTGGGCAGGGATCCGTTTTATAAACGAACACCCTGAGCCTTGGCGATGTTACGTAACCTGCCCACCTGCACGTCGCGGGCAAGTGGCGGACCCAGCATTTGAAAATCAAGTCTTGAGATTCTAGTTCACACGAAATCATGTAACTTGTCTGCATCGTTTATCAGCTCCTGCAAAGCATTGGGGGATATGCAGGAAAGGAGGCACTGCAGAAAACTGACAGCCTAGAAGGACCCTTGCGTGCGAAGTGTTCTAGGCAGAGGCAGGAGAGGCATAAAGAAGGGGAGGAAGACGATGCTTCTGGAACAGCGGGCACATGGGCTCATTAACCTCTGCCAAACAGTCTCTAATCTCTCCTGTCTCCCTGTTGACAAGAAATAAGTCAGAGGGGAATTTGTGTGGCAAACTTTCACCTGCAGGGACAAGCTCTCTAGAGATGAAAAAAAAAATCATGAGTGGACAGAGTTTACTGTTCTATGCTGAGTCATGGGGGTGATTCTTTTTTTCTTGGAATAATTGGAAATTATTCTCCTGGGGAAAATATCAGTGTTCCCGACTGCATTGGCTAAATGGCAGGAATGCCAAGGACCATACAGCTCCAGGTACAACTTCTAACATACCAAGAGCCTTTCCTGGCTGAGTCGCTCGTCCCTCGTGTTCCCATGCTGCTCTTTCTGTAACAGACAGTAAAACCCTGCAGGAGAGTTAAGGAAGATGGGCTCAGAGTCCTCCAGGTAGCTAACAAGAAGCCATTTAAGAGGAGGAACATGACCCAAGAAGAGAGGAAAGGTTATGTGAAGACACGGAAATAGTTAAAACATGGCAGTTTCCACAGCAAAATGCGGGGAATGGGAGTTCCAGAACCTAACTGTCGATTGAGCTGTAGGAGGCTGAGAAGGAGGAAGAGTGGGGGATGGCTCCCAGAAGTCCAGAGCAGGTGGGAAGGTGACAGTGTCACTTCATGAGACGGGAGATTAACGAGCAAGTTCTTTCCCTACCTCTTGTCCTTTATTCTCTCAGATCTAATGACCAGCACCGTTGAAAGCACCTTGAACCTGATGGGCCTGTGCGTGTTTGTGTCTGGGACGCTGAAGACAGCTCTGGTCTGGAGATGGGAGTTTGGGATACCGCGGCACACGGAAGGGAACTGAAACCATGGGTGGTTGGGATCACGTGGGAGAAAGTCTGGAGGGGGAAGAGGCCTACCTGAGGTGGCTGAAGGACAGAGTTCTCATCCCAAAGTCAGAAATGGGAGACAAGAGAAACGGAAGCAACGTGGTTGTAATTGTGAAGGCGGTAGGGTATGTCCTGTCCAAAGAGCGAAGAAAAGACAACATAAAGCACAACTGGAGGCATCTAGGAGAGGAAGAGAACGAGAAGAGAGACAAGAGAAGGAAGGTCAGATGAGGGGCGAAGTGCTGGGCGGAAAAAGTGGTTCAGTGTATTGTGGCTTCTCTAGCCTTGAGACACCCTTTCGCATGGCGCCTGCTATGTGCTTGGAAGATGGTCATGGACGCCGAGCTGGGCTCTGTGATTCCTAACACTGTCAGGTGATCACTAGGAAGCTAGTTTAAAAGGAAAGGGCCTTGGGGCGCCTGGGTGGCTCAGTCGGTTGAGCGTCCGACTTCAGCCCAGGTCATGATCTCGCTGTCCGTGGGTTCGAGCCCCGCATCGGGCTCTGTGCTGACAGCTCAGAGCCTGGAGCCTGTTTCAGATTCTGTGTCTCCCTCTCTCTCTGCCCCTCCCCTGTTCATGCTCTGTCTCTCTCTGTCTCAAAAATAAATAAACATTAAAAAAATTAAAAAAAAAAAAAAAAGGAAAGGGCCTTCAGATTTGTGCTCTGGGGAACACCGTTATGTCTTTTGACGCCTCTGCTTTGGGAGGCCACTTGCAAACAAAATTCTCACGGGTCCGCCATACAACGAAGAGTCAGCTGCCCATAGCCTGTGTGAAGTCAGCGGCGCCCCTCAGAAACAACGCATGCATATCCTACACGCCTTGGTGTAGTGAGCGGCTCTTTGTCAGAGTACTCCGACTTCAAATATGCCTCCAAGTCTTAGACTCGTGACCTTTTGAGGTTGTAGGGATCAGCAATTCTAAAAGTCATGGGGGGCGCCTGGGTGGCTCCGTCGGTTAAGTGTCCCACTTCGGCTCAGGTCATGATCTCGCCGTCCGTGAGTTTGAGCCCCGCGTCGGGCTCTGTGCTGACAGCTCAGAGCCTGGAGCCCGTTTCAGATTCTGTGTCTCCTCTCTCTGCCCCTCCCCTGTTCATGCTCTGTCTCTCTCTGTCTCAAAAATAAATAAACGTTAAAAAAATAAAAAAATAAAAAAATAAAAGTCATAGGGGTCTTCACAAACTGATGGTTACCAGAGGGAGGTGGGGGGGAGGGGAATGTGTTACATAGGGGATTAAGGAGGGCACTATTTGTGAGGGGCACCGGGCGATAGGTGGACGTGTTGGATTCCTGTCTTGTCCACCCGAAACTAACATCAAACTGTGTGTTCAAACTGGAATTTAAATCCAAGCTTAAAAAAAAAAGGTCATAGGTTCTTGCATCCAAGGTCCTGACTGTGCTCTAGACCGTGCTCTAACAAACATACCTTCAAGTCTCAGTTGCTTAATTCAATCCAAGTTCATTTGTCCAGGATGTCAAGGCCAAGGTCTGGTCCGTGGACCAGCAGCGTTGGCATTCTCGGGGAGCCCGTGAGAATTCAGGACCCCCTCGGACCTACCTTCAGCTCTACAACTTAACAAGATCTCTGAAGTGACATGTCTGCATGTTTGCATTTGGGAAGCCCTGTTCTAGATTCCCCAAGCCTCCTTGATGGGTGAAGGCGACTCATCTTTCTCATTAAGAGGGAGAGAAAGAGGGGCGCCTGGGTGGCTCAGTCGGTTAAGCGTCCGACTTCAGCTCAGGTCACGATCTCGCGGTCCGTGAGTTCGAGCCCCACGTCGGGCTCTGGGCTGACAGCTTGGAGCCTGGAGCCTGCTTCGGATTCTGTGTCTCCCTCTCTCTCTGCCCCTCCCCCGTTCATGCTCTGTCTCTCTCT
>NC_064808.1:87930409-87992776 GCF_023721935.1 Panthera uncia | reverse complement strand
ACTGGAGCCTGCTTCGGATTCTGTGTCTCCCTCTCTCTCTGCCCCTCCCCCGTTCATGCTCTGTCTCTCTCTGTCTCAAAAATAAATAAACATTAAAAAAAAATTTTTAAAAAAGAGGGAGAGAAAGAAATGAGACTCAATGAAACAGAAGGGGGCAAAACCCAAAGAGGCGTTCTGATCTTTGGGGAAATCATTGCATTCTACCAAACTATGGGAAGTCTGTTTCTAAAATCCTGGCACACTGTTACCAGAGCCTAGGCTACAGGAGCCTGCCTTCTTCATCCGTGACCCGTGGCACCGTGGAGTCAGATGGCCCCTCTCCTATACCTGCTTCATGGGGGGTCACAGGCCAGGCCGGGCTGACTTCCATTTCCCCCACTTGCCTCTTTGCTCTTGCAGCTTGGGCACACAGGTGGGAAGAAGAGGGACTAATTGACTGCAGTAAGTCCTATTATACAACTGGAAAATCTAGCACAGATTCTTTTCCCTCGTGGCACCCCAAAGCGCTGGCGTTAAAGGGGTGATTACTGGCCCTTTATTATCCTCATTTTGGTAAAGCTGTAGTTTCTCCCCCACACCTATGTTCAAGGTTAATTCTGTGTTATTTTCTCCCTGCAGGCCTGTGCCGAGTGCCACAGGGAACAGCGTTTAGCAACACTAAGCAGGGAGAGGCAGAGAGCAGCGTTAACTTCACACAGGACTTGGAAATTGGCTTCGTCTGATGGCAGGAGATTGTGTGTTTTTATGGTGTTAACTGTGGAAGGGTGAAAAGCAGCCGGCGCTCAGGAGCGCAAACGCAGCTCCTTCCCAGGAGCCCTGGTGCTCTGTGCTGTGGGAGTATGTGCTGGAAGGGGTACCGGGGGAGAGGAAGGATGCTTTGCGGTGCGGGGACGGGCTCTCAGGAGATGAGGTGATAGCGAGCGTGCACAAGGTTTGGCCTGAGTGGAAGGGATGAGTGGGGGAAGCGTTCTGTCTCAGGCAGAGCCATTTCAGACACCCACACGTTTACCCCACAGGCCACTGAAACCAGAGACAGTCCAGCGCAGAGAGGGGAAGCCAGCAGTCACAGAACCAGTCTGGGCAGAATCTTCTTTTTATTTATTTTTTTTAATTTTTTAATGCTTTTATTATTAATTTTTGAGAGAGAGAAAGAGACAGAGCGCCTGCAGGGGAGGGGCAGAGAGAGAGGGAGACACAGACTCCGAAGCAGGCTCCAGGCTCTGAGCTGTTGGCACAGAGCCGACGTGGGGCTTGAACCCACAAACCGCGAGATCATGACCTGAGCCGAAGTGGGACGCTTAACTGACTGAGCCACCCAGGCGCTCCAGGACAGAATCTTCTGATTCAAAACCCCCGTTCTCTCCCTTCTTTTAATGAAGACTCCTAGTTTCCCACACAACATCCACTCCTCCTCTTCCCCGTACGACTCTGATTTTATCCTGGGTGGCAAGATACCAGGAAAGAGATGATGTTTTCCCGTCTCCTTTGCAAGGACGCGTGGCTCATCAGACGTGAGCAGAGGTCATTAGGAGAGGCTTTTAGGCAAGTCTTTCAACGGGGCTGACTTCAGGGGGGCGGGGGGGGGGGGGGGGGGCAATTCCTATGTGCCCTTCCTCCTTCTTTCTGCCCGAAGTGTGGGCATCTGTTTGGTTCTGGAGGTCGATACGAAGACAGAATCACGTAACTAGAGACAGTGAAGCAGACATTTAGGAGGACACTGATTCCTGGATGACTGCTATCGCTGCCTATAGTTGCCTTTGGGACTTCCGCCTAAGAAGCCACGTGTTTGAATTTTCTGTACAAGTGGGAAACTCAGTTCTATGTTACTTACCTCTCCCCCGTGCTCCCTGTCTTAGGTGGGGCAAGTAAATCCAACTACAGTGACAACTTGCAAATCCTACTGGCTTCACCCAATGCTAGTGCCATTCACATTAAGCTTAATGCAGTGATAATGGGCTAGCGGGCAGGCTTTCTGGGACTCAGGCGGCTCTGCCCCTTCCATCTCTGCTGAACTATATGCCCTCCGTGTCCTCTTTATGCAGGCAGTGGGTGGGGAAAGCTGGCAGGAATAGCATGTGGGAGAGTCTTGTGGGCTACACCCAGATACTGCACCAGCCACCTCCACCGAGTTCTCATTGGCCAGAATTCAGTCACATGGCCCCAAAGGCAGCTGGGGGATGCCGTTTGGTTTTGTGCCCAGGAGGAAACAGAAATGAGTTTTGGTGAATGTTCATAGTTTGCCAAGCACATCTTTTCATGAAAAAGGAAGGAAGGAAGGGAGGAAGGAAGGAAGGAAGGAAAGGAGGAAGGAAGGAAGGGAGGGAGGAAGGAAGGAAGGAAGGAAGGAAAGGAGGAAGGAAGGAAGGAAGGAAGGAAGGAAGGAAGGAAGGAAGGGAGGGAGGAAGGAAGGGAAAGATCAGCAAATGCTCAATTGTTCTCCAGAAATAATTAAAGCATGTTTCCTGGGACACAGAATATGTCACGTCACCTGATTCCCAAAGAAATCTATGGGTTACCTAGTGTTCTTTTCCTTCAGAAGGGTTTTATTCAGTGCCTGCCATGTTCAGAGCACTGTGGTCATAACCCATGAGTGGGAGTAGCTCTCCACGGGAGCCAGTGTGGATTCACAGTGCCCCCCAAGATCAGACCGCAACAGGCTGTTTGGCCCAATGTTGCTGACTCACCATTGGATCTGGAAGGTGAACTGGATGGATCTGGATGATCTGGATCCAGATCCAGAACTGGATGGATCTCACCTGGATCTGGATCTTTTGTTGTCACTGCCCCTGAGCCAACAGCTCCCCTTTTCTGAGCCTTGGTTTCCCTATTTCCTCATCGGTAAAGTAGAAATAATAATAAATGCCCTCTAGGTTTCTCTGTCTCTGTCTCTCTTTTGGAAAATTAGAGTAATGCCGTAAAGCACCTAGCCCAGAGTAGAGGCTCAGTAATTGGTAGCTGTAATTCTTATCTATTTCTGACTTCTCTTTAATTGGCTCTTTATTGTCTGTAGAGTAAAACTTCAGAGTCTGGCATGAGACGTTTCTCTGGCTCAACCTCCGTTTCCAGGACCACGTCCTGCCACTGTCTTCATTCGCTCTTTATTTCTCCTGGTGCTTTGCCTCTAATGTGGGGTCTGTCAGCCTCGGTGTTAGTGACATCTGGGGCAGGGTAGTTTTTGCTGGAGGGACTGTTCTGTACCTAAGGAGAAGCCAGGAGCGCCTCCCTCCCTCCAGCCGTGACAACCAAAGATGTCCCCAGATTTCAGCAAATGTCCCATGGAGTTGTAATCACCCCCGTTTGAGAACCCCTATTCTAACATTTCTCATTCCTTTGTCTCCCTGTTACATACTGACTCATCTTCAATGCCTACCTCTACTGTCCTCCCACCATAAAGCTTTCCTTGTCTTCTCCAGGAAGAGTTAACAGCTAATTGCTTCGTCCTCTGTCCTTTACTTGTTTATTTTTTTCTTTTGTGAGCATTTACTTTTATGATAACTTGCCTGCCCACTAGACTTGCTGCCTATTGAGCGAACCCGTCTTGCTCATCTTTTCATCCCCGGAATTTGGCACAATGTCTAGCAGATAGAGTACTATGTGCTCCACAAGGAGTACTCGGATGGGTGCCTGGAAACATGCTCCTGATGGAATGTGGTTCTTTCTCAACACCTGGTGTCAAGGGGGCAATGGAGAGATGGTCAGGATGTTCGAAAAGGAAGAATGGATAGGATTACCACAGGGCTCAGGAAAGACACAGCAGTCCGGGAGGAAATCTGGGGAGCCTTCATCCGCTTTTCTATGTATATAGAAAACATAAAGGCATAAAATGGCAATACCACAAAATAGGTGTTAGGAAGGTCCAAATGAACCACTGAAGGCAGGGCCAGTATAGAATTTCAAAAAAGGGTGAGCCCGGGGGACTGGACCGGTGGGAGAAGAAAGGGCATCTGATGAGAAAAAGGTTACATCTCTCACCATGTCTATGACATGAAACACATGACTTGCCCTGGCTCCAATCCAACCAAATCGGCCTCTTTGCTATTTCTCAACACTGTGTGCCCACCTCAGAGCCTTTGCACCTGCTGGCTCCTTTGCCTACAGTGGTTTTCCCCAGAAGCCTAACTTAGTCCCTCATTTAATTCAGATATCTGCTCGGATGTCAGGCCATTGGGTCGCTAGATCTATAATAATATCCTTCTCAATTACTCTCTACCCCTCAGCTGGGGTAACTCACTGAATGTAAGTTACACGGGGACAGGATTATTGTGTTTGTTGCTTTCGTTCACGGCTGTATCTTCAGGGCCTACACTGTTTTGCACCCAGTAGGTGCTCAGGTATTTGTGGATTGAGTAAGAGGGTGAATGAGTGCGTGGAGTTTGTCTTGAGTTGGACTTGGAATGAGGACTGAGGAGTGGAAGCATGAGTGTGGAGCCAGCAAGTGGGTGTGGGTGGAAGCGGGTGCTAACTCAGAGATCTGGTGAGACCTACTAATCTCCTCTCAAGGTGTCTGAGCGAGCCGGGACCTCTTCCTCCAAGGCTGGCGGGCAGCAGGGGCGGGGGCCAGAAGGATTTACATTTGGCCGGTTATTTCTGCTAAGGCAGACATGTTAGCAAAGATAATCGTAAAATATCAAGTGCCATGGAAACACTTATTAATACCGGGGGCTGGTGGTCCAATGGAGCCGGAGGCCCGCTCTGGCTCCGATGAACAGCCAGCAGTTCACAAGCGCGTCCAAAGCACTTGGTTTCTTGGACCGAAAATCACAATCCTCAGTACACAATGATTTAGTGCCTTCTGTCAGAGCGTCTCAAAGCATGTCACCAGCAGTCACCCTGCCCACGTCCTTGGGAGGAGGTGCACTGAGCAGCAGGTGCTTCGTCCAGTTTGTTTTTGACTAATATGTGTTGGAAGCTTGTGCCCTGTTTTCCACGATTACACATCCCCGTTTCCTGTCGCTGCAGCCTGTGTCTGGGCTGTTCCTTTGCTCTTCTTCCCCCGCAGCATCAAAACCTGCTCTTACCTGGCCATTCTGGATTTGCAGAGCCAATTAGGAGAAGGAAGGAAGCGCCAGGATGCAGCTGGTCAGGACACTTTGCCCCTTTTAGTGCCAACAGGAGGGGTCAGAGCTGTACCCTCCCTGCCATGACTCAGGGAGGGGTGGAAGAAGGAGAAGGGGTGGGGGAGACACGCTGGGGGGCAGTTTGCTTCTGTGTGGTGCTCACTGTTTCCCAGGCAGGCTGCATGTCTCTTCGTGGAGTGACAGGAGCTGGTGGGTGGGAGACAAGGGTGATTCCATGAGATGCCAGAAATAAGGAGCCACTGAGGACAGCTGTGTGTCATATTGGCCTCTCACATTTGTCCCTGCTCATGGAAGGAAGGAAGGAAGGAGGAAGGGAGGAGGGAAGGGAGGGAGGGAGGGAAGGAAGGAAAGAAGGAAGGAAGGGAGGGAGGGAGGGAGGGAGGGAGGAAATTCACATAGGTTCTGCATTCAGAAATCGGAAATCTCGAGGCTTTGAAGCCTTTCCCTGTAGAAGCTGGTTTCTCTTAAGGATATTCCTGTGTTCTCTTGCTTTGATGGTTCAAGAGTAAACAAATCTGGTGTCGTTCACCAAAATGCTTTAGAGACCCAGAACAGGTAAACCCCTCCTCCCTCGTATCCATTCTAAGCAAATAATGGACCATTTCTTAAGTCCTCACAGGGCTGGGTAACTGTGCGTCCACAGGGCTTGGCAGAGGTGATGGGAAACTACTCCCCGATTTCGGTGGTCCCAGAATAGGTGATATGACTCTCAGGGCGCTGGCCTCGACCCCTCCCTGGGACTGGTCTGCACCCACCCCAGATCAGGACGTGGGCTCAGCAGACAGTGGAATCAGTGCAGGGACCCCAGACTTCTTGGTGGCCAGGACTGACTCAGGTGTGGGGCGCTCACTGGACATGCTCACCAGCCGGTGCTGGCTCCGAGGCAGACACCTTGCACTCCCTGTCATCTTCTCGCTTTCCGTTTTAGATGCCAAAGGCGGGAGGTGGAGGGAAGAGAGACTGAGGACTCTAGGCGAGCACGCTGGAAAAGCCTGGGACAGAGGATGGGGTGGGGTGGCTTATCTGACTTGTCCAGTGCACCCCGATTCTGCGCCTGCCCTCTGCCGCCTCCTTTATCCCCAGGCCGGTCCCTTTCAGCCTGGAACCGGCTCCCTGCCTGTCTGCCTCACCCTCTCTACCTGCTCAGAAACCCGGCTCCTGCTATTCCTTTTGATGACTTCTCCTTAGTTGCCACGAAGAAGTGCTCGTATCAGCAAACAGATGGCGGCTGAGGCATGTAGCATAAAATATATTTATCAAGGCAAACAGCTGTAGCCCATTTCATTCGGCAGATTTCTATTAAAAGTTCTCCAGAGCTACAAGCCGCTCTGAGGCGGCAATCTGAAGGCAGCCCAGGGTGCACGGCTTTGTGCCGCTCTCCTCCCCCGGCCTTTCTTCGCAGGGCAAAGAGAAGGCGGCCAGGCTCCAGAATTCTCGTTTGCCGGCTTCAAAGTGCGGCCTCGCCTCTCCTGCCTCACTGGGCAGAGGGGCCCTTCCAAGTGCTCCCACCTTCCCGGCGGGGTGCTTTGATGAACAAAGGGACTTGGGGGGGGGGCACACAATTACCGGGTGCTGTGAGGGCAGAGTGGCCACTCTGGGCACCTGTCGTGTCCTCCAACCCTGCCGAGGACAAGTCCACTCGGAGGGGCGCTGGGAACCGTTAATCGGCCTCTGTTCCCTGCCTCCAGCCACCCTCACACTCTCTCTGTGCTTCATGCTCGCTTTGCTTTATTTTGTTTTGTTTTCTCATCGCCAGGACATTGCTGTGGTCTCTCCTTTATTGTGGTTTGGAATTGGGAGAGCTGGGATCTATTCCAGGCTCTGCTGTTAATTTGCTTTGAACTTGGGCAATCCATTTCATTTGTCTGGGCTCTTTGTTTCCTCTTAGAAGGATGAGATTGGATTAAAGGAGCTAACTCAAGTGCCTCTAGAGGCTAGGCAGGTAATGCAGGTGTGAATGGCCAGGTGTAGACAATACCCAAGTGCATAGTGTGTGCCTTTCTGAAAGGCATCCTTTTTTTTTTTTTTTTTTTAATTTTTTAATGTTTTATTTATTTGTGTGTGTAACAGAGAGAGAGGGAGACACAGAATCGGAAGCAGGCTCCAGGCTCTGAGCTGTCAGCCCAGGGCCTGACGCGGGGCTCGAACTCACGATGTGAGATGACCTGAGCTGAAGTCGGACGCTTAACCCACGGAGCCACCCAGGCGCCCCTAACAGGCATTCTTAAACTGAAGAGCACTCGGAGGTTGTGGGGCCCCATTTGGTAGGTGGGCCTCTATTCTGTGACCCCCTCCTAGATTCATCCTTTACCAGCACACCATCAAGTGCTAATACTCTGTAATAACTATTGACCAATAGGGTGGTCTATAGGAAAAGTACTGCTTTTTGAAGTTTTATTTTAATACGCTTTTTTTAGAGCAGTTTTAGACTCCCAGCAAAACTGAGAGGTAGGAACAGGGTGGCCCTACACCCTCTGCCCCCGCACATGCGTGCTCCTCCACGCTCCACATCTCCCACCAGGTGAGACTTAGTTACAATCTATGAGCCGACATCGACACATCATTGGCACCTACAGTTTACGGTTGACATTAGCGTTCACTCTCAATTTGTCCGTCCTGTGTGTTTGGACAAATGTATAATGACATGGACCCATTGCTGTAGTGTCATACAGGGTGACTCGCTGCCCTCAAATCTTCTGTGTCCTGTCTACTTATTTTATTGATCCTCTTTTATTGATCCCTTTTGCATTTTTTTAAAAGAGGGATGATGAAGTAAGTAATAGGAGACCCTGAATGTTCTGCCTATCAATATGGGGACCGCCCATCATCTTGAGAAGTCACGTGGTTTCATGGGTCAGAAATAGGGACTCTGGAGTCACACTGTCTGGATCCAAAGCCCAGCTCTGCTTCTTAATAACTGTGCGGCCTCTCACAGGTTATTTGACGATACGCCGATGATACCTCGCGGTAGATGATTTAAATATACCTCGGTACCTCTCGGTTTCTTCTCAACTCAAAACAAAAAATGGCAATAAAAATAGTACCTACTTCATGGAGCTGTTGTGAGGATTACATTGATCAGTCTGAATAATTCATCTAGAACTATGCCTGATGGAGAGCAAGTGCTCAATAAATGCTAATTGTTATTTATCGAGATGACCTTCCGGCGTCGGTGTGTTTGCATAAAAGAGGTGAAACATGCAGTGAGTGGTTTTGTGGGGCTGATAGTTACAAATAACCAGTGGCATAAGGCTTGTCTCCTCCATCAGACAGACGATCCTTCGGCTCTTGCTTCCAATCAAGACAACAGACTAAAAACTCTTCCCATATATGATACACTTTGACATGCACCACCTAATTAGATTCCTTGGAGGGGAAGAGACAAGTGCCCCTTCCTTTTTTACAAAGGCAGAAGCACACATTCAAAGAGGTTACATAATTTGTTCAAAGCCTCCCAGCTGGCCAGTGTCAGCGTTAGGCCCAAGATAGTGGATTCCCTTGACCGTGGTCTCTCCCACTCCGCAGGACTGCTTTTCCACGCGTTAACCAGCTGCTTGTGATTACGGCGAGTTGACATGTTACAGCAGGACAGCTCTGTTAATTTGCAGGGTTTCTCAAACTTGCCCCAAAGCATCACTTCAGGTGCTCGTCCAGAACCCTGATTTCTGGACCCTAATCCAAGCCTATGAATCAGAATTCCCAGAGGAGAGACCCAATAACCTGTGTATTGAGCACACACATAGCTGATTCTCATGATCAGCTTATGCTGGGAAATCAACCTTGGGCCAGAGAATTCTGCCCGTAACACTCACTGGCCAGCTTTGCACCAGACATTGGAATAGCTGTTTTAGGAAGACGTGAAAAGGTCATGAGGAGAGAGGCAAAGAGTGTGGCTAGCTGGAGGGACCAGAAGAACAAACAAAGTCCAGGGCTTATCAATTCAATTTACCAAATAGTTATTGAGTTCTTATTTCTGAGCAAGGCGCCTTGTTAGGTCCCGCATGTCAGGTCAGGAATGTCCTGGAAAGCAAAAGAGCCAGGTATCAGAGCTACCGGCCATTTGGTGGTTAAGGCGATGAATGTACTCACTTGCCTGACCTACTTCCAAAGAGAGGTACCGACACCAGGTGGAGGATGTTATCTCTCAATTTCTGATAGATCATGTTCAACTGAACGTTGCAATCAGCTTTACGCTATTTTTTTGGTCAACGCGTCTTCTGGGAATATGCGTAGTACAACAGGGTGATGTACCGAGAGCTTGGTGTACAAAGGAAAGGCTGTGCCCGGCCTCAAGTAGCCCTCCAGTTCGGTAGGTGAAAAAACAGTTGGAATATGTCATTGCAATATGTAATCCAGGGCAATTATCAATCCATAACTATAGCACTCCAGGTAATGGTTGGCTCCCTCTTCAGTTAATGGTGTGTGGACACGTCTCCTCACTCGCCATCAGCCTACCACGAGCACTTTCCTGCCTAGGTCCTTTTTCTCATGCAGTTTTAATTTGTCCTGTTATCCCTTCATTCCCAAGCTCCGCCCATAAAAATTCTATCAGTGTTTCCAGGCTCAAGTTGAATCCCACCAAAACCAAACTATTTCTATCCCTTTTAGTAAGGCATGACCTACACATCCTTTGGAATGCCCAGTTTCAAACGCCCTCATGATCCTATGTCCTGCCCTACAGTTTGTTGTAAGCCTGGAGCTGGGGTTTTGCCAGTGAATATTGGCATACAACTCCACCCACAGCAGGTGTCGGATAATCGTGTGGTTTACCAGTTGGCTTATTTGCAGAGGACATAGATGCGATGAAACCCAAGTCTCTAAGTTTGATTCCTGAAGGTGGCCTATGTTAGCTGGGCATTTTAGGCTGTACCTGATGGAAACCCAATTCAAATCGTTTTAAGTAATAAAGGGATTTGACGACTCGCATAACTGAAACATCTGTGGGGGTAACTTCGTTAGCTTCAAGCACAGGTAGAGCAGAATTTGTAAATGTCGTCAGGAGTCTATTCATCTCCCTCTCTTACCTCTTCTTTTTTCCATGCCAACCTGATACTTGGATGGACTATTTCCATGTCAGAGCAAAGATGAGTCTTAGCATCTCTGGGCTTCTATTTTACCCACTCAGCAAACTCAGAGGAAAGATTGAGTCCTAATGAAAGTCCAAAATCTGCCCCTCATTGTGAGTCTGATTGGCCACTGCTGAATCCAAAGGTCCTTAGCTCCACTGGAGCCACAAGAATGGAGATTGGATATAACCGTAAATACATTTCTTATATAGAAAAAGGCGAGAAGGGGGTGGATGCTGAACAGGCAAAAACAACAGATGTCCAATCCAGAGTTATTTAGCTTTCCATAGGAAAACACTCGAAACAAATTACTTTCTTAAACACTGATTTCATTTCTGATGCTAAACAGGCATTGTAAAAAGTGCATGCATTAATCATAAGATGAACCAGTCCCAAAGCACGTGAAAAGCTCTGTGCAACTTGTCTTCACGATAGAATAGACACCTCAAATCACAACCCATGCAAATTTATCCTAAGGAAGTAATCGGAGGTGCATACAAAGTCAAGGCTGTTAATTGCAGCAGTGTTTGTAGGAAGATAGCTAAAAATTTAGAAATGACATAAATCTCCAAAATAGAGAAATAGTTAACTGCATGATAGTATATCCATGAAAAGTGATGTTCTGGAAATGTACTTGAGATAGAAAAATGCTCAGGAAATTATGATACAGCGGTAAACACAAATGCAGAGACACAAAAGTATTTGTGTCTTCGGATCCCAAATTTGTATGAATGTACACAGTTCTAGCAAAGGCTTACAGGAAATACGCGGTGATGTTAACAGAGTTTCATCTTTGCAAAGTAAAATCACGGGTGAGCTTTCTTCTCCTTTATACTTTTTGTTTCCCAATTTTTGCCCAAGAATACTATTCTTGCATGACTGAAAAAAAAAAACACGTTGTAGATTTCTAAATTCATGCTTCAGTGTCAGTGCAATTGAAAATGCATCCCAATGAATTTATGGTGGCTGCAAAGTGGGGCAGCCCATTCTCTCTGGGACACAGCCCAGATTACACGCAGAGAGGAGATTTGCAGACTGCCTTGCCCCAGGCTAGGCAAGAGGGCACCATTTGCTTCTTTTTCTCATGGGCCTGGTTCCCTGTTATTTCCATATGGGTTGCACCTTCGTTTGCTGCTCACTTAGCCTTTGGGGAAGATAACCACTCCCTCCTTATTTATTAATTGATGGAGGAAGAAAGGGAGAAAGGAAAAGGAGAGAGAGAGAACCAAACTCTCCCCCCACCATAGGACTGCAATAAAGGAGCATATGTATCCACTAAAAAAATTTCTTGGCGACAAAAGCTTTTTAATTGAACACAGTCTCTTCAGCCAACTTATGTAAATTCTATCCCAATTTTGGGCATCTATTTTGAGCACAGAGAGAAGCGGTATGAATCTTGCCCTAAAATTGTGCTCAACAGAAGGGGTGACACCATATGGATGCCATGTTATCGGAGCCTGTCACCTGCTAACCGAGATGAGAAATTACAGGTTCTAATCGCCTCCCCCGCTGCCTGAGCAGCCCTGGAGGGTGGGGGGCACGTTGGGCATCAAGGTTTGGTGTGACAACCTAACACTTGCCTGGGGCTTTGTAGCCACAGGTGTCTGGGAGGTCGCAAGGTAAAGGATAAGGTGAGCAGCGGCTCTGCAAGCGGGCGGAGGGTGGGGGGCGGGGGAGGGCTTGCTTCTACCTCAAGGAAGCTGGATTTCCGATTTCCTTCCCCTCAGCTTAATTGGGATCTGGCTCATCCTGTAAACGACTACCACCCGAGAGTCAGTGGTGACAGGCTAGACTGACCTTGAGTGACTCTCCCATAGAAGTCAGAAGGTGGGAGGGGAGCAGTGTACTTATTAGTGGAGAAGATGGGGAAAGTGATCAAGGAGGTTGGTGGACCATTCGGAGCATCCACACCCATGGGCATCTCAGCACAAACAACGGCACCCCCACCCCCACCCCCACCCCCAGTGTCTCAGGAGAAGGATGAGTTTTGTCCCATGACCATGAGATGTGCAGGAGGTTGCCTGTAAGTCAAATGATAGAATGTGGGAGGGAGGGGAGGCAGGTTGCCTATCTTTAGTCCACAGGCAGCCTCTGACAAATCTGGAGATTTTCTCTGGAGAGGCATTTATCACAGATGATTGTTCTATTGTTTTTTTTTTTTAATTTTGATTTTATTTTAATTAATTAATTTTTATTTATTTTTAATGTTTATTTATTTTTGAGAGAGAGACAGAGCGTGAGCAGGGAAGTGGCAGAGAGAGAGAGAAAAAGAGAGAGAGAGAGAGAGAGACAGAATCCGAAGCAGGTTCCAGGCTCCGAGCTGTCAGCACAGAGCCCAACGTGGGGCTCGAACTCACGATGTGAGATCGTGACCTGAGCTTAAGTCGGATGCTTAACTGACTGAGCCACCCAGAAGCCTCTGATTTTTTATTTTTATATATATATATTTTTCCAAATAACTGTTAAATATGTTGCAGGGAAAAATAAAGTGGGCACACTCTACATTTATTTTCTACGCCTAACTTTTCTTCCCATGGTCACTTCAATATGTACGCTAAACTCAGACGCCAATTCAATTTCAGAATGTTTACTATTTTTCTCTCCTTGTCCCTTAAGTACTGAAACTTTGTATCGGCTAGCTGAGTACGTGGATGTTATCATATTGATGTGCTCACCTTGGATGATTTGAGTAGAAGGATGCATAAGATAGCAGTGTGGATGACAGTTCTAAAAATAGGAGCTCTCAGAGGACAGGGCTCAGTGTCCCCAGCGCCTAGTAGAGAACCTGGCACGGAATGAGTGGCAAAAAAGTGTTCCTAAATAAGTGGACACACGATTTCCATTTCTTACCCATTTTTGCTTGAGGAGTTAGAGGGTACAAGAAGCCAATGGGGTTGCCTTTGAAGACTGTTGGGTTCCATAGTGAAAGCGACAGGCTAGAAGTTAAAGACCTCCAAGTCAATTGAGAATTTGAAGGCCATTTATTTCACCAACATTCCTTAGTTTTCGCTTTACAAAATGGGGGTTCTATAAAAAACGCCATGTATCAGTAATTCCAGGCTCTAGTATGCTCACTGATCTTCTTTCTCCTTTGCCTGGCTGAAGAGTGTTTGGGTTTTATGAGAAGTAGTATTTTCTATCCAAATAACTCACCTCGTCTGTGGAAGATGTCCTCCCTTCCTTCCTCCCTTCCTCCCTCCCTCCCATCCTTCCTTCCTTCCTTCCTCCCTTCCTTTTACCATAAATACTCATTGAACACTTACTGTGTACTAGACAGCATGATGTTTATTTGGGGTAAAAGAAATGAATGAGACATGCCTGACTTCAAAGAATTTACAGTTTAAGGAAGCAAACTGCTAAATCTGTAGTTATAGCGGCTTCCTATGTGTTTATATGGACATATGAAGGGTTCTATGGGAATACAGAAACGAGGTATCTAAGTCAGATATCAACTCCAAAATAGTAAAAGAGGTTCAAGCATGGCTTATAAGATTGTGTGTGTGTGTATGTGTCTGTGTGAGAGAGAGAGGCGAGAGGAGAGAGAGAGAGAGAGAAAGAGAGAGAGAGAGAGAGAGGTGAAGAAGGAAAGAAAAGTAACAATTCATACAATACACTCTGTGTTAGGTATCACTTCTTACTGGAGAAACCATCTACGAGACCTCCCACTTTCAATGTTGTTTTGAGGAAAAATTGAGGAAATATATGTGAAGTACTTATGATAATTCCTGATTCATAAAAATACAAAAAAATAGTAGTTATGATGGTGGTCATAGTAGTAATATCATTATATTGTTATACACAGTTCAGTTCAATGAACGTTCAAGAATCTCTAGTATAGGCAGATACTTTATTAAAGTCCTGAAGAAACATATGTTGTAGCAAAGAATAAGGATATGCAAATGATTAATTAGAATATAAGATAATGTGTGCAAAAAGAGAAACATGAAAAGAATGTAGAGAAGTAGTTTAGGGAAAGGAATGCTTAAAATGATTGGGATAGTCTGAAAAAAGTTTTAAAGGATGAAAAGGAGTTTGCCATACAGACCCAGAGTGGGAAAGAAGGGCATGGCAGGTGAAGGAACCAATCAACATGGTCTGTTCAAGGAATTTCTAGAGAACAGATGAGAATTGTTGCGTATGGAAAGCATGTTAGCAGTGGGATAACATTTTTAACAAATGACTTGGCAGTAAGGAGTCACTGGATGCATATGACTATTATCAGACTCATCTATCTGTATTGTGACTTCTCCATATTTGTCGTCTCCTAGAGGATTGCAAACTCTTTGAAGGAAGAGATGTTTCTTATTATCTTCCTTACCTCCAGTGCCTAGTATATGCTATGGAGTCAATATTTGTTGAATGATGGATCAATTAAAATTAATTCCTGAGAAGAATCCCAGATGTTCCCTGATATGGGCTTGGCATTTCAGAGTGTTGGATACCTTCCATCCCCCAGGGTTATCCACCGAGGACACGGAGTGGCTACTTTCCACGCCTGCGGAGAAGGAGGCCAGCCTGAGATGTTTCAGCTGCAGTAGGGAGATTAGCCATTTAATATCAGAGCATCACCTAACAATAAGGTTTTACGCGGTACCAAAAATGAGATATTAGAAGGTGGCTACGGGATAATTCTCTCAGTGTTTTTGTTTATTTATTTATTTATTTATTTAGCTTGTTTCTTATAGACAAAGGACAACTGACAGGGTTGGGTTGGGGATTAATTTTAACTAGAATGGATTGCGTAGGAAAGGAAATCTGAAAGCCTTGATGAAAGGCAGTTTTTCAGTAGATAAGTACGGGGTTGGGACAAAAATGGCATAGGATTTCAGTCCACGGGAACAGCTTTGACCACTGGTGCTTTGGAGAGCCCAAGGGGAGGCTCAGAGGGTAGGAACCGTCCCCTGCCTTGCGGACTGACGTCAGTGTGAGTGACTTTTCTCACCTACTACCTTGGAAGGTGGGGATTTGAGTGTTCTTACCTCCCCCCTAGGGTGGGTGGCTGTGCTCTGGAGGAGGTCCCCAAGAATGCTTGTGGGCACCACCCATAGAGCTGAAGCATCTCGAGGGCAGGAAGGAACTGGGTCTTCATTTCCCGCTTTCTATCTCCCGTGCCTGGCTCGGTACCTGGTACCTAATAGGTGTTCCCTAAATATTCAGGGGACCGAGGAAGAAAAATAACAGCTACTGCTTGCAAAGAGCATACTCTGTGCCAGACGCTGTTTTAAGGGCTTTGAATGTCTTAATCCCTTCACCTCTGCAACAAACTTGTGAGGTAGGCATTGTTATGGATAAATGCCAACAAGACGATGGTAGATGGAGCCCGCCGAGTGCCATCTTTGCGCAGCTCCAGTGACGGTACCTACAACCCGGGGCTTTCTCTTGGGGTCAGCAAAGGGCAGCCTGTTGGAGACGACGCCTTTATGGTTGCCCCTGACGCTAACCACTTGCTCAGTAGGGAGGGTTATCTAACAGCTCTAGGTGATCTGGGCCAGAAGGAGAAAAGTTTATGACAGCCATTTGCACGGCTGCGGGCAAAGCCAGGCAGGTCTCAGGCTCCCTGTTGCATGATCACATCGATGGTAAACACACGCCTTTCCTTGAAAGCAAAGCCTTCCGGGAGCTGAGCCTCAGTGTGAAGTGTGCGGGGGAGCCTCTGGGGAAGGCAGGTCACCCTAGATGGTTAGTGTAAACACAGCTGTGATCCCCAGTGGAGAATGGTCTCTTAGTAGCAACTGCTTGGCCAGCAGCTGATCAATCTCCTGCAGTATAGCTGATGGGAGAGTGTCAGTTTCCTTAAGTGTCTCCTCCTCCAAGATAAGCACCTCCCTAGATCCGTGGGGCAGGGACAGACTGGTCTCTGAGCACTGTGTGGGGAGATGGTGCAGGCCCTGGGTCTTGACCTGCTTCCCTCTCCCCAGGAGACTGATGGAGCTCAGGGAGGCTTGAACCATCTTCGCTTGGCATGAATGTTTTCTCCCTGTGGCTCACCTAACCACCGTGACCTCACCTTGGTGGATGTCAGAAACGTACCGCCAGCTTTTGATTATCGAAGCCCGAGGACAGAAGCAATGAGTTATCCAAGAGCGGACAACCCCAGGGCTGATTTTGACTCTGGGATGCCTTAGCTCTTTTAGTTCACTTATGTAGCACCGAAAATCAGAGATAGATGGGACCACAGAGGTAATTGATTCCAAAATCTTTATATCACAGTGGAGAAAGGAAGGGTTAGAAAGGAACTGATATGGTAACATGTCTCATCCGTTAGCAGCTGACCTCAGTCCCCTTCTCCTTCCATTAAACTATTATGCTTTCTGGATATAAACAAATATGTCTATACCAAACTTACTCGGCATCGCTGCCCTGGATGATTAGCGTGAAGAAGATTCCCTGAATTCTTCAGCCAGAAGAACCCAGAAGTCTGCATTTCCCCTGTCGAGGAAATGGGTTTGCCATTTGGGCAGAGACCAGCCGGGGGTTGGTGTCTCTGGTTTGAAGACCCTGGGGGTGGGGGTGGGGAGCTCAGACATTTGGGCAGGGCCTTTGAAGTTGGCTAAGCACAGGTGCGTATTCCAATTCTGCCACCTCCTTACCTTTCTTGTGACTTTAGGCAAGGAAGTTCACTTTTCTGAGGCTTAGTCTCTTACTTTGAGTCTGATCATAAAGTACTACCCATACCACGTTAGGGTGGGGATCTGGACCCCAATGCATCGGGGACCTACGGAGATCCTGATGGACATCATCGCATCTGAGTTTTAGAAACATTGCTACCTACCCTACAAGATTTCTGCAGAAAGAGTCGCAGCCTCACCACAGACCTGTTTCAGATTACAGCTGAGCATGAGGCTAAAAGACTACACAGGCAGCTGCCAAGCAATGTTTTCCAAATCCCCTTCCCAGATGTTTCTACCTCAGCTCCCCGAGACAGCCCATCCCTTCCCGGCCTTATCATAGACACGACGCCCAGGCTGAGAAGCACTGTAGGAGCCCCGGGTTGGAGTGAAAAAGAGGAGAGAGAGGAGAAATCACCCGTGGACCTTTACATCTACATGGTTCTTCCGCTCCTGGCTGGGGGAGCCTGAACGTACTGAGGACACCTGTCATCTGGGCTGTCATCCACCTGACAGGGGCTAGCCTCATTGGCCTACTTGCTGGAGGTTCATTTGCATGTCTGCTTAATTGAATTCCCACCCTGTAAAAATGTATTTTTGTATCGTTGCCTGGAGGCATTCAGGTAATGGGTGCATTTTTAATAAACCCAGGAAGTAAATAACTACTTTCTCCCAGCAAATCCGGAGGGACTAGGGTTCTACTGCAGCTTTGAAAACGATGATACCCAGAATGGGGCTTCAGGGACGTGCACCCGCTGACTCGCCGGGTGATTCTCATCCTTGTTCTCAGGTGGATGAGACACCCTCCGCCCCCCACCCCCCCTACGCTTGTCCCCGCGGAGCCTGGGAGTGAGCCGAGCTGGAAACGCCCTTCCCAGACACCTGCAGGTCCTCACGCTGCCAGCTAACCCCCTCTAGTGTCCATGAAAACAGACTATTTGCCGCTGTGAAAACACAGCCTGCACCCTGGGGTGGTAGAGGACTTTTCGGTGGGTTCCCCACCAGCCCCCTCAGCGCTCCTGCGTCTCAGGCACACAGGAGAGAGAGCCCCAGTTCTCAATTTTGGGTTCCCTTCTGACTCCACTGCAGGCCTGCTCACCTGCCCCTCCTTGCTTCCCTCTACTGCATGGCCTTCACCTCCCCCAGTGCTCGGTAGCTCCGCCCCCCTGCTGCTTCCTCAGGCCCCCCCCCCCCCCCGCTCCCCCCCCCCCCCCCCCCCCCCGTGGCCGTGCCCTGTGATGCTCGCATATCGCCACACTTTTGGTCCTGACACTCTTTCTGCCCAGAATGTTCTCTGCTACTTCCGTGCCAGTTCCGTATGCTCCAGATTGAGTTTCATCTCCTCTTTGCCCACACTATGATAAGTTCTTCTTCCCTCGAAATCCTACAGCATTTAAGGATCTTACATTTGGGATATGCCACCTTGTGCTTTCATTTAGCTTTTTATGGCTATGTAAACTCTTTGAGGGCGGGTGGTTGCCTGGCGTCCTGCAAGGAGCAGATGCCCCAGGATTGTTTATCCCACAGAGCTGACATCCTGCAGTAACTTACAAATTCATCCTTGGGTTAGGAGCATCGCAGATAGAAAGCGGTCCCTCTCACCCACTGCCACCCCCAGCTTATTATCCCCTGGCCCCCCAAGCCCAAACCTTCCCTGCAACTTTCTAGAAAATTCTCAGTCGCCAGTACTGACAAACCCAGTGTGAACTCTATGGCTTGGTCTGAAGAATTCCAGCCTAGTCCTAAGCCTATTTTCAAAGATGATGAGCATGTAGCTTGAGTGACAATAAAAGGGTGGCAGTTGTCGGTAGAGCTATGGCCAATGGTCGGGGGCTGTTTTCTGCTGTACCTGCCCACATTCTTTCTGAAACAAGAGAGGAGGTGAGCTCGGGCCTCATAATCTGCATGGCTCTCATTAGAGAGAAACTCTTCAGGCTGGCACCTCAGTAGATGGTTTGAACCCATTTCACAGATGTGCTAACTGAGGCAGCCATGCCCGGACTGCATTTCAGGGATGCTCTTGGGACTACGGACGTCAAGACGCTCAGCTGTGGAAGGAGCCAGGCTATCAGCGCCACTTACTGGACGTGAACTTTCACTCTCCTGTTTGGCTAATGGAAGTAGGTTAATTCAGTCACAAGAGCAACTCTCTGAAGTGGAAGGTGTGGAAGGTGGGGATTATAGACTTTAGTTTCTAATGAACCTTAATGGAGCCCTTTCTTTATGGTAAGCGGCCCTTCCAGAATGCTCTATTCAAACCACTGCAAAAGCTACCGGCCACAGCCATAGAAGCAGATCTAAGCACATGCCTGGTGCCTTTTGCCTAATAAACTCCTTCTTCCTTGCTCCCTCCTTCTGCCGAAGGTTCCTCCTCCACTGTGACCTCCTCTCATCCCTTCTTGCCAGATATAACAATGTCCTTCTGGATCCTTCTCTCAGAGAACATAAGTCAGGAAAGGGGCTGTCACAGGGTCCCACTGCCCACAGCGCCTCCTCCACTGAATCCCAGAGAAAGCTCGGCAGCTGATGGGGAAGTGATTTATAATCCCAAACACAGTTTCTTTTGCTGTTGGTTCCGGTTTCCTGCACCACAAATCGTTTTGCATATTAGCATTGCATTGACGACATTCAAAACAGGTGCACTGCCTATAGAACAGCTGCTGAGGCCCACTGAAAGCTTCCAGCCGAGACCCCGGGTGCGTGAACCCTCCTTCTGATAAGCTTCGGAGCAGGTAAAATCATCATTAAAGGAAAATTGACTTGTAAGTACGTGCAAGACTCTAGTCATTGCATCCTAACCACAAAGAAAAGCGAGGCGGCGGCGGCCAAGGGAATCTTTTTTAAAAAAAAATGTATTCAACAGAACAACAGAAAAGAAATTGCCATCTCAGGAGAGTGGCACGACACAGCTTTAAGGTGCCAAGAAACCAGACTGTTTGCATTCTTCTGGAATTGGGGGGTCGCTGCTTGGAGCTGGTGCCTCTGAGACCGGATGGCTCAGAAAGCTGAGAAGAGGCAGAGCTTCTACTGTAGAGGAAACGGGGTAAGCACGTGTATCAGGGGGAAAAATCACAAAGGAGCTGTGGGATATCAGCTCAGGGCCAGTCTGGTTAGCACTGGACCCCAATATGTCACGTCTCATAATGTTGGATCCCGAAGAGTAATTTTGAAGATCCCTTCCATTTAAAACAAAATGACCTAAAACATTTCACAGAAATGGGCTGGAGCTCAGAAGCCAGGTGAAACTTAACATGGTCCTGGGTGTGACTTACACATCCAAACCCCTGCTTTCATGCCTGAACTAATTATGGAGCATCTACAATGTGCCAGGCACCCAAGGCATCACATCATCTTGGCACAAATCGCCTTTGACAGATACACCTGTCATCCATTTTTCAAATGGATAAACTGAGGATCAGGGCAATGATCACCTGGCCCGAATCCTAAAGTTCGTAAGAGACAAAGTCAGGATCTGAACACAAGCTACCAAGTCTAAAATCAAAGGGCTTGGGGTGCCAGGGTGGCTCACTCGGTTGGGCGTCCGCCTTCAGCTCAGCTTGTGATCTCATAGTTCGTAGGTTCAAGCTCCGTGTCGGGCTCTGTGCTGACGGCTCAGAGCCTGGAGCCTGCTTCGGATTCTGTGTCTCCCTCTCTCTCTCTTTGCCCCTCCCTGGCTCTCATTGCCTCTCTCTCAAAAATAAATAAACATGAAACATTTTTTTAAAATAAAATAAAATGAAATAAAATGAAAGGGTTTAACTCTATCCCTCCGCTCTCACAGGATAACATGCAATTTATTCCCGAGCCACAACAAAGCAAGAAAACAGGACATAGACATCATGCCTCCTGAATAATCCCTTACTTTTCCTTTCCTGTATAGAAACAGCAAAATGATATTGCCAAAGTGGTGGTAGAAAAGTAGATGTTCTCTGGTAAGCCATTATTTTCCCCCCCCAATTTTAGCAGTTTTACTGAGGTAAAATTGACACAATATAGGGCATGGGTTGGTATGATCTTTCTACATAAAAACACATTTATCTATAAGCTTAGATCCAACCACCTGTGCGCCTCTTGCCCATGGTTAGGAAAGGGGGTAGGATGGAGAACCCTCCAGAACTGAAGCCCCCACGTGTGGGAACAGACTGTCTGAGCTTCAGCCTCTTTTCTGTAATTCCTGGCTGCCCCCCTGTCCTCTAGGTGGACTCTAGAGTCTTAGACATGGGAGGGACTTCAGGGTCACCTGGTCCAAGGCCTTTATTTGATAGATGTGGAAGCCAAGGCCCAGAGAGATAAAGAGAATAACAGCTAGTGATACAGAGAATGCTAATCTCGTTCGGCTGACTTGAAGGCGCGGCTTGTTATGACAGGCCCTTCACATGTCTGCCCTGCAACGCTTTGTCCTGGTTCTCTCTCTGGTGGGTGTGGGCAGCTGGGGAAAGGTGTTCACTTCTCTCCAGGAGAGGAGGGTGTGTGGGGGGCCCTCGGGCTCTCCAGCCTGGTCCTGTAGTGAGGCAGCACAGGCATCCTGACCTCAGCAAGGCTCCTGCAGGTGTAACAAAACCAAGAATTCAGGGGTTCCTCGCAAAGCCAGGCATTCAGAGAACCGGGGGAGCACTCAGTTCGGTCAGTCAATATCTGCTTTTGAGCCCCTGTATGCACCAGGCCACGGGCACCCTGCCATGAGGGCGCTCGGAATGTACTGCAGACAGAGCCCCAAAGGTCTTACCGTGCGGTGAGGAGGCAAGACGTCTACACGTGCAAAAATAAAGCACATGGGTAGAGAGTGAGTTCAGTGACCACAGGAGCTCCCCGTTCACCCGGGGGGCTCTCAGGGCGGCCCTCAGAGTGGCGGGGCTTAGGAAGATGTCTACAAGCAGCCTCAGAGAAGGGAGAGTCGAGGAGCCTAGGCTGGAGCTCATTCTAACACGGAGCTGTTGCCAGAGGAGGTCACGGTGAACCGGGCTGCCCGGCTAGCCATGGACTCACTCCCTTGTCCCTGCAGGACCGAGACTTGCGCTGCCCATGATGGTGTTACCGAATGAATGGATTTTTCCGCCCCTCCTGGGTCTCTGTGCACCCTCCTGATCGTCACATTGTGCAAGGCTTTGGGATTCAGAAGGCTCGTTAATATCTATTACCGTAGTGCTTCCCCCAACACAGGCTTGTGAGGCGGGTGGACAGTACTAGCCTGATAGCCGTCGAGGACACTGAGGTGAGGTAGCCTGATCAGTGAAAGACAAAGCTGGTTTTAAACTTGGGTCTTCTGGGTCCTTGCCTAAGATAACACAGGCTCTTTGCGCCCCTCCTCGGTGCTGATCACACGCTCCCGCTCATGAGACTGGGCGAAACGTGAGTCAGCCTCTCAGGCGACATACTAGCCCCACTGGCAGAGCTGGGAAGGAGACCGGGGATCATGCAACGTACCTCTTTCCCAGAGTGGCCCCAGCATAATGCCTGCCAAAGCCCATTGGACAGACAGGGTCGCCGGGGAACACAGAGGGTTTTAATCAAGAAGGAGAAGTTGATTTGCTTTCCCAATAATCCCATATTAATTAGTGTCATTTGAAAAATGGCCCGTTGCACACTCGTGTCTGCTGGAGCCCCGGTTGGCGATCCTGGAGACGGCCGCAGCCTCATTCCTGCAGGCTGGAGTCTGCCCTGCAGTAGGAAAAAATGTAATTTTGTTTCAAAACCTTGGGGAGGTCTCAAGGTCTCTCTGATGGAGAGGAAAACAACAAGAGAAGATGGTCGACAAGGTTCCTCCTCTCCTGTGCCTTGGCCCAGCGGAGGTAATTACACAGATTAAAAGTAATTACACAGATTAGAAATGGTGTTTAAAAAAAAATCTTCTTTCTCACGGGCCCCTGCCTCACTTGCCAGTCCTCCATCAGGTTCCAGGTCACCCTCCTGACCAGTAAATACAGCTGGGGACCCGGCCCAGGCTCAGCCGGTTCATCCCTCACGAAGGCACCTACTCCAGACTCGACTAATTCAATTTCCACACCTCCTGTGGGATGGTTTCCTTGACCCCCTTTTCCAGGGGCTGACTGCAGAATCTGGGGGACTTCTAAATGAGAAGAGCAAGATAATAGCAATTTGGGGCAGCTGAGGGGAGCAGTTCTAACAAGAGCTCCCTGGAAATAATCCTATGAATGGAATCGCTTGGGCTCATCAAAGGCAAGCCATGTGCCACACACTTGTGAAGCACATTTTTGCACTAACAGATCTAGCTCTCAGTTCATTAGGTTCTCTCGTTGTTCCCACTTTAGAAATGGGGAAACTGGGTCTCAGAGAAGTTAAGTGATCTGCCCAGAGCACAGGTCATCTTGTTGGAGCTAGGGTTAGATCCTAGGTCTGACTCCAAAGAGTATGCCAACTCGTTGTATCGGTCCCTTAGCGTGACCTGTCATTTCCCAGGATGCACTAATTTATCTCCCCTCCCATTTCTGCTCCTTTTCTGGCCCAACACCATTTTCCCCTGGGTCCAGTACCCTCATCATCCCGGCCTGGGCCAAGGCCTTCCCCTTTGACCCCTCACCTGGGCAGAATTGGCATTTGCGACCTTTTGCCTTCCCTGATTCTGGATATCACCCCCTCAGAACCCTGCTAGAAGTTTAGGTAGAGCAATGGCTATCAAGGTGGGTCCCCATCACCCTTCCTCATCGGAGGCACTTGGGGGTAGTGGGGGGAGGGCTGAGGAGACAGAAGTCTGTCCAAACCTCCATACAACCACTGCTTTCTACTATAGGGTTCAGGTAAGAGAATGTTGATCTCCCTACTAAAAACAAATGTAAAACCAAAAATTGCAATAGAGTATCCAAGAACTAACCTAGCCGGTGGTATTAATGTTAATAACAGGGCCACTCCCAAATAACATTTCCCTTCCAGCAGAGACCTTTTGTTTAATGAGTTAGGCCAAAGGGAAATTGCATTTGTGAATTTCAGATAGCTTGGTGGTGCCCCCCCCCCCATCGGCTGTGATATTCAGGTTACTGGGAGTTTGGGGGATTCCTATAAATTGTGAGGCTCTGCTTGAGGCTGGTGCTGTGGCTCTGCTATTTCCATCCCGATGGGCAGAAGGCATGTGGCAGGGGGTGGGGGTGAACAGCTCTCTCCCCGAGCACATCTTATAAGCTGAAGCTTCTGTTCCCTGTCCTCATGCCTCCTGGGGGGCTCTTGGTACACATGTGTTTATCCCTCCTGTCCCTTCCACCCCAAGCAACTTCCCACAGGCCACCTGAGCTCCGCCTCTCCACCTTGTCAAAGAAGAAAGCTACAACCATATAATTATGATATCCTGGGGGTAATTTTAACTATAAGTCATTATTCTAAAACA
Source organism: Panthera uncia (assembly GCF_023721935.1). Classification (NCBI taxonomy): domain Eukaryota; kingdom Metazoa; phylum Chordata; class Mammalia; order Carnivora; family Felidae; genus Panthera; species Panthera uncia. The sequence continues at coordinate 87,968,688 of NC_064808.1, read as the reverse complement.
ACTGAAGCAATCCCCATTTGCCAGCACAAAGAGATGATTCTCACTAGCCTGAACTCACTGTCAAACATGCCGGGAGAAATAAAAAGGTGCTAATGCAATATAGCCCAGAAATAGAAAATAAGATTAGAGGCGATGCTTGAGATTTCAGGCAACGGGGTGGGGGGGGAGGGGGGAATAGCACAGGGTTTAGTTACCGGCCGAACTGTCAGACAAAAAGCCTCCGAGGTCATTAATACCAGAACCTTCATTAAGCCAAGTGGATAAAATTAAAGGGTGTTTGGTGAGGATTAATTTTTCCTGGAGGTTTGCTGTCTCTGAAGGGCATTTGGGGCTGGCGACGAGGCCAAGGCGGCAGGCCCTAGAGTAGGGAATCAAGATATTGGAGTTCTCTTTCTTTGTCATCTTCTCAGCGAGCCCGCTGAGAACAGGCAGGGCAAAGAGTGTCTGCTCAGCTCTGAGCTGCTGCAAAATCGGTGAACCCGGTGTCCCTGACCCTAAGCCACGTCCTCTGAAACAGCACGAAGACCCCTCGGCCCCCCGGCCTGAACTAGTTATAGCGCAGCCCGAGTGTGGGCAGGGGGCTGGGGAAGGACCGTATCTGGCCGGGGAGATGTGCAGGCCATGTGACTTCTGAGGTCAGTCCAGGCACCCCGAGCAGGCCCCAGAGGTTCCTGGGCGGTGGGTGGGGAGGGGAGGCAGGTGAGGACATAGGTCTGGCTTTCTGCAGAACTAGGAGACAGGCAATGGTGGCCTTTGGTGGCTTCTTACCGCCGCTTTTAGTGGCCCTCCCTTACCCCAGATGCCTCTCCGTTACCTCCTTCTAGGACTGCCTTTGTGTTGTTGCTTGTCCCAAGCAATCCAACGAATGAATTCTCCAAACCTTGTCAATGGACTAGAGTTTGAAGGCATTAAACATTCCTCCCAGAACGGTTTATGGTTTTAGAAAAACACTTCTCCCCCCCCCCCCCCCCCCCCCCCATTTCTTTATTGTGAAAAAATAACCATTTTGAAGTACACAATTCAGGAGCATGAGGCACATTCGTTGGGTAACCATCCCCCTCCCCCCTTCGGCCCACAGAACTCTCTTCATCTTGTAAAACCGAAACTCTGTATCCATTAACACTAACTCCCCATTCCCTCCCTGCCTCAGCCCCTGACCCCCACCATCCGACTTTCTGCCTCTACGAATTTGATTTTTCTCCATACCTCACGGGGATGGAATCACACGGTGCGTGTCTTTTTGGTGTCCGGCTTATTTCACTCAGCATGGTGTCCTCAAGGTTCATCCGTGTGGCAGCACGTGGCAGAATCTCCTTCCTTTTTAAGTCTGAATAATATTGTGTGTCTGTACCACATGTTGAAGCTCTAAAAACCCCCTTAGAGTCCCAAAGGAATATGTTTTAAATGACGGGATGCAGGCATTGTGCTTGGTCAGTGAGGGAGGATGAGGGAACTGGCCTTTCCTTTGCACTCTGAACTCAAAGCAGAGGGTCAGACATCAGGGCATCAGAATGCCAACCTGACCTCGCTCCGGGAGGCTGTGTCCTTGGGCTCTCCTTCCTTCTTCCTCAAGGTGAGGTAGGAAAACAAGGAGTCAAATTTGCTTATGTCATGGTACCAACGAGCATCCTTTGGAGTCTCAGCGTTCTGGGACATTTTGAGGGCTTTGCAAGAGGCAAATCAACCAAATCAGGGGGTCTCCTCTGGGCTCCTTCAGCTCAGCGATAGCTGAGGATACGGGACAGGATGTGCTTCGATTTTGCTCACGTGGACAGAGATCTAGAGAGGGCCTGTGACCTTTGCACAGTCACTGAGTCAGGAAGGGGAAGGCATCTCCTCTAGCTGATCATGGGTGTTGGAGCTCAAGGCGCTCAGTCCTCACCAAGAGCTGTTTGTGACATCTGCTCTAGGCTCTCAGTAGTGTAAATTCAACACTATCCTGCCAGATGAAGAGCCGATAGTCTGGCCTTTACTGAGACAAGTCTTGCAAGTCGCCCCGATGGGACATCCAAAGCCATGCTATTCAAAGTGTGGTCCTGAACGGGGCAGCGTGGGTATCGCCCGGGCGTGTGATAAAATGCAGCATCTCAGGCCTCACCTCGGACTTCCGGAGTTAGCATCTGAATTTCAATTCGTTCTCCAGGTGATGTTTACATTAAAGCCTTAGCAGTAGCAGCCAAAGCTCCGGATTAGGCCCGAAGGAGATGGATGCCAGTCTGGGGGTCTCTTGGGCCTCGGTTCACCTCTTCCATAGGGTGGGTGGGGGGAGAATAGTGCCCCTGCTGCTGCTCCCTGTGGTGCTTGGAAGATCAAGTGAGACAATAAACGGGAGAGTGCTCTGAAGAGTACAAAGTGCTGGGGAAACTTATGGCATTTTTATGCTCATTGGCAGCTGGCCGGTCCCCACCCCTTAGCTAGGGAGTTGTCTTCATTTATCCAGCCAAATTAATCTATTCCTCTGCTCTTGCTTCTATACCCTCTTTGAAACAACATCAATTTGGGTTGCTTTCATTCGGACTGCGAAGAGTATTTGAATTCACATTATTGCCTTTAGTGAGATGCTCTTTTTTGCCTCCATTTTTTCCTTTCTTTTTCTTTTTAAAAAAAAAAAATTTTTTTTGACACACATTTGCCGTGGTGCCTGGGACCTGGTGCAAAGGAGATTAGTGTGGTGTTCAGCCACTGGCCATGCCTCTGAGGAGCAGAGCTTTCTGTTTATCTCTTAGAAGCAGACGTTTGGATTTTATCCCAGGGGGAATTTATCAGGGCGCCCTGAATTCATTCATTCATTCATTCCCCTATCCCTCCCCACCCCATGCACACACCCACGCGCAGCTACATATCAGCCATGTCAATGCTGTTTGCTGTATATTTGGGAGGCTGTTTTTCACATCGAGCCATTTTGGGATTGTCTGCAGTTCAGCAATCTCCTCCTTAGCACATTCTTGTGTTGGGGTTCTTCTCCACGTCAGCGGCAGCTTGGGTTGGCTCAGTCCTTGCTCTCACATCTGTCCAATGTGTGGGCTGATTTCTTCCCTTCCCAGGCTCTCTCTCACCTGGTCTGGCATTTTCAGAGCAACACCGGTGGTTTCTTTTTCTTTTACACGGGTGCTCATGCTAGTGTGGCTTTCAGTACTCCGAGAAAGAGTCCTTGCCCATTTGTTCAAAGAGTTAGTTTTTCTGTCTTTTTAAGCACGAGAGCATGTAGGCATTCCATTATATACACACGGCAGGAACGCTGTAAATTTGTGGTTAAGTGATTGATTTATATAAGTGATTGATTCATATTTTTTGTCGCCATGAATGGCTGCACGTGTAGTGAGCAGGTATGAGAATTTATACACCTGTATTTGTTCATACGTGTACTCGTTAATGTAGTGCCTCTTACGCACTCACTGTGTAGAAGGCACAGGTAAGTGTTGTGTGGCAAACAGGTGTTTGAGATCAGATGAATATAACATGCTTTCAGCTGGAGACCAGGAACGACTTCTAGGAGGAGATGGTCCTTGACTAAAGGATTCGTATCTGTGGAAATGGACGCTGCATCCCAAGCCAAGTGAGCCCCAGCAAGGAAGGCACAGAGCTTAGAAACGGCAGTATTTAGTGAATAACAAGTGGTTCAGTCAGGCTGAAATGCTCGGGGTGGGTGAAGGGATCTGTGGGAGGTGTGGTCAGTCTGTGTTAGATCATCGGGACGCTGAACATGCAGATCAAATCGTCTGTTTTTGGATTGAGTGAAACAAGAGACATGGAACTTTTTTAGGCAGGTGAGTAAGATGATCAGAGCAGTGCTTTAGGAAGATCACTGTGGCAGGGATTTGGAAAACGAATTAAAGATTTGGAAGACTAGAGGCATCAAAAGCAGTTACGAGGTTATTGCAGTAACCGGAAGGCAGATTACTCGAATCTGAATAGGGTGGTGGCAGAGGCAGATAAAGGAAATATCATGGAGGCCCACAGACGATCCTCAAAGTTGGATCAGCTGCAGAGTGGAGGAGGAAGGAGGATGATGAGGGTCTGGGACCTGAGATGGCAGAGGCATCATAACAGACACAGGCGAGACCCTGAGAAGTTTGTTACCTTCTTGATGCGGTACCAGCAGAAGAGTGAATTTAGGTCGGGAAGGATTGTGTGTAAAGTCTGGGTGAGAACATCCAGATGGAGAAGTTCAGCAAGCCATTGACTTGCTGATGTGGTTCTCAGGGCTGATTTCACGACTGAGGTTAAATTTGATAATCATATTTATAGAGGTGATAGTTGAAGCCTCCTAAGTGAATGCAGTTGTTATGAGCGATCATACAGAGAGACAATTAAAGGGCTGGTGGAGGTAAATGTTTATATACAAGCAGAAGGAAGAGAGAAAGGAAAAGAGGAGTAACCCTAGCTAACATGACCACACAGAGATTAAAATGCACGCACCTCCGGATTCCTGGTACGTTCAATTCCACGTCGTCGAAAGAAAATAGGAGAGGTAGTGTATCAGTAATCAAGGGAATAGGGCTGATCAATAATGTGAAATACAGGAAAGGAGCGATGCATGAGGATGGATAAACAGCTGGTTTCGTAGGAGAAGGCGGTAGGCTCACAGCGGTACAAGCACATGCACGCATCGCATGTGGATCCAAGTGTCCAGAGTGGGGGGAGAATTATATAAGCAAGGGGCAGGAAAGAAATGGGGCGAAATTGGGAATGGGGAGAGAGCACAAAGTGAATCATCATATATCCACAAAAGTGTACTATGTGCAACTGAATATTTTCTTGTTATGTCGATTCCTCAAACCCTTACCTTGGTTCCAAATCCTGATTAGATGCTGTCTGGTTTACTCAGCTCATTTTGCTTCATTTTAGGCTCCTAGTCTTTTATTAGGTACGAAATTGTCAGGTCACTTGCTTTGCCCCAGTTCTCATCTCATGTCAATGAGAGCCTTTCAGTAATTAGGCTTTTGATTATGAAATTCACTTTAAATAGAAAGCTGGTCAGAATATTTAGCTTGTCCCAGCCTATGTACTGAATGGTGGGGATTGTGCTCCATTGCCAATTTGAATTATTCCCTCTAAAGAGGGGTGGCTGTGTTCCCCTTACTTTTTTGGGCTGGGAATCTCCTTCCCTACATTTAGTCAAACACACAACTCACACTGAATGTGGGGAGGTTCTATTTTTTGGGAGAATAAACCAAGGCAAAAGGTCATGATGAGCCACAAACACAATAATGGACTTCATCCTCAGTGATGTCCTATCATTCTTCTTCCATTACACTCCATCTGATATCTTTTCTCTTTAATACTCTCATTTCCTTAAAGTTTAGTTAACGTTAAACTCTCAGAGCCAAACCCCAGTGAGTAATGGCTCAGGGAGGTGCAACTCCAGTCAATACTTAAATGCTACTTCTCCAGTGATGACGAGGGAAGGAAAGAGGGTGAAAGAATCTGGCCTCTCTTGGTAAGATGTGCTTTATTCCCATAATTACAATTTCAACTTAGTAGCTTTTCACCAAGCACGCACTCCCTTGTGTCTGTGAGAGTGCCCTTCCCCCCTCCTTCTCTCCCTCCTCTCTCTCTCCTTCCCTCTTGCCCTCCTGCCCTCACTCCTTCCTTTCCATCCTTCCTTCCTTCCTTCCTTCCTTCCTTCCTTCCTTCCTTCCCTCCCTCATTATAAAACAGCATGTTAAAGATTCTCATCCTGAAATCTCATTCCAGTTAATAGAAGAACTAAATTCAAAGAACCTTGACTTTTTTTCCACTTCTTTCATGGACTTTTTCATGAATTCTTGGCTGATTTCCCCTGTGGCATGTCAGGGTCACATGGTGTGTGTGTGTGTGTGTGTGTGTGTGTGTTTGTGTGTGTGTGTTTGTTTGTGTGTGTGTTTGTTTGTGTGTGTGTGTGTGTGTGTGTGTGTGAGTGTAGGAGATGAAAACAGGCCTTTCTTTATAAGGTATGGAACAGGTACAGTATTTCACAGCCGGCTGACTAGTAATGGGTTTTTCTATCGGCAGCTACTTTTCTTCTGGATCCTGAACTGATTAGCAGATGCAAACCCTACACTGCATGTTGGTGAAACTAAACCACATACGTCTGTGTATTTCTAGATGGTATGCACACATGCACACACACACACACACCCACACCCACACACACACACACACAGAGTTTTCATTCAAATCCACATACATCTACATTGCTGATATATTCACTTCTACATAGTTGGAAATCCCCTTTGCAGTTTCAAAACAATAGGCAGGAGTTATTTAATAGGATGAAAGGAGTTTCTAAGAGCTCAGGCATTAATAGGGAGAATTGGAGGTCTGGGGTTCTCTTCTACCGACGCAGATGCTCCATCAAGCATGGAAGGGAGTAATGGTCATTCCTGCCATTTTCCTTTGTGGTTCAGGTGTTCTTTATCAGGAACATGCATGTGTTTCTCCAGGCCAGGAATGGGGCTTTCTTCCAGGACTACCCCCCAACTCCTTCTCTAATGTAATTCTTTTAGCATTTCAAATCCCAAATATAATTCTGTAATAATTTGGTTGGATGGCTATTTCCATCACCTCTTGCCCTCCTTGAAAATGTGGATTGCCAGAAGTCATGTCCTGGGGGCAGCTGCCACAGACCCTCCTTACTCAGGGCTGAGGGCTGATTCAGCACTCTCACTTCTGGACAGCTCCAGGCTGAGCCCTCTGACCCAGTGTTTCCCTGGGTTTCCGCTCCCTTCCTCTGGCTCCAGCCAGAGGTACAGGGGCCCAGTGCCTCCACAGGCCAGTGAAGGAGCAATGAGCCAGTTGTGCAGCCTCAGCATCTCATTTTGTCTTTGTCCAGACCAATTAGTGAAAAAAATGACACATCCAATCATGGTCTTATGGGGCGGCCCCTGAGTGTGGGAATTAAGCGTGTTTGGGGTTTCACCTGTTATCAGGGTCATGTACTTGTCATAGAAATTCAACGCAGGGCTTCCCAAAAGGTAGACCCACCCCCAACTCTCCTGTCCCTTCCTACATCAGTTACTGCTGCCCTAACTCATCCTCCTTCCCTTCCAGGATGGAAGGGAGGTTTGAGGTGCTGAATGATGACTCCCAGGGCCAAGATGATGCATTATGAGTAGAGGCCTGCTTGCCGTCCTCAACCTACATGCTTTGTCTCCCTTGTTGACCCTTCACCTATTTTGCTCTTGGTCAGTCTGAGGTAAAACATGGCGTGTATAAAAAGGGAGGCACAATGAGGCAAATGTCTCCTCTATCAGATGCCAGGGCTGGGATTTCCAAACCTTTTCTGTGACTGAGAGTCTCTTTCATACTTTGACCTTGCCGGTATTCCCAACAGTTTTCAGAAACACTCAGCATACTCCTCGTTGCTCTCAGCAGGGCCAATATCTCAAATGGGCTATTATTGTTATGTGGCCAACCCAAGCTAAGGCACTCATTAATAGAAGTACAGAATCTTGACTGAGAGAGGTCATTTCCATTTTTCATTGTAATGGTCGGACCATAGCCATTCACATATTTCAGGGGAGATGAAAAGAGGCTAGACTTCCTTTAGCCAACAGGATGCTAAAGGGATACAAATGCATTCTACTTGAGAATGGTTAAACGAATCAGAGTACCCAGTGCTGCCATGTTAATTGTTGAGCATCAGATGGGCTAACCTCTGAAAGAGAAAGAGATTGAAAGAGACTGAATTTACTCTCTATGGCCTACGGATAGGGTAGTTGGGGGTCAGGGAAGAATCAGGGAGGAAGATACTTACCAAGTATCAGATTTAGGCTCAGTGTGAGGAAGAATGTCTGACAGTTGGAGCTGCCCAGAGATGGAATATTGGAAAGAGTGTCCCATCAGGAGAACTGTGTGTACACAGGCGGCACGGCCAGCTGATAGAAACATCTGAGCATCAGCTGAGCGGCTGGATGGGGCAGGGGCTGTTTGCTACTCTAGCTAACAGCCACTCAATCCAAAGAACAGACTCATGCCTGCCATACCTCTCTAGGGCCATCGTACTCATGCCAATGTGAGGCCCAGAAATGAGATTTTCATTCCCTGGCATCTCAGTTCCACAGAGAACATTTCCACAGTCATTTTGATCTTTCCTAAAGAGAACTCGCAGGAAGTGTTGCCAGACTGCTGGACCCAAAATTAAGGCAGTGGAGGTGAGGCTTCATCCAGTAGAGGTAGGCAGCACACCTCACTTTCCATTAGCTCCACATTCCAGAATACAAAATCAACGTGGTTAGCTGCAATTCAAAGCAATTAGTCCTTGTTCCCACGTGTTCTCAAAGAATGACTTAAAGAAGCCCGAATAAATATTTTCAGAAAAGAGAGCAAATTTGTATTACTTAACCCAAGGAATGCAAACAAATGTAATTAAAGTGAATACCCATAAATAAAGTAAATACATTAGTTGGGAAATGAATTAATTAGGGTTTAATTACTATCAATTACTAAAATCACTACAGAATTACTTGTAGAATGGATTGAATCTCTTGCTCCTATTAATAATTTCCATTGCTAATTGTATGCAATTGTATTTTCTTTTCTTTGGGTGCATCTCAGCAGAGCTAATAGGAGGAAGGAACAGCACAGTGAACAATGACAGGGACATTTCTTTTTTCTTTGTTCGGTAAAAAACAAAAGGGGTTTGAAAAATATCTGCCTGGTTGTCAAAAGGCAACCCGGGTGAGGAAGGTGCACAGGAAGGAGGCCGTTCCTGTGACACGGGGCAATGGCGTCACTCCCTGCGAAGGAGAGCAGTGGACATCCGCCGTGAAGCTTAGGGTAGAAGTGAATGCGTGCGTGTGTGTGTGTGTGCATGTGTGTGTGTGCGTGCGTGTGTGCGGAAGAGAGAAAAGTGGGTGTTGGGAAGCTCCATGTCTCAGCTCACTGACATCATCTGTGCAGAACCCATGGAGCGATTGGTAGAGGGGTGTCTCTATGTGCTGGTCTGCCAAGTGAGGGAACTGGCTTGACATTTACCTGGAGGACAGACTACACCACCAGCCACCTTCCAGGTGAAGAGCACATTTCTGATGTCATGTTCCCCAACAACCATAACACCCAGTCGTGAGTGGGAGACACAGTTGCACGTCAACGAAAGGTTGAGGGTAAAGAGAGTAACTTCAAAGGGGACCCGTGCTGTCCCCCCGCCGATAATTTCATTCTCTTCTTTACACATAATCCCCCCTCTCCTTGCCCGCCCTCTCTTCCTCTGTCTCCCAGGAGCATAGACTCTCAAGCCAGACTATTCGGGCTTGATTTCAGGCTTCTCCACCTGTGTGACCTTGGGCAAGCTACCTAATTAATCTGTCTGTGCCTCAGTTTTCTGTTCATCTGTAAGAGGGGGAGAATAATAGCACCTGCCTCAGAGGGTTATTGTGGGAGCTCAGATTAGGACCGGACACATTATGATCTCTCTATTAGCTTTTATTGTTATTGCTACCCCATAGTGCTTTGTGGGGCAAAGAGCCCAAGGGGAAGCATGTGATGTGGAGGGGAAGTAGCCGGGAGCCGGAGGAAAAATTTGAGAGAGAAAGGAAGGTGGAGAGGAGGGATCCGTCCTTGTGAGGCAGCGTGCTCTGCCCCGACCCTCTCTCCTATCCAGCTGCCGCCCCGCCTTCCTGGAATGCTATTTGTAGGTTCTTCCTTTTCAGATGCAGAAAGCGTCAAGGCCTTAGCTGTATAGCTGCCTGCATCAGACCCACAAACTTGCCTGTATCCACTTTCACAGAGATCACACTTGACTCCCTGGGCTGCACTTATTCCTTCACACACAAGCTGTGGCCTCTCGACGCTACACCATATAGACCCCACATTGTGGCCTCAGAATGGACTCAGAATGAGGCGAGCATCCTTGTGAACACACACGACAAGAGAGGGATGCCACCTTCAGTCAACTCAATATTCACGGAACGATTGGTCAAGGGCAAGGTTGAAAAAAACACTGGTGCCTCCAAGAAACTCAACTCCTTGAGCACCACATCACCACTCTGCCGGACACTTTAGCCCCAGACCAAGAACCAGAATGACGAATGCTGGGAAATGTTAAAAATAAAAGTCTCTTTGTCCTGATGGCTGTCACCTTGCAGCAGTGTTCCTGAGCCTTAGCATGGAAACGGACCCGGGCAAAATTGCCAAGGGGCAAGTGGGGTGAATCTCTTGAATGTCTTTTGTGTTCCAGGTTCTCTTATTCCCCATTGCTAGTTCATTCATTCATTCATTCATTCATGTTTAGGAGGTTCCTAGGATATAACAGTGAACAGAATACATTCCCTGTCTTTAAAGAATATGTTTGAGGAAGTGCTAAAACACAGGTGTGATGTGTGCCCTGCGTATATCATATATTCAGAAGAGGTTAAATAAGTGTGGGGTGAAAGGTCAAGGAAGCTTCCAAGAGAAAGAGACCACCTGAGCAGAGACCTGAGAGTAGGTGGGTGGAAGGCAGCCTCATTACCCTTATCTACCAGATAGGGAAACTGACCTTGAGAGACAAGATCACACAAGGCTGGAGAGAGTATATCAGAACTGAGATTTGAATCAGGGTCTGTCTCACTCTAAGTGCATTAACTATGCAATCACATCATGCTCTCTTCTGTTCATTTCCTTGTCTCCTTGAAGCAAGATTTCCCCCACCTCTGCGTTCCCTTTCCCCCAACTTTTTTTCTGCAACCCTAAGCACCTGTAGCAGAGGGTAAGAGAGTCAAACGAACTGACTCTTGACTTATTTGATGTGTAACCCTGGATGCACTGTTGAACCTTTCTGAGTATTAAATGCAATACCTGCCTCAGAGCTGTGGTGAGGATTAAAAAGAAGAAAAAGAAGGAGAAGGAGAAGAAGAAGAAGAAGAAGAAGAAGAAAAGAAAAGAAAAGAAGGAAGAAAGATACCGTTGCAGAAAGCTTAGCATAGTGCCTGGCACATAGTAATTATTCAATAGATAATATCATTGTGGATGCTAAGTCTCATTTTTACTATCAGTTGATTGTTATTAGCCAAGCTAATGTGTTGCCTGATGAGGCATTGGGCTAAGGAAGCATTTGCATTTGAGATGGAGATACTAGAAGACAGAAAATTGATACTGCCCCTAAATGAGGGCAGCCGTCTTCTGCCCTTCCCTGAGAGGGAGAAGACAGAGACTGGACACGCCCTTGCCCTTGCCCTTGCAGTGGCTTCTGCTGAAGTGGGAGTAGACATGTTTCCACACTTCCCACAAAGCAAACTCAAAGAGGCGACTCCAACGCCCTGAGCCCAAGTTAAGTGATTTGCCACTTGTGCCAAAGCCTGCAAGACACCCTTTGGGTGACCGTTCCAGAAACCGGGGCTCACGTCTTCACCCTCTTGCCTCCTTTCTGTGCCAACTCAGAAAGTAAAGAAGCCCCGGCAAGAATCCTGTCCTTTGAAATGTCAGAGTCCACGAGGTAAGGCCAAGTTGCCCTAAAGCATCGCCACCCCCAGAAGTTCATCCAAACCCTCATCCTGCTCAACCCGCCCCCCCCCCCCACCCCACCGGGGAGGCTGAATTATCTCTGCAGGCGCCCCCTGCAAATGAGAGACCGTCAGTGGTCATTAGTTTTCATTTGCTGAAATCAGCAATTTAATCCTCACTTAACAAGAGCCTGATTCTCCCCCTTCCCGGGCAAAGGCCCTCCCCGGGAATGATTGAATTTCAGCGGGTACAATAAAACAAAGAGCTTCTGCTGAATCAGGTACTAGACTCGCAGGCCTGTAAATCATCCACTTTGCTCCTCAGGGTGGAGATGTTATCTCCACCACCGCCAGCCCTTCCGCGTTCCCCGCTATTTCCACAACCTCTCTTACTGAGGACACGACCTCAGGTGATACATCTTCTCCAAACTCAAAATCCAGCATGACCCTGGGTCCTCATTCATAAAACCTGTGGCAGCAGGAGTTAATTTCACACACACACACACACACACACACACACACACTCACACACACACACACACAGACACCTTAGACTGCCAGATTTGGTCAGTCTCAAAACATCCCCAAGTTGCCCATCGCTGCACATTCGTTGATGGGGTTGAGAAGAGGGAACATGGACACAAGACCCTGGAGAGAAATTCCAGGCCAGGTGTTCCCAAAGACTCAGTCCCTTGAATTAGGAGAGCAAGGAGCATACAATCAATTCTCCAGGGACCTTTAGCTTAGCAGGGTATGTTCAATAAAGGCTGTTGGTTAGGATAAAGCTCAGCGTTAATCAGGCGAGAGAGAGACAGAGAGAGACAGAAAGAGAGAGATTTCCTTTAAATGGGAGTTTTCAGAATCTGATGTTCAGCGAGTGTCAGGCTTGGGAAAGAGGTGAGATTGACAGAAGCTAAGACTCCCAAATCAGTGCTTCTCCATTTCTCCCCAGTTTGACCTACTAGAGAGCACATGCTAAAGCCAGTCACTCCCCTTAAGAAGTCTGACTTTGTATCTCCCTGCTTAGTTCCAGTGGGGAAATAGCAGAGATTTGGAACTCAGAGGGCCGGGGGCTGAGGTCCTCGCTTTGCCTCTGGCTGTGACTGTGATAAGGTGAGTTGAACTTCAGTTTCCTTCCGTGTACACTGGCAGATGGCGGTGGTCTAGTTGACTAGGTATCTCTAAGGCCCCTCCCAGTTTAAATATTTATCTTACTTCCAAGAGGCAGAGAACCCGGGGAGCTCCTCCCTGAGAGGAGATGAGGGAGGCCCTCTTCACCCAGAAGACGAGGGAGTGAGGAATATTTCCTATTCTTGGACACGGGCCAACTCCTGTCTGGGAGCTGGCCTAGGGAAGGAAGCTGCCAGATTGTTCTGGTGGAGGGGAAGCGGCTCTCAAAAGCCACTCTGGCAGACACAGTGGCAGTGGAAGAGATGGCCGCCACCTCTGAAACACCACAGCACTCTCTTGATACTCCCACCATCCTCACGACCTGGTTGCCTGGGTTCAGTGTCGTGGCTGAGAGCACAGGCTCTGCTGGCAGAGAGCCAGCTTTGAGTCACAGCCCTGGCACCTCGTGTGACCTCGTGGGCTTGCTCTGAGCTAGGACAGGACATCCGTGAAACACAAAGGACAGTGACGGGAGCTTGATCTGTAAAGATTAGCTCGAGGAGGGAGAGGGGGGTGATGCCTGGACCCCTATTGGGTAGTAAGTTCCTGGCAGGCTGGGTCTGGTCCCCTTTATCTCGGTGTCCCCTACCAGGACCCCCAGTCGCCCAGTTGCGCTCAAAGCCAGTGTGCTCAAAAATGAATGCATGGATGAATAACACAGTTGGTTTGGCGGCCATGAGTTTCTGGCAACTGTCTCAAGATAGAGATCATTTGTAGGAGGAGAAACAACTGTGAAAAATGCCTTTTTTGGTTCCCAAGAGAAGCTGCTGCAGAAGATCCATCATGACTCTTCAGTGGGGACGACTATCTCCCCACAGAGCCTTGACTGGCCGCTGCCCAGTGAGGGTGAGTAGGAAGCTGGGGGTCCAGGAGGCTTCCTTCGCCCCAGAAACTGAGCACGTCTTCTCAGTGGTACTGGCTTCCTTATCCCGAGCCCCCATCATCTTCTAAGCCCCAAATAGAGAGGACGAGGGCTTAGGAGAATCCCTGCATGAGCGGGAGGAAGACCAGGGTTCTAACCCCCTCATCCATCCTCGACGGGCCCTGGGAAAATAGCCTTACTGTTTGGGATGTTGCTTACCTCAGCTGTGGAAGAAAAAATAGTCGTATTAAGGATCTTTTCTGCCTGAATGTTATCTGGCCGTGAGGAGCGCTTCTCTCTAAGTGTTGATCCACGTGACCATCAATCCGCACACCCTGGAAATTCTACTGATCTACCTGGCAAATCCTGAATTCTTGCAATGGCCTACCAGGTGGTGAGGGGCAAGGACAGCAACCTTCTTGGGACATTCCAAATGGGTCTCTGTCTTCAACACTCCACCACCCCCCCGGCAACGAGCCTTTCCCCACGGATGACCCAGTAACACCTCTCTAAAGGTTTCCAAGGCCTGTGTAGGAAAGCCAGAACTCAGAATTCATTCCTCAGAGGGAAGAATGGAATAAAGATCTTTTCGGAGGGGGGGAGAGGGGGTGAATGCAATGATCTGAGCAGCCTGTCCTGTTGAGGTAGCTTCTCTGGTGAATATTCCAGGCTTGTGAGAGGTGTGCCACCATCGCTACCCCTCCTCCCCAGTGAGCCCTGATTTATCTCTTCTGAAAGCCAAGGATGAGGTGCTTACGTGGGTTCTTTCACACGCTCCTCATAGTGTGCGCCCATCCACACACCCCTTCACCCATCTCTCCCTCCCTTGTCTCCAAAAGCCACTGAGACAGGTTTATGGGACCTCCCTGGCCCACAGGCAACGCAGGTGTGTGAGGAGCCAGCTCCAAAAGTAATTACCAAGACCGATGGTGGCAGGGGACATCAGTCAGCCTTGGACTGAGGCGTCTGTCCCCATGACCCACCCGGGGGCCTGTCAGAAATAGACATAATCTTCATGAAAAGGCACATTCCATGGTCCTTCACATGCTGAGCAAGCAAACTGGAGTGGAGATTTTAAATAAGAGGATGGGACTCTCATTTGGGCAGCGAAGTCGCCCCAGGGGTGGGGGTGGACGAGACTTAGAAATAAAATCCCAGTGTATGGGAACAGCTCCTGTCCCTTGCTTGCCTTTTCGGGGATAGCGCGATAAGGACAGGTGCCTTATATCCCCAGAAGTCAAGCAGGGAGCCATTTATCAGAGACAGGACTAGCCCGTGACAGAAATGGAAAATCATAAAAATGTCACAGACGAGTTTCTTCACTGCTCCCCAGATCCTTTTCCTGTTCCGCCCTCCCTTCCATAGAGCTGAAACTCCCCTTCTCCATTTTGTGCCTTCTTTACTTCCTCCCCTCCCTCCCCCCCGGAAGCAGAGCCCTCCGCCAGGCAGCCAGGCCATGGGCCATGGGCCTGCCTTGTTCACTGTGGCATTCTCAGAAGCTAGCTCAATGCCTACCTGGCTGAGTTCCTTTTCACATATTTGTCAAAGGAACGAAAACCTCTTCTGGAAGCTCCTCCTCCCATCATACCTAACCAGAAGTGACTGATACCAGGTTAGTGCTTTACCTCTTCTGGGACATCTGCTGTTTAAAACCAGATCAAAGCAACATGGGAGGAAGTTCAATTAAATTAAATGGTGGGATTCCAGACAGCATTCGATTTTTTTTTTTCCTTTGAGCAAAGGACCTTCTTCATCCCCCAAACCAAATCACAGCAGCCTGTGGTCGGTCCGGGGCCCCTGGAAATGGGTAGGTTTCTGCCCTGTGCATTTGCAAAGAGCAGTTGTCAATTTTGATGCAGCTAAGGCCTCCTCCCGAAGGGCGGGTGAAAAGCCTACACTCTATTCTGTGCTTCCTGAAATCATTCCATTTAAATGCAGATTGGGAGCCTTCTTTCCTCTAAATGGTCACAGAGAAGACAGAGCAAAGTTGAAATGATAATTTCCTTAAGAAGAAAGGGAACGATTTGGTTCGTTTTCCTGTGGCACGACCTGTCATCAGTCTTTACTGTGGCACTCCCCACTCGATTGCCTCCCACCCCTTAGGTAGCCTTCTTTATCCCTGCTCACCCCAGGTTTTTCCATCCAGAGGCTCCTTTAATTATGCAAATCCCTCAAGCGGCCAGGATCCTCAGAGTTTAAATGGAAAGAATCCAGCCCTGAGGTCCTGCAGTTATCTTCTTCCCATCTCTTTCTCCATGGATCCAAGCCCTTTTACGTTGAACCTGAGGTAGATGAAAGGCCACGTTGCTGCGAAATTAACAGGAGGGGGCTGAGATCCTTAAAAAGACCTTCCCCAACTTCTGATTTTCAAGAGACATTTGAAAAACATCTCTCCGTTCTGAACATTCTGACCAAGCCAAAGCAAACCTCTCCCCGGACCAAGCCAAACTTGATCTGGTTGCCCGGGAATCTGGACCTTTGTCATATTCCTGCCTCTCCCAGGATCCTGTACTAGAGAAGGAACTGGCTGGTTTCCACTGGCTAGTTTTCATAGTATTTCGAGGCTACTTGGGTGGTTTGGTGCCATGTCTGTCTGTTAGGGGCTGACGCAGATTTGGATGCCCGTCGGGCCCCCGGCTGAGGCATCCACTGACCAGCCATCCTGACTCTGAGCTCACTGAGGGTTATATTGTAAGAACCGGACAGGTGGCCAGGAGCAGAGTCAGACCAGATGACCTCTTACATCTCTGCTGCCAGCCTCTACCTGCGGGAAGAACGGTGACTCATTTCCTGGGAAATTCTTCTAGCTTGCCATGAGGCCCCTCCAAAACAGAGGGCTCCCCTCTAGATCTCTCTCCTAAGTTGTGAGGCCTCTGACTTTCTCAGAAGGAATGAGGTCATGGATCTGAGAGAGCACAAAAATAAAACCGTTCGTATTCCCTTCTTCCTCTGTCCCAGTGGCTCCAGACTCTTGCTTGGGAGCATGACACTGAAAACAGAAATAGCTTCAAGAAGACTTCAGACAAGTTCATGGATAATAGAGCCAAAAATGATTCCTAAAGGGAAAGTCAGAAAGATTCAGAGCCCCATCTCTAGATGGGTCAATGGAAAAAACGCTGAAAAGTGGGAGGCAAGGTGCTCGGATTCTAGTCCTCATGTGAACACGAGCCGGTTGTGAGATCTTCCTCAAGACCCTTTGCTTCTCTGGGTGTCAGTTTCTGTAGCTCCAAAGTGAAAGGGCTGGTCTATGTGATTTTGTACATTTTTAACTCAGACATTCCCGGAGTCTGTGGGGCGTGTGCACGCCCTGGCATGCGTGCGTGCATGTGTGTGTGTGTGTGTGTGTGTGTGTGTGCTCACAGCTGCTGTAGGGGAGGAAAAGAATTTTCCTCCACCCTCTTCATTCTGTGGCGGGGAGCCTATGAACAAAAGACAAGAGACAGAATAATGGCAGAAAAGCACACACATCTTATTAAATACTTTCACATACACCTGGAGTCCTTCATAGGAAAAATGAAGGCCTACAAGAGTGGTTAGGACTGAGAGTCTATATATCATTTTTTTAATGTTTAGTTATTTATTTTGAGAGAGAGAGAGAGAGAGTGCACACGCATGAGCGGGGGGGGGGGGGCAGAGAGAATTCCAAGGAGGCTCCAAGCTCAGCACAGAGCCCAGTGGAAGGGGGATAAACTCGAACCCACAACCACAAGATCATTACCCGAGCCAAAATCAAGAGTTGGACACTCCACCCACTGAGCCACCCAGGTGCCAGATGTATACCTTTTTAACAAAGAAAGATAAATTTGTGGAGAAGTGCCAAGACAAAGGAATGCGGGCTTCAGCTCGTCAGGGTGGCAAATTGGGGCACAGTCACTAGGAAATGTGTGGGGGAAATAACGGAAGATCAGGGTTATTTTGGTAGGTCTGTTGGGGCAGATCCAGTCTGTTGCTGACTCCCGGTCTCTGGTGGTAAGAATGTTCTTCTCTTCCTGGAACAGGGAGGGCGTCTGTCTCGTGGGAAATTTTATGACCTGATTTTAGGTTAAAAAGGGGAGGGTAGAGAGCCCTTTCTGTACCTGCAGTTTCTCAAGTGTCTTCAGCTCAGAGTAATCAATACGCCAAAGAGGCATATTTTGGGGTGGCATATCCTGACCTTCTTCCCGGCCCCCTCCCCCTCCCCCCAGGAATACAAAGGCCTAAATAGACCAGGGAGTAGGAGGGCCTGCTTTCTGAGTGGCT
Organism: Panthera uncia; assembly: GCF_023721935.1. Lineage (NCBI taxonomy): Eukaryota > Metazoa > Chordata > Mammalia > Carnivora > Felidae > Panthera > Panthera uncia. The sequence continues at coordinate 87,951,015 of NC_064808.1, read as the reverse complement.
GGCTTTTCTGCAAATCTTTTCTCTCTTCCCTTTCTTCTCTTCTCTGTAGCTGGAAGCCCAACCATCGGACTTGTGAAAGAGAAAGGGGCATGAAGACACTCCAAAATGCTTACTGAGACAGTGCCAACATATCAAAAGAGCATTTGACACAAATGGGGTATCTGGTTACCATAGATCTTATGAAGCTCATTCAAAGAATGTAATGAAAACAACTCAAATAATGAATCATTCAGGGCGATGGAAAGGATCTCTGCCATGCTCGTTCTTTTGTTCTTTTGCTATCTCAGGAGAGGAAAAAAAGGATGGGAAATGAGAGCAAGGAGTAAGGGAGTATTACAGAAAGGAGAAGGGGCAAGAGTGAGAAGGGGGAAACCAAGACCCAAGGTTAGAAGAGCATAAACAAAGGACGCGCGCCTCCAAGAAATTCAATGTGGGGGGAAGGAACATAGGGGGATGATTTTTAAATCCATGTTGGGAAGGGAGAACTAGGGAGGGGGGGGGGCGAGGTGGGTGGCTGGGGACACCAACACCGCATTCTCCTGCTTCGCTGTTTTGTGGAAGGTAGAAGGGACTGCGTCTTTGGCCAGGTGGGCGTCCGTGGGGCCCAGCAGGGCACTGCGTGGTTCCCGGGATGCCGCTGGGGCTAGCCTCGCCACTCTGCACCACGCTTGCAGCTTGGCAGTGGGTTCAGCTCCCATAACACGGATGGGCCTCTGCTCCTCAGACCCGCACTTTCTGGACATCCCTTTTGCGAGGGGTTTTCCAAAGAGCAGGTGCCTGTTTACGCTGTCCGGGTTCTTGTCTTCGCAGTGGTGGGAATTCCGGGGTTTGGGTCAGACTGATGTGCCCTTGAACCAGCCCCCGCTGGGCTGTTTGATTTTAGGAACTGTCGTTTCCTCCCCGATAAAGTGATGGTAATAATACCGCGTCCCCGGAAGGCTTGTTGTAAGGAGCCAGTGAATGTGGGAGGGCTTAATGCAGAGAGGTGCTCAGGAAACCTGGGTGGCATTTTCTCCCCAGGCCAGATCGAGCTGCCGAGATGAGAAAGCAGCAAGAAGCAATGTGGCTGGAGATAACGACTTTCTGAATATCCCGGTATCCAGAACTCCCCATGCTGGTCGCCAGTGTCCCAGGATTTGGAGCCATAATCTCTAAGTGCTTCTGTATGTATGTATGATGTGAGACGATTAAAGTCTACTTCCCCAAAGTGGTGGGAAGCTTCTTGATGAATGTTTTAAAGCGTGGGAGCCCTCAGGTGTATTGGCTGATCACACAACCACACTAATCGTAAGATCAAGTTGTTCTCAGGAAGAGTGAAAAAAGCTAGCTCACACCTGCAGAGGTTGGGGTGCCTGGGTGGCTCAGTGGGCTAGGAATCTGACTCTTGATTTCCACTCAGGTCAAGATCTCACGGTTCTTGGGATCGAGCCCCATGTTGGGCTCCGTGCTGGGTGTGGAGGCTGCTTGAGATTCTCTCTGTCTCCCTCTCTTTCTGCCCCTCCCCCACTCGTGAGTGCACGTGTGTGCGCGCTCTCTCTCTCTCTCTTTCTCAAAATAAAGAGATAAACTTAAAAAAAAAAAGTTGTCGAGACTCCCGTCCTTTCCCGGGAGCCCAGGCATCAGGGGCACACCCTGCTGCCTCAGAATGTGGAGACCAACCAGCACCCCTTCCTGCAAAAGCCTTCTTGACACCTGTTTTCACTCCCTTCTTGAGAGGTGGCAGGTTTGACCAAGAGAGAGACAGGCACGTGCAGACATTATGCCGTCTCTTACGTTCATCTTTATTCTTTTCTAAGTGGGAGCGAACACATGTGCAACTTCCAAAGCAATGTTGGCTTAGAAACTGTGTGCCCTGCATGTATCTCCCGCTGGCCTTTCTTGGGATGCCCTGGGCTCAAGAGAAGCTGGGACAGGAAGCCAGGGAAGGGTAAGAGCCCAGCCTTAGTTCTGGGGTCTTTTGCCTCCTTCCCCCCTACCCGGCACCTCTCACCCTCACCCCAGAGTAGTCCTTCCCCTGGGAGGTGGTCAGAAAGAAGAAGGTCATGGAGAGAACAAAACTCAGTGGCATTTTATAAGATGCCTTATATTGTTTCCTGTACTTTTCCCTTTATTAATGTGGTTTGATTTATTTGTCCTCAGCTAAATTGTAAACATATCAAAACTCATGCTCTCTATTCTCCCTGAATTGCTACTTGATTACTTTTAATCGTGGCACTGTTCATTTTACCTTCTCTCCCTTCCATTCAAAATGTTTATAACTCATTTCCTAAGTAAAACCTCTTTAAATAACGTCATGTGGCTACCCATCCTCTATCGGCCGCATACTCTTAGTAATGTAATTCTGTGCGTTTTTATGCTATCATAATTAGTACTATAGCATATGTGTGTTTATATACGCTTATATATTGTTTATATATTTATATTTGTTTATATGTCTATGTGTTTATGCTGTGCTGATATCTCCTATGTCCTGATAGGTGCTTATATGTGCTGATATCTCATATTTTATGTGTGTGTGTGTGTGTGTGTGTGTGTGTGTGTTTTATGTGTTCACCTGTCCACCAAGCGACCCAGAGCCATCCCTGGCAGATTATAAGGAGCCTGGGAAATTGCCCCATGATTTTCTGAGGTTGAAAACTGACAAAACGACAGTGGCTGTCTTAATCAAGGGAGGCTGGCGAGTAAATGGCAGGAAAGCAGCCATCTGGAACTCATGTTGGAGGAAGAGGATATTACACAAGGGTAAGAAGCTTGCAAGGATGCCAGTGGGGATGAAGGTTGCTGCTATGTCTTGTAGCCTACTTGCTAACTGACCCTCTTTCTCTCTTCTATATGGGGAGTGCTGGGGGCGCGAGAATGTGTGAAGCCTGCCCATTGCTCCTGTGTGCTTAATTCGGGATATATGTATATAAATATATTTTTTTGGAAAGCAGTTCTTTGCAATAAGGGATGACAGCCTCTGGGGCTGTAGAGAGATGGCTGGGGGCCATGAAGTTGAGCGCAGATCAAGTATTGCCTGCAGACCACATGCGTGAAAGTACAACTACTTTTCTGTAAAATTTGAGAATTGTTTTTGGAGGTGGTTAGAGAAAGAGGTGTTCATATTTTAAAAGAGTTGGGGGGGTCGCGCTTGGGTGGCTCAGTCAGTTAAGCGTCCGACTTCGGCTCAGGTCATGATCTCACGGTCCGTGAGTTCGAGCCCCGCATCGGGCTCTGTGCTGATGGCTCAGAGCCTGGAGCCTGCTTCCGATTCTGTGTCTCCTTCTCTCTCTGACCCTCCCCCATTCATGCTCTGTCTCTGTCTCAAAAATAAATAAACGTTAAAAAAAAAAGTTAAAAGAGCTGGGTATTACTCAGTAAGGAAAAGAGCAAAGCCTTTGTAATGACACAGATTCTGCGGTGGGTTCCACGTCTTGTTTTTTTCGAGCTATGACATAGAGCATTGAAGTGACTTAAACTTTTTGACTCTGGGCAAGATGAGGTTAAAGGATGCCTACTTGGAGCAGTTGTTGACAGAATGAGATGTGATGTACAAAAGTACTTGGGTCGTGCTTGGCACATGGTAAATGTCCAATGGCAGCTGTTGGCATAAACAGTTCCCCCACTGGTACACTTCAATTTGTACTGATGGCCTTCGATCACGCTGACATATTAATAATCGTAACAAATGCATACATCACTGCATTAAAATCCTGGCCTACCCTAAATCTTTGACCTTGCCCCCATGGTTTGTTTCCACCCCTGTTTTCTCTATAAGCTTTCTTTGTGGTTCTGTATTCCGCTGTCCATATGGGGCCTTCTGTGAGGCTGACCTTGACTTGGTCATAAAGGTGAAGACCTGAATCCTCAAGCCTCCCCAGGGGCCAGCAGGAGGGGCCCCCACATCCTCCTGAGACCTCGTTTATTTTTTCCATGGCACCTGCTCCTTTATATCTTGTGGAATGTCTCTATTACCTCTCCCTCTTCTAAAAATCGTTTATAAAACAAATCAAAACAAGACAAAAGGGACAGTCAATAGCAAACCAGGCGGAGAACATCCCCCTTTTCCAGGCTGTCTAACTGGCCATGCTATTTAAGTCCTATCTTGTCCCCACTGTAGTGAGTAAATTGGATTGCTGAGTGAGAGGGAAAAAATGACATATTTCCCTTGTCGTGGAAGAAACTAAAAAGCTCTTTTCTGATTTTTAGATTCTGGTCATGCAGCCAAAACCTCTTCTTATCTGCTTTTGTATATTTTTTTAACATCTCATGATTAGGTTTGATCTTCTTAAAGGCTTTGATTAAATACTCTTTGCACTTCCCGATGTGCAAGTTCATCATTTTCTGTGGGAAGATGTCTCGACGCCTCATATAGACTTTAGAAGGAAAATGTTATTTTCACCCTCGAGCCATAATGGGCTTTTCATCATCAACATTATTATTATTATTATTATTTTATTTTTGACAGAGAGACAGGGGGGGAACGCCTCTCCCCGCCCAGCTGGGCCCTCGAGACTCCCCTCCGCAACCCTAAGGCGGGAGGCCAGGGCGGTGCAGAATCGTGCTCCACCTTTAGCTCCGGGTTTGACCCGCCGGCTCGTTAATGGAAGAACCACGGCGTGCAAGTTCACGGGAAGACGTGCGCCCTCCCAACCGGAGGCCGTCAGCTGCCCCCCCGGAACATCTAGGGGCTCCAACTGCGTCTCTGAGGGGCCATCAGCAGTTTCCAGGACGTGCGTTTGTCCTTGTGGTAGCCGGGCTGGAGGACTCCAAGGGAGACCGAGTCTTGAAAGCAGTTCCAGAATCTCAAAAACAAAACCGCTGAAGTCTTTACACTAGTTGAAGTCATGACAGCAGTTCTATGCGGGAGCCCACATGTCCCAAATGGTTTATTTGTAACATTAAAAAGAGAACTACAACAGTCTCCTACCAAGGCTGCTCTTGAAGCCCAAAGCATGAGGATTTCAGCAGTAATTATAGTCCGTACCCCGGTTCTCCCACACGGGGCCATGATGCCTTCTTTTCATCTCTAGTTGTTTGGCACACATACATTGCTTGCTTTCCTGACCTCAAAGTGTTAGGTTATCGAGAAGAAGGCTGGTATCTCCCATTTTCCCAGTGTGTCTATTTCACTCCAAACAATTTGAGGCACAGAGCAGAGCCTGAACCCATATTTGTTAGATCTTGGTGTTGCTGAGGGAAACAACTCTCTTGGCACCGGTGACTTTCTCTGAGGCTTTCCTCTTTTATTGTTGATGCTCAACACATGTGATATAGGCATCACGGCTTTTCACCTGCTGCACTAGGGAACCATGAGTCGGCACGAGCTAATGTCTAAGCAGCAGTTAGCATATTTGGCATGCACACCCGTGCGTGCGCGTGCGTGTGCACGCGCGCACGGGCGCACACACACAGAGCAGGGAGCTATTATTATCCCCACCTCTTGCGCTTGCTAAAACGGAAGCTTCACGAGCTCTCTCTGGCACTTCCTCCTAGAGATAGTATGAGGATATGTCCCCCTGCCTTTAAACCGGCTTTCAGCTTCAAATTCCATTGTCTGAAGTCAGAAAGCTGGGGTCGGAGGAAATGGAAGGAGGATTAACCAGATCTCATTGAGTCTCAGAGAAGTAAGAGTCCTGGGTATGAGGAATTATTCCTCCCTGTGGTCTCCATCAAATGCCAGACTATGTATTTTTTCTATACACCTTCTACTGTATTATCTAAATAAGGTGTATCGTTCTCTTCTTGACCTGTCACGACCACCCCCAAATAGAGGCCGATTCTGTTGTGGTGATGGGAGAAAGTTCACGACCAAAGTCGATTCCTCTAAGTCCGTGAGCTCCCTGGGCATCTGAACCTTAGCTCCCAGCGGGGTGAGACTCCAGACTTGCAGCTAGACTTTCCAAACCACCAGCAAGTGCAATCACTGACGGGGCTGCTAAGGGGCATGCACCTGAGTGAACAGTCTACTTGTTCTCCTAGGTTTTTCCTGACCTGGGGTTCCGGTCCGACTTGGAATTCAGAGAAGGTCAAGGGCCTAGGTCTGCCAACTGACATGCTTTGGTCTGCATAATTGCATAACTGGCTTGGGGACAGTTCAATTCCTAATCCCTGTACACACTCTGTGTCTGAGAGAGGCCGAGACAGAGAGACAGAGAGATTGATTGCTAGTTTTGAAGGCCTGCATGCAATGCCATGGTCTTTTTCCTAGCCCATGTCTCATAGCACATTCTGGCTGTTCAGAGCCAGGATTTGAAACGTCAGGTTGATTGAAATGCTGACTATACGCTAGAAAGGCAGTCAGCCCCATACAATTAACAAAGAAAAGGGCCCCTCCCTGCCTTTCCTACTGTTCTTATTTTCCCCAAACTATTTCTTTCCTTCCAGAGAAAGAGGAAATGAGCAGAGAAGCAATTAATTATAATTATATATGTGCCGGAGTATGGGAGAACTAGTCACAAAGAAATTTCAAGTCCCAAAATTGTCTAATAAAAACTACCCAACAACGTCATAATTTTTGGAGGAAGTTAAATTTTTATAGAGTTTGGTGATAAGAAAAATTTGCTAAAAGTGAGTGTTCTTAATCACTACACTGTCACTTTGCGAAGTAACTGTGGAATTAGGAATAATTACACTCTAAAGAAGGAAAATGAAACAATCTGCCTTATGATATTTTAAAATAGAATGATGATTCGGGTTTGTCCCATAAATAAAAAGAAGCAAAGTATGAACTTGTAGATGAGGTAATAACCTGGGGTCTTAGAAACATAGGTTTTATGCTTAAAGTGCCTGATAATGGGGCCTGGCCTAGTGGGCTGTGGGTAGCTGTGTCACAGGAGACAGTAGAGGGGATTTGGAATGTAGAAATGTTGAAGACATGGAGTCTTCAGGACGGGATGCCAGCTTTCCAGGAGGTTCTGTGGTAGCCACCAGGAGCTACCTGGTGAATCACCCTCTGTTTGCACACTCCACTGGCAAAATGTCCATGTCTCTGCCACGTAAATCCCACTATCACCAATTCTAGCCAATCCAAGATGCTGAGTGCATTAGTCATGATTCTTCAGAGAAACAGAACCAATAGGATGCATGTAGATACATACAAGAGGAGATGTATTGCAGGAATTGCCTCATGTGGTTCCTGAGGCCAAGAAGTCCCATAGTCTGCCTTCTGCAAGCTGGAGACTCAGGAGCACTGGTCATGTGATTCAGCCTGAGGCCAAAGGCCTGAGAGCTGAGGGGCCCCTTGTGTCAAGTCCCCAAGTCCAAAGACTTGGGAACCTAGAGATCTGATGTCCGAGGGCGGGAGAAGATTGTTGTCTCAGCTGAAGAGGAAGGAAAATTTGCCCCTTTTCTGCTTTTTTGTTCTATTTGAGCCCTCAATGGATTGGATGATGTCTACCCCATCCGTGAAGGAGATCTTTACTCAGTCTGCGGATTCAAATGCTAATCTCTTCCAGAAACACCCTCACAGACATAGCCAGAAATAATGTTCACCGGTTATCTGGGCATCCTTTAGCCCAGTCAAATTGACACATAAAACGAACCATCACAATGAGTTATAGTCAGAACAGAGCTGGAAGTCATTCTGAGGATCCCTGTGTACACACATAAAAAGTTCAATTTGTTCTATTCTGTGAAAATGACATAACAAATACTACGGAGATTATGTCTGGAAAAAAAAAAAAAACAACAAAAAAACCAACACCCATCTCTATTAGTTCCCACCATCAGAGAGTGAAAATCAGGGCAAGTTTGAAGCCTGGGTCTGCTCCACCCCGACTAGGCTAGTGGTTCTAGAAATCTCCCTAAATTTAGTATTGACTCCTGGTAGTAAAAGTGGAGAGGCTTAGAACTACAATCTGGCCAGGAGAAGACTAAGGGTTAAAAGTGGACAGTTGGCTTATTGAATGAAGACTTATCAGGAAATTTAAAAAAACCCACACAAACAAAAATATAGGCATTAAGGGAATAATAGCTGAATAGTAATAATAATACATTATGCCAACAGCAGTGACAAAAGAAACACTCCATGTATTTATAGAGCTAAATAAAAGACAGATCCAGGTCCCACGTTTTGACTCTGAACAACCTTCTCAGTTGGATTTTGCTTCTGCCTAAGGATTATTTTGGAAAGAGCTATTATTATCCGAGATTTATCATGCTGCACTAGGGGGAACTCATACTTTCCACAGAGACAATTATTAAATTCTCACTGGAGGCTCTTAAAGGAGCCGAGACCTGTTCCAAGGGTTCAAGCCAACAGATGGCTGGGATCTAGCCCCATCAGATCCAGTGTCGTGGGCACTATGGGTCCTTTCCTCTGTTATGATGCCACAGGTTCCTTCTCGTTAAATGTACTCTTCAAGCCCCTCATCACAATAAGAGGACAGAAGAGGAACTTGCATTCATGGGAAGTCCCGTCAAGAGGTGCGTATCACCAGAATGAGTCACAGGATGCAGTAAGTCTTGAAGCATCATTGAAATGGAAACCAAGTCAAAACCATGACCTAGAAAGACAAGAGTCTGGAAGAATTCTGGAAGCAGATTCTTCACTTGAGTAGGTAGGTACTTGAACAAGCCCAGCGGTACAGCTGTGTTTGGGTGGAGGTCATCAGAGGTTTAGAAAAAGAGGGAAGTCATTGTTAATATGAGAAAAGGATTCTGAAAATCTGGAAGAATAAAAATGCAGTATTAGGGGTAAGCAATAACTGTGAAAGTAAACAATGATAAATGCCTTATTAAATCTAAAGTGCTATGCTAGCAGATAATAACAAATAACAGAGCTATTAGCCAGCCGTTAATACAGGCCAATTTATTATTTAAAACATTTATTAAGATTTAACAATAGCCAAATGATTTTTTGTTAAACTGTTATTAAACCAAAGCCCTGTATACATTAATCAACTGATATTTATCATTCAGATTGTATCTCATTAGATCCAAAGGGGTGTATATATTTTCAAATCAAACTTGGAGATTCAAAACGAACTGTAGCTCATTTTTGCCAAGTGTGGATGCATAAAGATTATTGTGTCTGCCAGCTGGATAGCCAGACAGTGGAGTGGACTTGTCTAATTAGGAACAATTGCTGATAAATCAATTCTTTCCTTTTATAGGACAATTAGAATTTGTGTATATGTGTGTGTGTGTGTTACATTCTAATTTGATTTCATACATTGTTCTGCAACCAAGTTAACTCTTGGAAGCACTTTTAGATCATGCACATTTCCCATAAAATATAAAAAGGGTTATTGCTGCTATGTCAGTCATGCAAATAATACAAGATTTATCTATTCATCTTTTCACATAATTCAGGCATAAACTGCATATAATTGCTCATGTGATGCTCCCAATCTGGCTTACCATACTAGACCCCAAACATGACTTGTAATTATTCACCTAACATTTTTTTTTTTTACAGAGACCATTTCTCTCCCAAAGAATGCCCTCTTTTTCATCTTTGCCTGTTAAAATCCTTCCTAGCCTTAAAGAGCAGCTCAAAGCTGACTTCCCTGATTTCTCTCATTTGGAGTGAACTAGTATTTGAATCTCCACGTTTATCCCTCATTGTGTCTAACGCAGTGCTTCGAAAGGATAGGTTTGTGTGGGTTTTTTTTTGACAAAACGAGTGGGTGAAACACACACGTTCCCTGAGGACCAAGTGCCCAGCCTCCCTGGCTCTCGTGGACGAGACCACGGGACAACAAGGGTTGCTGAGGGAAGCACAAAGCCACGGGGTGGCCAAATGAACTCAGGAGGGGGTGATTCACCCACAGGAAGAGCACAGGATATATCCATCATCTTTCTTCCCAAAGCCTGTGATTTGATTGGCCATAATTGCCTGGGGGAGGTGTTTTTATTTTTGGGTTTGCAAACCTTAATCTGCAACAATTAAAGAGGAAAACAGCTGCCTCCCACAGTATGGGGCAGGAAGGTCTCCATCTGACGGATGGAGTACAGGGCCTCTCCATGCAGAGACGGTGGTGGGTGAACAGTCTCCGTGTGCCGGATCTAGGTCAGAAGGCCTAAAGAGCCTGCTGCCCCTGAGCAATTAGACTCACAACGCCACATGCTGCACGTTGGCCAATTAGTCTGCGAGAGAGCAGACGCCCAGGACTTTAATTGCTCTAAGGGCCTGTTTGTGTACTGTGTGCGGAGCGATTTTACATGTGGTTTCAGGTTTGCAGAACCTTGAATTCCAAGTGAGTGGTGTTTCAGGGACCCCCACACATGCTGGCAGCCATTAGTGTCAAGGAAGAGAAATGTACGTTGGATTTCTCACCTCTACCTCCTGGTCCGTTTCACCTGGTAATTACCTTTTGGGGAATCAGAAGAGTCTGTCATTATCTGGTCACCTGCTGGGTCACTGGCTCCTGCTAGCGTAATCTTCTTTTGGTGAGAATTTACATACCTGCCCACGAGCAACCTGCTCCTGTTCTCTGAGTTCGCAACCAGGCAGAGAATAATGTAGGCCGAGCTCAATCTTGTAAACTCCATACACACATCTTGACCACTTAGGACTGTACAAAGATGTGACTCAATATGATCAAACATATGGAAACTCTCAGAACACCTAGGTTTTATGTCTAGGTACAAAGTTCTTGCCCCCTTAGTTCGGGACATACTACTTTCTGCTAAGATCAGCGTGAACCTTGCCTGGTCTCCCCATCTCCTAACTGTCCCGATCCAGTCTTCACATTTGGTCCACATTTTCTTCTTGGAGTGCTGATCTCCTGTTCAACCACCTCCAGTGACTCCTTGCTACTCCGTAACATGGCACCACCCAATCTCTCTGGCTTTGTTTCCCTTACATCGCCTGCAAACATTTTATGGGCTGTTCCAGTGGAGCTAAGCCACTGTTCCATACTTTTGGCCGCATTCCTTTCTTGCTCTGTCCTAGTCTTGGCACTCGGAACACTCTTGCTTGTGTATCACTCGCACAACACGTGATCTTTCCCTAGGGCCCAATTTCAAACCACACCTCCCTCTGGAAGCCTTTCCAGAACCTGTGGCTGTTGCCAGTGATGCCCATGTTCCAAGCAAGATGCCTATCATGGGATACTTCAACTCTCATTTCAAGAACTAAGCTTCCAGGGACATTTCTGCCAGAGATGTCTCCACAGCAGACTCTCTCCCCATATTAGTTTTGTCCAGCCCTATTGTAAATCTCTATGACCTTTCTAAAAGTCACAGAAATGCTACAGAAGACGGATAAGAGGCAGCTAGAGGGTAACAACAACTGTTTCTACTCAGGGGATTCATTGCATTTTGGCCCTACCTCTTTCATTTCATGCCTACCCCCACAGTCTTCTTAAAGAATGACACCAACAGGCTTGCCGTGGATTCTGTGGACCTTTATTCGTATTTGTAGGATTGCTTTAATATTAAAAGAGGAGAAATAGAAAGATTGACATCAAGATTGTAGGCTCATAAAACATTCAAGGGAACTTAGAGATTGCCTGGTTCACCCTTCATTTTACTTTATTTTTAAAATTTTTATTTGATTGCTTTATGCTAAAAAATGTAAGTTCAATCTGGCCGTGTTACAGAACTTCAGGAAATGGGGAAAATAAAAAGAAAATCATTCATCATCCTAATGTCCCATTATTGCCAACTCTATCAATTGCCATATCCATATTTTACCAGCTTATAATAGTAGTATACAGAAAAAGTTGTTTCCATTTTTTTTTTAATTTTTAAACTTAACAAGACAGATGAGGTCACTAAGGCCCTAGAGCCCACAGCTAGATGACATCCACCATTTACAGTATTTGTTTTTGTACTAGCCAGGAATAAAACATTTCAGTTTCTTTTATTTCTCTCCAGAGGCTTCTCTACTATAGTTGTTGAGTGGATGGACCCTAGAATAAGAGTTTCAATACTCAGCCACTTCCAAATAGTGTGATATTGGGTAAATTACTTCCAGCAGTTTGACTCCATTACCTCATCTGTGGAATGGGCAGAAAAGAGGGCTGGCAGAATGATCAAGCGATATAACACATGTCAATACATTTCTGCTGGATTCATCCCAGTTCCCGTGCCCTCTGGCCTGCCGTTGGGTTTGGTGGCTGTTGGATTGAAAAGAGTCCAAATCTGCTCTTAGTTGGGAGCTCTGGCAGGTGATAGAGGGAGGAAGGAGAGTGAGTATTAATTCCTTGGGCTGTCTTCCTACTGGGCAGTCTATACGGGTTGTATTCCTTCACCAAAGATCACTGCTTTCAAGGTGGTCAACTCTCAATTCTCTCACACCATGGCTCCAATAACTGCGTCTTCCCTCTTTATTCCTTCTGGTCTTGAGTGAGATAAGCTTACCTACTATTAAGCTCCAGGTTACTGTACTATCCCTTGTGGTTCCCCAACACCCACACATTAGAAACAGTCCCTTTGTAAATAAACCCTCCTGGAACTTTCCTATTTTGAGCGGACCATCTGTTTCCTGTTGAGACCCCGACTGATACAACATGTTAGTATTTCTTCCTCCCCCTTTCAATGAAAGATGAAATTACGGATTTTAAAAGACATAAAGTTACAGTAGTCTATTTAACTCTTTCAGGGTTTGACGGTAAATTTTTTTCAAGGATACAGAGCTGGGTCTGCAGAAGACAGGATGCCCACCCCGCACAACAGCTACCATGGTGCTTCTTGTACTCCCGATCTGACTCTAACGGTGTTGAGCTGTTTCTAGCCTCCATTGAAAATCTACAGGGTGGATATTAGTATTATTTACGTTTTGCAGATGAGAAGATTGAGACTCATGGCACTGAAGTCAGCCAGCAGCAAAACAGACGTCTGGTTCCAAGACCCGTGTTTGAAACCACTATACCAGTAAGCGCTCAAAGTGTGGTTCTGGCTAGTAACATCAGCTCCATCCAGAAACCTGGGAGAAGTGCAAAGTTTTGGGCCCCACGGCAGACTTTGTTTTTTAAAGTTTATTTATTTATTTTGAGAGAGAGAGAGAGAGAGAGAGAGAGCAGGGGAGGGGCAGAGAACAAGGGAGAGAGAGAGAGAATCTGAAGCAGGCTCTGCACCAGCAACGCAAAGCTCGATGCGGGGCTCGAACACACGAACCGTGAGATCACGACCTGAGCCGAAACCAAGAGCTGGACGCTTAACCAACTGAGCCACCCAGGTGCCCCTCCGCTGCAGACGTATTGAAGCAGAAACTTTGGGCTTGGCACCCAATCATTCATATTTTAGGAACCCCTCATGGGACTCTCCGGAAGTATATGCTAAACTTTGAGAAGCACAGCATTACACAAAATCATTTGCCAGGGCCTCGTGGTTCCTTCTGTTCTGCTGGGTTTAGTTTGACGTGACTTGGGGAGTCTGGCATTATACTCAGGGTGTCACATATTGATAAAGACAAGACAGAGAAAGGCGTTGTGCAGCCCTTTAGAATTTACAAGATGCTCTCATACTCATTACCTCAGGAGGCAGTGTGCTCCATGGCTAAGTGAGTGGGGTCTGAACTGCACTAGCCTGGAAAAGATCTCTGCTCTCCTGGGCTAACAGTTATCTCATCTTCCTTCAACTTCAGCTTCCTCAACTGGAAAATGAGGATAATGACAGGTGTGTGCCTCTTAGGATTGCTGGGGGCAGGGGTGGGGGTTAAATAAGAAAAGGGGGAAACGAAACCAAGAGACTATGCACACTGTGTTAGCCAATTTGATAATAAAGTATATTTAAAAAAAAAGAAAAGGGGGAAAAAACCACAGTGCTTGGCACATAGTGAGCACTCAATAAACACCAGATATTATTATTTTCATAAAAATATTATGATCTCCATTTTAAAGCCAAAGAAATACCAGCTCAGGGATGTCGATTTGTCTTAAACTGGATCTGAGTTTCAAAACCGGGCGTTCTGATTTAAAGTCCCTGTTCTTGGAGCGCCTGGGTGGCTCAGTCGGTTGAGCGTCTGACTTCGGCTCAGGTCATGATCTCACAGTTCGTGGGTTCGAGCCCCGCGTCGGGCTCTGTGCTGACAGCTCGGAGCCTGGAGCCTGCTTCCGATTCTGTGTCTCCCTCTCTCTCTGCCCCTCCCCTGCTCGTACTCTGTCTCTCTCTCTCAAAAATAAATAAGCATTAAAGAAAAAAGGCCCCATTCTTTTCATACACCTTTCAGAGCAGCCTTGGACAATCTGGGTTAGTAATATCCTTATGAATGGATGGGTAATGAAGAGGAAAGGTAATATGTCCAAAGATATTTGAGGCCTAAATTACACTCCTTGGCCTCCATGAGTAGAAGTCTCATGTGAGTCGCTTCTTGGATCCTGAGACCCACCTGCCATGCTCCCCAGTCTAGGTGGCCTCCATCCAAGAAGGCTGGCTAGCTCCTGAGTGTCCTTACCTTTTCTGGCCTTGCCCTGTGCCCTGTGGTGACTTCGCCTGCCAGGGTGCCTTTTCTCCTAACAGAGAAGGTAGAAAGCTAAGAGCAGGCCGTCACAGAGGAAAAGGTTTTTGTAGCTGCCTCACTGTGGGCGCTTCTGGGATATTTAGCCCCAAGAGACTTCTAGAACCATCGAGAAGGCGTCAAACAGGAATGTAAAAGTTAATAACTTCCTTATTTGAAAGCCAAACCTTTCTAAACCTATCACACACTCTTTTCCTCATAGAGGATTAACGGCCTGACAAGGTTGAACTTTGAAAAGAAAAGCTATTTGTGACTTATGGGGAGCTGGGGAAAAAAAGGTCTTGACTTTCTAAAAACAAAACAGAACAAGCAAACCCAAACACGTTAATTTTTTCTCAGGCCTATAACTCACAAAGGGCACCTCTGCTTCGGCTGAAACTTTCCAAAGGACTTTCCTCTGAGTCAAAGTGAGGTGGGACCGAGTGGAATCCCCACAGAATTGATCTGGTAATATTTATAAGAGTTGGAAATAAAAGTTCACAGAGGAATTGTTTGCAAAGCCTGAAATGATGGAGCTGTTTTCAGCAATTCATTCCTTCACTTCTTATATCCCAAGGTAGTTACTGTAACATTTCACCATTTCTGACGGCTCTCCTTCCAAATTCTTAACGATTCAGATAAAGCTTTGGAATTCAGTTTCTCTGTACAGGGGTTTCAAAGCAAGTTAATAGAATAAATAAAGTTTTAGGAAGTGAGGTTAAGAGTAAGGGCTCCGAAATTAGACTTTGGGTCCCAGGATGTGTCAGCTGTGACCTCTGGGCAAATTACATCTTGACCTCTCAGTCTCAAATCTGTAAATGGGCATAATTATAGTGCACTGTAGATAGTCTCAGATAAAGGAGTCCACAGTGAGCATCTGAAAAAAGTTATCTATTTCCATTACTGTTTATGGAAACTGGCATTTAACATTGGGTTAAGATCAGATGTGAAATGCCAAGTATATAGCATTTACTTATGTTAAAGTGGGTCCCTTAGGATCTATATTCAACAATTGTTGTTTAATTTGTTATTGTTTCAAACTCAAATTAGTTAACATACAGCGTAGTATTGGTTTCAGGAATAGAACCCAGTATGGGCACCTGGGTGGCTCAGTGGGTTAAGCGTCCATTTTCAGCTCAGGTCACGATCTCACGGTTTATGAGTTCGAGCCCCAAGTCAGGCTCTGTGCTGACGGCTCACAGCCTGGAGCCAGCTTCAGATTCTGTATCTCCCCCTCTCTCTGCCCTCTATCTCTCGTGCTCTATCTCTCTGCTCGTGCTCTATCTCTCCCTCAAAAATAAATAAAAGTTTAAAAAAAATGAGTGGAATTCAGTGGTTCATCACTTCCATACAACACCCAGTGCTCATCCCGACAAGTGCCCTCCTTAATGCCCATCACCCATTTAGCCTATCCCCCCACCCACCTCCCCTCCACAGCCCTCAGTTTGTTCTATTTAAGAGTCTCTTATGGTTTGCCTCCCTCTCAGTTTTTATCTTATTTTTCCTTCCCTTCTCCTATGTTCCTCTGTTGTGTTTCTCAAACTCCACATATGAGTGAAATCATATGACATTTGTCTTTTCTCTGACGGACTCATTTCGCTTAGCATAATACCCTCTAGTTCCATCCACGTAGTTGCAAATGGCAAGATTTCATTCTTTTTGATCACTGAGTAGTATTCCATTGTATATTCCATCATCTTCTTTCTCCATCCATCAGTCAATGGACATTTGGGCTCTTTCCATACTTTGGCTATTGTCGATAGCACTGCCATAAACATTGGGGTGCATGTGCCCCTTCGAATCAGCAGTCTTGTATCCTTTGGATAAATACCTAGTAGTGCAATTGCTGGGTCGTAGGATAGGTCTATTTTTAATTTTTTGAGGAACCTCCATACTGTTTTCCGGAGTGGCTGCACCAGTGTGCATAATTTTTAAACCTGGCTTTTATTTTTAATTACATTTAAAAAATGAAGCCAAACTTCTTTATTATATGTATTTAATTCAGGTTTTAAAGAATGCCTTCTTCTTTCCCCATTTCCCCTAGTCTAAAATAGTGAGTTTCTGTATATAGTATTTTTGTAAGCTTGGGTGTCCCAAGGTGCTGGAGGAGGGATTGAAATAGATTTACTGTATCATCATTATTATCAGCACTTCTGATGTTATTATTCAACACGATGAAGTTATTACCCTGATCCCATGAACTTTGCAACAAGAAGGGCAGAGAGAAGAATCAAGTGTGAACAGGCAGATGAGCGCAGTTAATAGCATTCAAGAGCACAAGATAGTATTTAAAATTTTTTTAACATTTATTCATTTTTGAGAGACAGAGAGAGAGAGGGAGTGTGTGTGAGTAGAGGAGGGTCAGACACAGAATCTGAAGCAGGCTCCAGGATCTGAGCTGTCAGCACAGAGACCAACCCAGGGCTTGAACTCACGGACCGTGAGATCATGACCCGAGGCGAAATCAGGCGCTTAATGGACTGAGCCACCTAGGCCCCCCCCCCCCCCCCCAGCACAAGATAGTATTTAAAACACAAGATAGGAAATAAAAAACAGAAGATTTGTGGCCAGGATAGTTGGTTTGGACAGAGTTTGGTTAAAACTTTGCAGAGTAGGTAGGAAGTCGGTAGCGTTGTGGAGCAAACAGAGACATCAAAAGGGATATTGTGGTCTGTTTTATGGAAATGAGTCATCAAGGAGAAAAGACAAGGTTCAAGGGACTTGAACAGCAGTCCACCAACAGTTTAATATAAGGTCCCCCTACAATGTATGGTTGGACTCACCGCTCCTCTGGTCTCTAGGGAATAAACGATACCTGAAAACCCTGAGTCCAAACTGAGAGAGGAAATGTAGTAAGTAGCAGGAAAAAAAGCAGGGTAGGAAAAGGGAGAAAGAACCACTAAGTGAGTTTTTAGAGTTAAGAAGTTAATAACGTTCTGAACAAGCGAACACTGTAACTGGTGTTGCAGCTGTAACTTACAAAAATGCCTGAAGTAGTTTCATAAATCCAAGAGCACCTTGGAATTTGAGCTCGTTTTCCCAATTTTGAAAAACAAATTTAATGCAGTTTTGATGTTTTCAAATACTTGTAATGCCTGGAATAATGCACAGGGGTATCGAGGCTGGGCTAGTTCAGTGGTTTTTAAACCACAGACTGAATCTCATTACTGGGTTACAAAATCAATATTTATAGATTTTTTTTTTTACTAGAATATTCTTGGATTGTTTATTTGGGATGATTCTGCATTTTATTTGATCTTTGAGATTTTATCATATCAAACATCATAATTCATATGAGTTGCATTCTTACTTTATATTATTTTGTGCATTTTCTATTGGTTTCTATACATGCCCACACATACATGTATGTGTGTGTATACTGGAACACAATGTGAAATGGGGTTCTTCCTGTAGGTCCTGGCAAAAAACAACTTTGGCTTCCTTTATTTAATGATACTATTTAAAAATTAATTAATTAGAGGTTTGAATACACAGAATTCTAATCCTTTTTAAAAAATTATTTATTTATTTTGACAGAGAGAGAGGAAGAGAGAGGAAGAGAGAAAGAGAGAGCACGAGCAAGAAAGGGGAAGAGAGAGAGAGAGGAGAGGGAGAATCCCCAGCAGATTCTATACTGTCAGCCCAGAGCCCAACTCAGGGCTCGAACCCACAAACTATGAGATCATGGCCTGAGCCAAAACCAAGAGCCAGCTGCCCAACCGACTTAGACACCCAGGCACCCCAGCAAAACTCTAATTCTTGAGAATAAGTTGTGTTATTTAATTTAAGCAGTACCGTTACAAAATCATTTGCACTATTATTACATGTACTGGGCCCAGCCCAAGGCTGGGCTGCTTGGGAGTGGGTTTAAAGCCTCTCTTGTAAGGCTGAGCCTCTGCAGAGTGGGGCTCTGGTTGGGCTGGAGTGATGCCCAGGAATCCGCATTTTAGTATCTCAGGCGACCCGGATGCGTGGCCAGGTTATACGCCTCCAGTGTGGGAAACAGTTCCTTCAAATAGTGGTAAAGTAAACATTATCCTGGTATGTTTCCAAAATTCCTTAAAGTCGATTTAAAAGTGTCCCAGTGCGTAAGCTTCAATTCTCAAAGTGAGGCCATTTACAGATCAGTGAAGTCAGAAAGAAGGACTTGGGAGTAGAACCAAGGACTGAAGTCATCAACAGGGGAAACCGGCAAGTCTGACGTCATCTCCAGTCTGGGCAAACCCTTGCCTTGTTTCACATCAGCCAACAAATCTCCAGTTCGTTTGGGTTTTGAGTGATTTATATTTTTTCATAAGTTTCGTAAGTTTTGTGGGAGGGGAAGATGGATGAGGGAGGGGAAATGGGAAAAAGCATAAGCCAGCAGTATGCGCACACAATGCTGCACAAATAAATATGAAGAGCGTTATAGAAAAATGGCAGAAAACCCCAACCCGGCTGTAAATGACTCGAACTGTGACCTCTAAAACTGCATCTGTAAAAACTTCTTTTCTTATTGAAGCTTAACGTTGGGTTTCATTTATTTTTTCCTTCTTTTTCTTTTTTAAATTTATTATTATTATTTTTAGAGAGAAAGAGAGAATAAGATTAGGGGAGAGGGGCACCGGGAGAGAGAGAGAGAGAGAGAGAGAGAGAGAGAGAGAGAGAGAGAGAGAGGAACTTAACCAGGCCCCAAGATCAGCGTGGACCCTGATGCAGGGTTCAGTCCCATGACCATGGGATCATGACCTGAGACGGAATCAAGAGTGAGGCGCTCAACTAACTGAGTCACCCAGGCACCCCATCTTTCCCCTTTGTTTAGGTCTTTTTTTGTTTGTATGATATATGCCTGTATGATGAGGTCACCAAAACAAATTCCAAAAATAACAACACTAATCACACATCTGGTTAATATAGGCATTGATATAAATTAGGAAAACCAATAATCTTTAAAAAAAATTTTTTTTTAATTTGAGAGAGAGAGAGAGAGCAGGGGAGGGACAGAGAGAGAGGGTGAGAGAGAGAATCCCAAGCCAGCTCTGCACTGACAGTGGGGAACCAGACATGGGTCTCAAACTCATGAATCACGAGGTCATGACCTGAGCCGAGATCAAGAGTTGGACCCTTAACTGACTGAGCTACCCAGGCCCCCTCAAAAGACCAATAATCTTAGTAACATTCCTATTACTGCTAATTATGCAGTTTTTTCATTATTCAGTAATTTTAAAAATCAAGAATCTGCCTTGGATCATTTACTGTTCTGGGATACAAGGTCTCTGCCCACGTGGAGCTTACTGGCTAGTGGAGGGGAGACAGGAAACAATCAAGATAACGGCAGCTAATTGCTCTGAAGATGAGAAAACAGGGTCACGTGATCGAATGCTGGGGTGTGGTCAGGAATCCTTCCCTCTGTACAATGGGACAATAGCACAAATGAGAACTGCCTGGAAGGACCTGTATAAAGGCAGCTATCGCCTTGAGCTTCTTACTTCTCCTTTTCATTCATTTAGTAAATCCTTGCACAGTGTGCAACAGAGAGCAAGAGGTGACTCAACATGGCAGGGGAGGCAGACGTCATGCAAGTAGTTTGTGTGCCAGGTATTGTAAGATATGAATGGCGTGGGGAGAGATTATACGTAGGAACCCGACTGAGACTGAAGGATTAGAGAGACTTAAAATGAGGTTAAAAGTTGGACAGATAAGTAAACGGATTTTAGATACTAGGAATAATTGTCAGAGAAAGACGTTTCCAATAAGTAAGGGTGGAAGGCTAGAATGAATCCCGTGGTGCTGGGCTCCTGCCAGAGGCGTCAGTATTAACTCATGTTTGTCTCTATACACACATGTATACAGATACATGTATGTATGCATACATGCAATAGTATGCATCCATATATTTCCTAGATCAGTTTGCTGAGGCCTAGAGGCAGTGACACCCCAGTAGCAAGGAGCACACTCAGGACTAGGATTTGGTTTCTATACACCATTCTTCAATGAAAGGAGCTAGAGTTCCTTGGACCAATGCTTGCGGAGAAGGCTGGGGCAGGGAACATGCAAGGTGAGTTTAGAGAATATTGTAGTGCCAGCAAGGAAGTGCTCAAAATTTTAAGTAGAGAGAGAGAGAGGGAGAGAGAGAGAAAGGAAGGAAGGAAGGAAGGAAGGAAGGAAGGAAGGAAGGGTGGAAGGGAGGATGGAAGGAAGGGAGGGAGGGAGGAAGGAAGGGAAAGAGGAAGGGAGGAAGGAAGGAAAGAAGGGAGGG
>NC_064808.1:87851477-87928977 GCF_023721935.1 Panthera uncia | reverse complement strand
CTCAAAAATAAACATTAAAAAAAAATTAAAAAAAAAAAAGAAGTTATCACAGGTCAGAGGGGACTAAGGAGACGTGACGACTAAATACGATGTGGTATCCGCGTTTGTCTCTCTGGGCTCATTAAAATACAGGAAGGATTTGAGTGCATGCAGATTTTCTTTAGTTGTAATAGTCAGTTGGAGAAAACAGAACCCCCGAAAGGTAAGAGCCTTGTTTAGGTCACAGAGGTTAGTATAGAAGTGAGTAGGAAATGAATTTCCTGAATGCCTGGTCCATTCCTTCCCCACATCCTTACTCTGCCTCTCTTTGTATTTATAAGTGAGGAATATTCATCTTTCTTGGGGTTTCTGTGACTTGCTTCTCCTAGTGGCTTTTTAAAGATGCACATAATAAATAAATAAGTAAATACATAAATAAAGATGTGCATTCCCGGGGCGCCTAGGTGGCTCAGTCAGTTGAGCCTCTGACTCTCGATTTCAGTTCAGGTCATGATCCCAGGGTTGTGAGATCGAGCCCCGAGTCGGGCTCTGGGCTGAGCATGGAGCCTGCCTGGGATTTTTTTCTCTCTCTCTCTCTCTCTCTCTCTCTTTCCCCCTGCCTCTCTCTCTCACTCATGTGTATGCTCTCGCTCTCAAATAAACTTCAAAAACAAGATGCATCTTGGGGCGCCTGGGTGGCTCAGTCGTTTGAGCGGCCAACTTCAGCTCAGGTCACGATCTCACGGTTCGTGAGTTCGAGCCTTGCGTCGGGCTCTGTGCTGATGGCTCAGAGCCTGGAGCCTGCTTCGGATTCTGTGTCTCCTTCTCTCTCTGCCCCTCCCCTGCTTGTGCTCTGTCTCTCAAAAAGAAATAAACGTAAAAAAAAAATTTGTTTCAAAAAGATGCATTTTCGGTAGGAAGCGATTATATGTTTCCATTCCCTAGCCCAGTGGGTGTGCTCCCTGAATGTTAACTGTTATTAGAGGTGACATCAATAGTAATGATGATGATGGGAGCGGTGATGATGATGGTGATAATGGATCGCATGGAACTTTGTGACAAAACCATTGCTGTTATTATTATCGTATTTGCCACAGCACAAAAATGATTCCACATGCTGTGGCCTGGGAAGCATCCCTATTCTTTCCTGCTTTGAGGAGCTAGAGAGAAACCTGACAAAAAGACCCTGAAAGGAGACGCTGCATGGGGCCTCGTCACAGCACAAAGCCGCGGGGCTCTAAGAGGCCCTCGTCTCAGCTCAGGTCCTCATCGCAGACCAGGGCTGGTGGAGCTTCTGCCGTCTGGAACATCTTTAGATGCAGGGGTAGGGGGATGAGGAGGAACTAGGAACGCGCCCTGGCCCAGCAATGCTTTCATTTGGAATGGACACATGTCCTATCGACATGCATGTTACTGGTCAGAGCAAGTTACCCGGCTGCACCTGTCTCCCATGTGGCTGGAAAGGGATAGGAAGCGGGAATGTTTATGAGCAGTACCCCGTGCGTCTGAGACAGGCAAAGCGATAGGCAAGCTGAGGTGGGGGGGGGGGGGTCACATTTCCAGCCTTAAAGCCTGTGGCAGATACTACAGGTCGATTAGCACCCATCTCAGCACCCTTCTGTTTTGCCTCCTTTTCTACGGAGACTGGAAAGGGGATCCTTCCCAGTTTCTCTTGTACCGATGGGTGGTCAAGTAAGTGTTCTGGGGAGTCCAGATACAGGCAGAAATCTGTTGGGAGAGCTTCTCTTTCCTCAAAAAGACAGAGCCTCTGGACAAGGAGGTTCCTTGCCCGTCTCCTTGTTCTTGTGTGGACCATGGACGTCACAGCTGAAAGGCAGGAGCCCCCGGGTGACCAGCAGGTGGCAAAACGAGAAAGGGCCCCAAGGAATTGCACAGGTGCTGATCGTGGTCAACTACAAACTGCTGAACTAATGTCAAGAGCCACTTGTCTCTAGCCTTCTTGTGATGTGACACAAAGAAGCCCATTTGTTCTGTGACTTGTGACAGAAAGCCTTCCTGACTGTTACCGAATCAGCAGGAACGTCTGAGATAACAAGCACTTCATTTAACAGATAAGACACCAGGTAAGAGAGATCCAAGCAGTTCCATGACATATCCAAGGCTCGCGGCAAAATCGGCAGAAACGTTGGCCCAGGGATCTGAAATCTCACGATACTTGGATGGCACTTGCTTCTCGTTTTCCTTTGGTCTCCGGGTCCACACCGACTCTGCCATAACCCAGCAGACATCCCTCGTCATACCTCATGTAACGTTAGCATTTCTTTTCCCCTCCCCAGTCTCCAGCGTGTCATAACCCTCTCCCCAACCCCTGAACCTTCGCAATCTGGTGGACAATTCCTCTGCAGCGGAAACGCCATCTTCCCGGTCAGAAACGGAGCCATACATGGTGACATTCCCACCAGGCAAATGTAGTCAGTCTGAGACAGGATGTGTTGTAATGGTCTGAGAAGTTTTCCACTTTCAAATTACTACTCTCCTGTCAAGGGCAAGAAGAAATGGCAGCTGAAGTCAGTACGCTGAGGTGTAGCTCGTGCCACAACAGCATATGCAATATAGCAGGGAATCATAATTGATTTCTAATGGCAGAGAACATTTAACCTGGCCGGGTGCAGAGAGAGGAACGGAGCAAGGAGGAGAATAGAAGCTGAGCTCCAGTTCCCACTTAAAAACTTCTTGAAGTCTAAATTAATTTGGTACTATCTCACTTACGAGGAAAGTATCTATTTCACTTGCAGCCAAAGTGAGCGTTTGTTTAACCTCTTGGGGGATAGGCTATAGCTGCATGTAGACCTTTGTAAGAAGTGGCACGGTTATCCAATTTCCCTCTAATTGCTCTAACAAGGATGAATTAGGACTTTCATCAGCAGGCCTGAGTGATCAGTTTGGAGTCAGCCATGGGCGGTGAAGCCAGTTATTAAACAAAACTACAGTGTTAACTCCTAACAATACACAGTGAGGGCAAATTAAGCAGGAGACAAATACACCATAGTGGTGACGCTGGAGAATATGTTCTCTCGACTTTATGTTTTAACGTGATGCTATTATTAGTGACGTTTAAGTTCATTTCTGAGGGCTAATAGGAGAGTAAATGCTCACTTGGGCTTTCGAGGCAGTTAAAACAGAAGCCATCTGACAAGGGACCACGGTATACTGTTTAAATATCCACTTGGTCCAGGCTCCACTTTGATATACATTAATGATTCCAATAACATCACATCGAGAGATCTCTACAGAAAGCCCAAGCAACACCAGGCTCCCCAGGTAATTGTTCCTGGCTGAGGAGGACCGTGGCTGCCGCTGACATTGTTGTCTGTGCTCCACATGTCACTGTGCTTATCCAAGGTAGCATAGAAGAGAACACTCTTATTTCTACCCGGCTTATCTCCAGCCACACCACCCTGTCGCTCCCTTTCACGAGCGTAAGTTACAGCAGACATGCTGACTCTGGGAAGAGAAGGCTATTGAAATTGCAATTTGAGTTAAATAAATTGATCATATATCATGGGAGTGGAGGAGGGCAGAGAGAACCATTCTCATGTCTCATCAAAACCTCAGAAGCCCATTCTGGTAGAACCTCATTAATTCACACTAAGGGCCGGGACCGCCTTGACTAATTGCCGAGCAGTGAGCAGCATGGATTACAGCGTATAGGAGCAAACACAATTTAGAAAGCTGGGATCGCGGATCAAACAAATGGACTTTATTAGACAATTAACAACCCACTCGAACATTGACTGGAATGAAATACGAGAGCAAAATAAGCGCCTTAATAATAACACTTGCCTTCCGGACTGCGGTCTGGCTACAAGCACAGCGCCTTTGGGAACCACCATCTAGACATGCGAGACCTTGCCCAACCGCTGAATCCCTGTTGACCTTCCGAAAATGACCGGCCTCTCCTGGGCCCCTGTTTTTCGTCCTTTGAGGAAGAGCAGGTGTGTGTGAACTGTCTTTCCAAACTACTTACTCTTCAGTATTCATGAATTAATGTAGGGACAACATTTTGAACTTGGCTAAGTCAAGTACATGCAAGAGGCTCTTCCCTAGAGAATCTGTCTTCCTTTCCCTCTTTTTATTTTTTTACAGTCCCAGAGAAATTGGGATTATAGTTGTTTGTCTGTTTCAAACACACCTGCCGGCCATTCACCACCTGAACCCACAATTGAGTGTTTGGACACTGCGGTGAGTCTTGCCACAGAGGTGGTTATGACGAGGCCAGCAGAGGATTAGCGCTTCAGGTGGGGAAAAGCGGCAGGAGTGGATGAAAATCTTAAATAGCAGGGATTTTGTTTCCATCTCCAGAATTCAGGCAATAAAGGCCAGTGGCGATACTCTTGCTAGTACTTGTGTCTTAAAATAGATTACTTTCCCCCAAAACTTTTCCCTTTTTTATGATTTTTTAAGTTTATTTATTTATGTGAGAGAGGCAGAGACGGTGCGAGTGGGGGAAGGGCAGGGAGAGAGAGAATCCCAAGCAAGCTCCAGGCTGCCATCACAGAGCCCGACTTGTGGCTCAAAATCACGAAACTGTGAGATCATGGCCTGAGCCGAAACCAAGAGTCAGACGCTTAACTGACTGAGCCCCCCAGGCACCCCGGTTTCCTCCAAAACTTTTCAACTATCAGTTAGCAACAACTGTCTGCTTTCTCCTGACATCCCTTTACCCATTTGTATATATACATTGGGCTGGGAAGTCACCAAGAGCTAGACTGGGTTGCATAAAAAGTTGCTTTACAGGCTCTACTCCCTTGCTTGTTTGTTGAACTCTCAGAAACTTCGGGACAGGTGCAGAGCCAAGTACAGGCAGTAGGCGGCATGCCCATGCTTCCTAGGAATAGGTGTGACATCCGCTGGACTTCCTAGATCCTCAGGCAAGCATCACGAGAAGCCGGAAGGCTGTGGGGGTGAGGAAAATGTGGAAGAATTACATCTATCCACGTGACTTTGCAGGGCAGAGGATGCATTCCCTCGCTACTGACTTTGGGTTTGGCCACATGACATGTTTTGACCAATGATGTGGGAGTAGATATGACATGAGTGGAAGCTTTCAACAGACTTTCGTGGCTTAGCCTGAGCCTTTGCTCCCCTCCTAGTCACCAAAGGAAAAGTGTGCCCCAGGTACCTGCTGCTGCTTCTGCCTAGGTCGCAGATTGAGAGACCTGAACTCAGCTTTGGGAAGAGTGGGCCCAGCTGATTGCTAGACTCACAAGTGGGGGAAAGCCAATGTCTGTTGTAATCCAGGGAACCTTTGGGCATCTTTATTAGACATCATTAGAACAGCAAACTAATAATGGGAGAACCTAATACAGGAGGATACAAAGTAAATCAAATCTATAAACCCTGCCCTCAAGGGCCTGCCGATGAACTAGATGAACTAGATGAACCCTGCCAATGAACTAGAAAAATAAAACAAACACATTTAATAGCAAAAGTAAGAGATACAGCATGATTAAGTGCCCAAGAGACAATGCTTATGGGAGGTATCTTCCGGCGTGGGAGTGGGCAGGGAAGGGGATAAAAAGAAGTTCGTGGCAGGCGTGGCATTTGATTGTGAAACATGGAGGGACAAGAACATATGGAAAGGCAAGGAATGGCATCCCAGACAGAGGGAATAGTATGAATTCAGGGAAAGGTACAAGACTGAGAAATACCTGAAAAAAAAAAAAACAAAAAAACAAAAATACCCCCCAAAAACCCCCCAGTGACTACAAGTTCCATTTTGGCAAACTCAAAGGACAATGGTCAGTCTGAAACTTTCTCTATATAAATTCATGCTTCCTGTGCCACTCAGATTTTCTAAATAATCTCCCAAGTTTAACCAGAATCTTGATGAAATGGAGAAATGGGACCAATCGGAACACTTTAGAAATTTAAGTTGTTACATCTTTAAAGAGAAGTGCGTTTTTCCCTTCCATTTTGTTCAGTATATGGAATACGAATTTCATCTTAGAAAGCCCCAGAGATGACTCTATCGACTATCCTTTAAATAGAATTAAAATTGACTCAAGACGTATCTGCGAATCTATTGAATTACATGGTGCACAATTGAGCTGCAGCTGGTCTTCCAAGAGGAAATGAAACAGACGAGGAGAGACACAGAGTGGACAGGGGGTCACTGGATGCTGAGGTTTCTTGTAGCAGGATGGAGGGAACAGGCAGATCAAAGGTGCAAGTCATGTTACATTGGGAGACTTCAGTTGATTTGCTGAGCTGATGGACCAAGTAATTTTCCTTGAAGAAACAAAGCATTCATCACTTTGGATCCTTCTCTTCAGATTTCAGGAAGCTGTACTTGAGTTTAGAATGGAAATCTCCAATAATCTCCCTTTGTATCATTGGGCACTTACCGTGTTCTGTCTCCTCTGATAGAACTGGAGACACAAAGTGAGTGAGGCATCGTCGCCATCATCACTTGTTTTCTTCCTCAATTATCATCTTTCCTTACCCCCTCCCGCTCTCCCCCAACAAACATTCTTGATCTCCTACTCAGTGCTGGGTGCCCTTCTAATGCCCTGTCTGAGAAGACCCCAGCCTGGCTTTGCCTACCCTACTTTTTAGAGCCGGCTAGTGACAGTGATAGATTTAACCTTCCTGAAATGGGTCCAGCCCACCCTTTCCAATGCCTGATGGCACCGTGGAGAGTGACAAGCCTTCCCCAAATATCCTTTGCTATGAGAATGGTGGTTCTGCCCTGAGATAGCATGAAACTTGTACCTTATACTTTACCGACATGTAGAAAGCACTAGACTTTCTTGCTATAGCTATTATTGTTATTATTAGATGTAATAGTGTTATTCAAAGTAATCAAAGATTGAGATCAGGGTTGCACGATCGGGTGAGGCAGTTTGTGCCTGTGGGAGAGCAACTGCATATTCTCTGGGTTTATTGGTAAAGAAAAGCAATGCTTTGCTGGGGTTGCTCCATGACCCCTGACCCCTGATTTTTCTTAATTTGTTCTTTAAATGCAACAAATATTTGTAGAATGCCTATCATGTGTCAGGGACTGTTCCAGGCACTGGGCATAAGATAGTAGACAAACCTGTGACCACACTTTGTCCTCATGCACTTATAGCAGCAAGTGTCAGATATTACACAAGCAGTTGTGCGGTAGATTGTTAATTACGATTGTGGTGCCATGGGGCTCCGACTTATGTGACAATAGGTAGAAACCTGGATAGTGTCTGTACTTTGTGCTTTTGGAAACCCAACCTGGGTAACTGGTTGAAGAGAATTTTGTTGGCATGATACCCATTTGGAAGAGTCTGTAATAGTACTCAGCTTTTTAAGCTTTTTTAGATTAGATGGGGTTCATTAAAGAGGTGTAGCGTGGTGAACAAATACCCCAGTTTGCCCAGGTCTGAGAGGTTCTGCAGGACATGAGACTTTGAGTGCAAAACCTGGGACAGTCCTGGGACAAAGTGAGATGGTCGGTCACCCTTACGCGTGTGTGAGTGTGACTGTGTACACGTCCACATGTATGCGTGTCTGTGTGTTCACGTATAAATTTGGAAGTCTCATTGTCTCCCTTCTTCATAAAATAAAGGGTAGGCAAACTAGGTTTGCTTTCGGCAAGACACGTCTATGCTACTTTATGAATACCTGAAGATCGTGTTTATGAGTCTATATTCCACAGGAGAGCATCTCTGTAGCTTTTGGTGTGTTCACGTTGGGGTTGGATATGGTCTGTTTCCACACGGGTGAGTGTGGTCCTCAATGTTTGCGACATAAAACCCACCCCCTCCCCAGTATTTTCTATTATTGCAATTGAATGCAATTTGCACGGTCCATGGGAGCTTTGCGCTCGGTGCTAAACAGTTCAGTTCTCTTAGTGCCATACTAATCTACTGTACTCAATTGCAAATGGGCTGCCATTAGCCTCGTTGTTAGAGCTGGAAAATCTGTGTAATTGCTTAGTAATTTTTTTTAACTTTTGAATGGTGGGTATACATATGCGGTTGTACAGAACTCATCTATCTGTGGGCCGTCTAATGGGTTCCAATGGGAGTGTGAGCAGCATACCTCGAGCCTGGCAACTCGCAAACTCATCAGTGCTTCGGGCATGAGTGGCATTTTAAAGGACCTTTACCATGAGTGGAATTAGCATGCACTGTCCCTCTGGAGCCTGTTAGCTTTTCGATTCTGACCCCCATGGTGAAAAATAAATGCATGTAATTTAGTTGGAAAAATGTCTTTAGGGCATTTGTGCTACTCTTGGTTCTGCTCTATAGGACAGATAATTTTTTTTTTCTTATCAAGTCCCCAAATGGCAGTAGCCAAAACTAATATAGGTCACCATCCAAGAGGATAGCAATTTACGGCAGCATTGACCTGCTACCCTCTGTTGGGGCACTTACAATGGCCCTTGGGCTTTGGTCACCCAGCTTGCACAGATCTGGGCCTCTGCTTGTGTCTTCATTTGTGTGGTCAGGAATCTACAGCTGGTTCCAACTGCTGGGCCGTGGATACAATTTGTCAGGATTCAACAGTACGGAAGGACACTTAGTTTTAAAAACAATAAGTTCCAAGAATGCTCCATCCTGGTGTAGAGGCTAGGTCTCATGGAACTGGCAGATTCTGGCACCATATAGACACAGCTCAAGACTCCCCTCTCTGAGTTTTTACAGTGATAATGCTACTTACTTGGCACATTTGCAGAGATTGCTTCGTGGCAACTCTTTTAAGTTTTTGTTTGTTTGCTTGTTTAGCACTAATACGCAGCTGTTGGAAAACATTTCAGAGCCACTGATTCTAGAACTCTTTACCACCTGCCTCAGCCCCAGCCAACTTGAGACTGAGGGCCAGCCCATCAATTACAGATGCGGCTCAGGGTATGCTGGTTCCATTCCTCACGTTTCATTGTCTTGTTAATAATTTTTTGAATGATGAAATAAATGATCGAGGAGAGAGGAATTATCAGCTGACAGATGTTAAACAGTTTTGGAATCTCTTCCCTACCCTGGGATGAATCCTTTGCTGAATATACTTTTCTTACAACTTTTGGTGACATTAAGGGAAAAAAAATTGTTGCCCACCAAGCTGTGGTTGTATAGAATCCTTGTTATCCCACAATTCATTAGCATAGTCACAAAGATGGGGCTGACGCATGGCATCTCTGAGAATTTTGCACAGATTATACTGAAATGGCCTTCTCTGGCTCAGTATTTTATTCTTAAGCATTTTACCAATAATTTTATGACTTTTCCCCTCCAAACTCCTTTGCCCCATCTGGCCTTTA
Organism: Panthera uncia; assembly: GCF_023721935.1. Taxonomy (NCBI): domain Eukaryota; kingdom Metazoa; phylum Chordata; class Mammalia; order Carnivora; family Felidae; genus Panthera; species Panthera uncia. Next base: position 87,919,742 of record NC_064808.1, on the reverse strand, counting down.
ATGGAGGGAAGCAGAGCTAAGATTACAATGCATCCAGATTTATATCCAAATACAATCTAGTTGCATTTGGAGCCCCAGAGAGTCAGTCAAGGCTATTATTGGCTGCCAGGATTTTTAGAAAATACATAAATCTCCCTTTGTGCCATAAATACATTTCTGCATTCAGAGCTCAGAGAGAGACCTCATTATACCACATCCTGAGAGAGGGAGAGGCACATCTCATTCCGAGTGACAGGTGACATGTTCTCTAGAAACATGTAAAAAGATTGCAAGCTAATTTAATTCCCTTCTCATTTTTAACCCAGTTGAAATAATTGTATCTGTGCAAAGGATGCTTGGTAGCCTGGAATACAGGAATTTTGAGCAAGGTACGGCCAAAGCCTGGGTTGACTTTGTGATCATACCTCGATGGCATAGGTCTTTTATAATATGCCCCTGTTGGTAAATGGCCTGCCGATTCTTGGAGGAAAGTTTTCGTAGAAGTACATGCGAGTTAGGTCTACCAAACTAAAATTATCCAGCACAGGGATTCTCAGCCCTTGGCTGGATGTTAGAACCACCTGAGAAGCTGAAAAACTACAATCCCCAATGGATCCTGTCTTAACTGGTCTAAGGTGGGCCCTGCGTTGGTATTTGTGAAGTGCTCCTCAGGTAATTCCAATGAGCATCCAAGATTGCCAGCCAGTGATCCAGTGCAGTGAAATTCATTGTGTGCCAGAATCATGCTGTAAAAACACAGATTCCTGGGCTCTGTAGCCAGAGACTTTGATCCAGCTTGGGGCGGGGTCTGAGAATTTGTGTTTTTGAGAATTTTCCAGCATTATCAATGCTGCCGGTCCGGGGTCCATACTTTGAGAACCACTGATGTAGTAGACTGGGATTTTAAGGCAGACATTCTGTTGCACATTTGAACTGAATTATAAATTATCTTGATAAGTCCCTGCATTCCACTTCGAGTTATGTCAACCTGTTCTATTAGTAATGACTCTAATTAATTAGTCATTTTCCTAAAAATGGACTTTCTGGAACATGTCTTCCCACTTTAAATATCAGAATGAAAACTCCACCGTCCAAATATTTCCATTTGGTTATAAGTGGGAAAATGCGAATGACAAAGCCTGAACTTTGGGAAACATGCATAAATAAAGTCCTTATAAAAATTAAAATGTGGAAGTGTCAAAAACAGCCTGTCTGCCTTACCTGGATCAGAAGAGGTATCCCTAAAATCTTCTAACACCTGTGGTCAAATCCTTTTGATCCTTCTGAAAACCTTAGCCTCAAGTATTCAACAGGTTGGAGGAACCCTATCTGAGATATGGGATCTCCTAAGTCGGTGCCCTGATTTTCTTCAACAGTGTTTGCACCTCTCTCCACCTTTCCTCACTCTGGGATCTGTCTATTGGAGTCATGACAGTCAGGGGAACTCTTTCCTGTCTTAGGGCCTCTTAATGTCCTTCTAAAGTCCCTCTAGCGCTCTTGATGTTGTCTAGCAGCTGGATCTTCCAATAATAGACACCCGTTAGCTCAGAATCATAGCTCTGATCGATGTTGTAATGTTTGCAGTAACTGGATTCCGGGGGTTATGACTTAAGGATATTTTGGAATAAAGTAGGCCTCTCTCTACCTGCACCTACTACAAGGAATTAAACAGGAAAAAGATAAGCCTGCATTTGCAAACCATTATGGGGTATCCGGGAGCTGATTTCCAATTTAAAACGCTTTGATTATCTTTGAGTTTCCTGACCTACTTTGCATTGGGGTCAGTAAGGAAAGCACTTTCTTTGGTATCAAAGTTGTGTTTTTTGTGATAATCTCTGAGCCTCTCTCACATGCATTCGAGGACCAGGAAAGCACACTTGAAATAACTGGGAAGCCTCCTTTGTGACTGAATGCCTCACAGCTGAAATCAAGATTTACCATTAGGCGCTATCCAATATCAGGAGGTGGTCAAGCAACGGGGGAAGAATCCTTGGCCATTGATTTGGTACTCTGTGCGCATCTTTGGGGTGGGAGAGGGACCGAGGGATACACACTGCTTATGGTCAGCGCTGACCTTGGACCCAGGCAAGACTGGCTGCTTTGGGGCTCCACACTTTAGGGGATCACTGCATTCAATTCATCTGAGGATCTCAAGAAAATGCAACCGGAATCTCCTAGGTGATGTGGATGGTGCTAATCCATAGACGACTTTTGGAGGTAGCACAGAGTCCAACTTTTCCTTGTGGGGTAAGGAGTCCATAGGTAAGGGGACTGTGCATAGTCTGAACCTTTATCCCTTTCCAAGGTCCCTCTCTGGCTACCCAGGATCCCCAAATTCTCCGCCCAAAAGGCTCTTAGCTCATTTACTGCATCTGAATGGTCCTCCTTCCTGGTCTGTCCTTCTGAGGTGCCCACTGATGGGCACATACTAGGCCTGTGGGGAACTGAGGGAGGCTTGGAGTTGGGTAAGGGTGATGCTTGGGTATGCAGACTAGGGTCCACAGATCTGTGTATTAGGCTTTTCATGTTGTGGATCAGAGCCAGAGGTGTGAACAGACTAAGCAAGCACCAGGTCTCTCCTTGCACGGTTGTAACATAGAACTCAGAGGGGTGCCACAATTTGAAATTCTAATCTGATCTTTTAGGTCATTATACTTATGGTAGGAGAATGGCACAGATTTTACTTAGTTTATTATTTAAAGTTTTCCAATATTTAGACAGAGATGTGGGTCTTCTCTTGCATAAGCCCCAATATGCATACAAGGCAAGATTACTTTTGGCTGATAGAATTTGTATCTTGTGTGTGTGAGTATATGTGAGTGTATGTGTGTATGTGCTTGTGTGCACACGCACGTGAAGTTGACATTTATCTAACTAGTATTTTCCAGTTCAGGATAATAAAGTAAATCTGACTAGTATTGTCTGACCTGCACACCCATTTTATACTCGTTGGTAGAAAATAAGCTGTCATTTTTTCCCCTCTTCAAAATCATCCTCTTAATTGGTCCTAAGCTTCTTCTCCAACTCACTTCGTCTGTCTCACAGGCTTTCTTTGTTCTACCGAACCTCATTCTTTATGAGCTTTATTTATTTAGGAACTTGATTCATGTGTAGATACCACACAAACCAGAGTTAAAACAACTGCAAAGGAAAGAACAAATCTAGATCTTTCTGCCCTTTCCAAGAGAAACAAAAGAGAGAGAGGTTGGCCAATGAGAAAATCAGCGCAGTGTTCAGGGACTACTGTGCTATGGTTGTGTGAGCTTGTGATGCTTACAAAGGAAAGCTGACAAACTATCATGAACAGAGTAGAGGGAAGATATCGGTAGAGAACAGCTGGGAAGTATCAGTAGCCCACGTTGAGATACACCCCAAACGCTTACAGGGATGTGCCAACACGGACAAAGTCTCGGAAAACAAGGTAGGCGAGGGTAAGGAGTTGGTCTTGTGGATCAGTGGGAGTGGAAAACTTATTTTGGGGGCAATGTAGGTCCACTCTGTAGGACACGGGCTCAAGGAGGTTGAGTACCTTGCTTAAGGGATCAGCTTCCCTCCCCCCACCCTAAGATGGCAAACTCCTTGAGGTCAAGGACTGTTTTCTACTTTTACATGCTGAAGACTGTGTTAGGCTCAATAAATACTTGCTGAATTGAATTGAATTGAGAGTAGAATTTGTCTCTACTTTTTCCCTCTGGGCTCACTGACAGAGCTAATGCTTCTTCTAAATTCCTCTGAGATCATTCTTTCTAAAGGCAATTCCCAGGAGGGAATCAATGACTCCAGTCCCTGTGGGGAATTGATGATTTCCTAAGGATTTCTAGGACTGAGAGCTATCCATGCTTCATTGGCATTCTGCTGTATATTATGCAAGACTATGCTAAGAAAGAGGTCTTGTCAAAGGCAAGTAAAGCCTAAATGGAAGATAAGCAGATTAAGAAACACATCTCTCCTACAATGACTATACAATAGGTTATAATTGCCCCTTGTATGAAATACCTACTGTCACTCCCCTCCATCTAAATATAGCCAGCCTCTGCTTTTCCTAGGGTGTGTCCCTACAGCCTGTGTGAGTTACAGAACGTCACCACCAACGATTCTGCAATTTATTTAAGATGTCCCCCTTCCCCCAAAAAAAGAAGAGCAAAAAAAAAAAAAAATGAGGCTGATGCTTATCACAGAGTGGCGCTGAGCTAGGGTTCTATGGGCTACAATTTCAAAAAATGCCTAGCTTAGAGTTGGGCTTGTAGAAAGCATTTAAGATCTAATTGCAGGTACTCAGTAATCAGGAAGGATGCTATTAATTGACAACTAACCTGGTTGTACCAGTGTGTACTCATACTTACCAGCTCTGGATGTTAACTGAGTCTCAGGTCTTTGCTAGTTTATCCACACTGCATGGTTTTAGTGGTTAGGAAGACAGCACTAGTTGGAAATTTGATTTAAGTCTTTTATTGATGTAGTTCAGCTTAGCATCAAGGGATGTAAAAAGGTCACCATTAATCCAGAGTATTTGTTTTCTTTTTTAAATTTTTTTGAAGTTTATTCATTTTTGAGAGAGAGAGACAGAGAGCGATCAGGGGTGGGGGGCAGAGAGAGAGAGAGAGAGAGAGAGAGAGAGAGACGGAATCCAAAGCAGGCTCCAGGCTCTGTCAGCACAGAGCCTGACATGGGGCTCAAACTCACGAACCATGAGATCATGACCTGAGCTGAAGTCGGACGCTTAACCGACTGAGCCACCCAGGTGCCCCTAATCTAGAATATTTGTAATGCGTATACTGCCATTCTGGATCATTTAGATTCCTTTTCCCATCACCATTTCTCTCCCTATACTGTTTGATATAAAACCATCTGAAAATTTCAGGCCCTAACAGCTTAGGATAGATTCCAATATATTAAAATAAAATCTGGCTTCAAGATCTTATGTTTGAGCTGTGCAATTCTCGTCGAGCTGAGTCTTTAGTCTGATCATAAAATGAGATGAATAACAAGATCACACTCATGGAATTGTTTAAAGGGGGCATGCGTAAAATTTTGGGTGACAAAGCATTTTGGAAATTTTGGTAAGGTGCTAAGAAAATGTCAGGTCCTTATTGTAAATGACATTTGTCAGAAAGTAGTATGTCTTTAAAAGACCTTGATATTGCTGGAGAAGAGGTTTCACGTCCACACCAACTCCTGCTACCATTTTTTGAGTTCGGGTCAGAAAAATCATCTGACCCAAAGCTCATTGGGGCGATTTGAACACCCACCCAATTTCTGTCACTAATTGGTTGACATCACTGTGGTAGGAAGTGTCGTACTTTCCTAGCACTCCTGGCAGGATAAATACCCTGAATCTGATCAGAATCATTTAGTGAATGTGCACACAAAAATGTAAATTGCTTGCAGTGTTAAAAAAAAACCCCACATTTACTCAAACCTTTGAAGTGACTATTTCTAATAAAAGATGATTCCCTTGGGAAAGCATGAAGTTTGAAAGTTTAGTTTTGTTTGAATTATTTGTATGCAGAGATCCCTATGGGCGAAACAGAAAATAGCTATTTCCCTGCTTGTTATGAGAAGGGAAGAGAGAGTATTTTCCACAAGTCCAAAATAACGGATTATACCAGAGAATTTTTTCTTCAGATTTGGTTAGCTCCATGGCTTTTTAACAACTGTCTGCCATTAATTAGCTAATCTGTTTAACATCTATTGCTTTAAGTTTGTAGACAGCAGGGACAGCGCATTCTCTGGGTTATAAAATCCTTCAGGGTCTTGGTTTAGTACAAGCTACCCAGTGGCTGCTCCGTAAATATTTATTGATGACAATGACAATGGCAATGATGACACCAATTAAGTGAGCGTTATTAAAGATGAGAAACCTGAAATTAGGCTGAATGTGTGCGATTAATTGCAAGTAGGCCTGGCCCTAGGATTCTGCATTTATCTAAAAATGAAGGCAAAAGTGTTCAAGAAAAGAGAGAGTACAGGGTTTGCTTAGCTGACATTGTCAGTCATTGAGGGTTGATTTCATTAGATAATTGCCTTCTGCTGAACTCTGTGTGGAAGCAAGTTCCTTGAGGAACAAGGCTGTACAAATGAATATTTTAAGTTTACAAACTCAAGAAATTTTCGTTGAATGAATTCACGAGTGAGCCAGTCAGTGTTGTTTATTGTTTGTGCTTCTTTTTATTCTGCCACCTTCAAGTTCTAATCTTCGAAAACACCAATGTTGAGTGCATGGTGTGTGTGTGTGTGTGTGTGTGTGTGTGTGTGCGCGCGCGCGTATGTCTCCCAACAGAACCAAGCAGGTGACTTCGTGGATTTCTAGTGACAGGTCTCTTGGCAACCTCCAGGGACGTATGAGCGTAAATGTTACATCCTCCTATATAGGTTACTTTTGGAGATACCGATAGAATCTAATTGGCTGAGACAAGGTCATGAGACTACAGTTGAAAAGAAACTTTCCAGCCCAGGGTAACAAGGTGAAGGGCAGTCTAGGTGAAAATGGGTGTTTAAGGAGTGCAGGGAAATCTGGCCAAATAAATATGAGCTAGATGGGGGAAATAATTACCCCAGAACTTAAAAAATGATGATGACCTTTTTCAAGAGGTCAGTGTTACCCAGACAGTTTCTTCTCTGACTTCTGAGCCATTGTTGAGCGTGGAACTACCTAGTACTACAGATGGGAAGATGTGAAAACAGCAAGTGACTTAGCTGGTTATTTTCTTGTCCCTGGGGATGGAGGGCCAGTGTGTCCTTGAGTTCAGGTTTAAACCACACCAATGATGGAGAATGCTTTGGGGAACCACATGCCACGTACAGGACATCCAAGGTCATGTGTGTATATCCAGCTGGATTCTGTGAGTTTCCAACAGTGGTTTGCATCCTTCTGACTTTGAGTGTCACTAATCAATCCCCCTCTTCCTGGTGTTGGCATCCTTGGCATGTCTCAGATACTCACATGAGCAGGCCGCCACACACGCATCCTTCTTTTACTCTCCTTTAGAAGCTAGCTCCTCCACTGTTGATGAGTGCAGACAACAGGGCACTCTCTGAGGACTGGCAGAATGACCTGGGGCCAAGCCATAGTGTGTATCCCAGTTTACTCCAACTGGGTGGAAGCCTTATTGATTTTTCTTCCTTATAAAGCACTGCAATCACTGAGTAAAACGAAACGAAACAAAACAAAACAAAATAAAATAAAACAAAACAAAAAAACCCTGCAACAATAATAACCAAACCTCGAAACAGCTTCATTGCTGCAAAAGCTATTATGGAAGCATTGTAAGAAGAAGGTACCTGAACCCTGATGACTATTTACCCTTTGAAGTTTCTATGCTTAGAAGAAACGTTTTCCTTCAATGTTAATAATTAAAGTAAATTCCAAGTGCATAATCCAGGCTCTTCAAATAAGCATATGCAGAGAGGGTTTTTAGAAACTTTTCTTGATGACTTAGTTTTTTTTTTTCTTTTCCTTTTTAGTATTCTATGGAGCGCTCTAATCTTTGTACTACAAAACAGTTCTCTTTAAGATTCAGAACTTGCCAACAGTTGGATAAGATGTAATAAAGTCTCTTGTAATAGTACCCTGCTGACACAGGCACTGATCTAAAGGAATGGGAGAGAATTAAAGTCTTCTGGCTGAAAGTTGATATTCTTTACCCGGAAGTTGAATCCAGTCCGAGGGACCCATTGCAGCTTGTTAGTGCCCCTAAAGGAAGGAGAAAGTTCTAAGGCTGATCGGTTGGGGGGTGGGGAGGGGAGTCAGAGATAAAATCGCATTGAACTTCATTTCAGATATGCAGACGAAACATACTATCTGTTGATCAAATGTATCTGGAGAGAGAAAACAGAGGCGATGAAAGAAACCTATGAAAGCCCAAACCCCAGCTCTTCCTCCTCAGAAGGTGACTAAGTGGAAACACTTGCGGCCAGCCCTCTTGGAGCTGGGACGTCTGTGAACTCCCCCTTGTTGATTGGACTTTGGATGCAGAATCACCCTGCTTCGCCGGGGTCTCCTTTCTCGTCCTGTGAGCCTCAGGCTGGGCAACGGAAGACACAACCCTTAAGTCACTAAGGTCTGTAAGGAAGCACAGCACACACATGGGCTTTGCTCCACGTTCTCACTCACACCAGATCTTCCTTGTCGTACCTGCTTCCCTAAGCAGAATCCTTTTCCTCCAGCGACCCACGTTTGAAATCTTGGTGTCAGCCTTGAGACTTCCATCTTCTTCTGTGTAGGAACTTATTCGGCCCGTCAGTCCTCCTGCACGGTGTCCCTCGGGCCCTTCCCTTCCTGTCGGTCATCGCCCCTCATGTCCTGTCCCCAGAGCCTCTGGCTACGATGATTAAAATGGGTTCCTAACTTTTTTCTAATTCTTGTCTTGAGTTTCTGTTCCTCTAGTTGGTCCTGAACACCACGACCAGCCTCTGCTTCTTTCTGCTTTCTTGCCCACTCCCCCAGCGGCAGGCCAGCAATGGTTTCCTGTCGCTCACATCACTGGCTTTCTTTTCTTCTTACACAGGTTTTTCTTTTTGTGGTAGAATCCTTGAAACACGATATATTAGCGCACAGCTCGAATATTTACGAATGCTGAGTGGTTCCATTCAGGGGATGTTGAGGGAGAAATCTGGAGTATTTCCTGCTTGGTAACCTCCACTAGCTTCCTTGTCAGTGGTCACTGAAATCCTCACAGAGCCCAAAACCTCGAGATGAGAACCATTGTCCGGCCGGGGCTCAGCAAATTTCTCATAAAGGACAGATAGTAAATATTTTGGGCTTTGCAGGCCACATCCGTCTGTCACTCTGTCATATATTATTGTTATTGTTACTTGAGTTGCTTTTCACAACCCCTTAAACAATGTAGAGATCCGTTCTTAGTTCACGGCCTATACAAAAACAGCCCATTGTTTGCCATCACTCGCAGAGGATAACTCTAAACATCTTACACACAAGTGGCCCTCCACAGTCTGCCTCTGAATTCCCACTGCCGTATCTAGGAGAGGCAAATGAGTGAGGTTCTTCCAAGCGTGGGTTCTGAAACCAGCCTGCTCCCTGTGTGAATTCGGGCACGTTAGGTAGATGCTCTGTGCCTCAGTGTTCTCATCTGCCCAGTGGAGCGAGTAGGAGAGCCCTCCTAGGAGCGTGTGAAGAGCTAAACCAGTCAGTGCATATGTAGAGCACCCAGAACAATGTCTGGCAAATAGATATTTGATGACAGTCATTTTAGGCTACTATTCCCCTATCAAACTTCTCTGCTAGTCATTTTGACCTTCCTAGCCACGATACTTGTTCATAGTGTTTTCCTGCCCTCTCAGTTCCCTGCCCCTGCTAGATCCCCGAGCCTTAACATGGGCAACCCTTACCTTGCCCCCCTGGCTGGTGGTCAGAAGCATGGGCTATGCCAGTGCCCAAAAGCGGACAACAAGCATCCTCTGGAGAGTCCTTCAGAGGGGGTTCTTAGCATGATATTCTTAGGGTCCAGGGTCCAGAATCAGGGTGCTAGAATGACCTTTGCAACCTGTGGAAAATTGGGTTGAGAGCAAATATTAAGACATTGGACCATGATAGTGAAAAGGGACCTATATGCAAGAGTGAGACAGTGTTGCTACCAACGGTTAAGTAAGTGTGCTTGGGGGTGGGGGTGGGGGTCTTACAAGCAAATTAATGATAAGAGGGTAAAGTGACTCCTTCCGGCTCAATTTCCCCTGATGCCTGACAAGCTGAGAACCATACCATAAGGACCAAGCAGTTTCGCTTCCAGAAGGGAATGCCAGATCACCTTTGCAGGACCTTCTAGGAGGTTCTGAAGCTGCTCCTTCATAGTTAGAGGCCACCTCACCCAGCACACAGGAGTTGGAGATGCTGGGAGGGAGTTTTTGGAATAACGAGGCATTTTTATTTCATCTTATTTTAAGGCAGATGAGGAAAAAAAAAACAAAACAAAACTTCAAGAGGGCTACTCAGATAGCCTTCCAGGAGCCTTCTGGAGCTTGGGAAACCCAAGGACTGGTCTTCAGTTTCTGCCTGAGGAGGACCAAGTCTGAGGCTGGAGCTGGTCACCTGGTGCCAGCACAGAGAGAGACTCTTGGGAATGACTTCTCTTGTAATAAAGGGGAGATGTGTCCCAGCACCGGCACGTGGACTCCAGAGGAGTGGGAGTAGGGGGCTGGCCTGGGAATGTTTCCATGGGATTTTGCTTGAAGGTGGCAAAAATGGTGGGCTGGGTTTCTGGAAGGGAGGTCCTCTGTGATCCTTAGAGGGGAGACTGTGCTCATATATAGGAAATGCAGTGAGAAGTCCCAGCAGGAGGCTTTTAAAAACGAAAGACAACAAACAAAATATAGCAAAAAGGCTAGCAATCCTGCATCTGCTACCCAGAGGGTGCCCGTCTCCAGATTACAGCTCCACCTTCCATGAAAACTGTTGTTTCCTGCTAATTCCCTCTCATCCTGCAGGGGCAGGGACTGGTATAGGACGAGGAGAGCAGGGCGGGGAGTAGAGAAACACACGCTCACTGCCTCCTTTCCGGCTGCCAACTGAAAAGAACTCAGACTCAGGCTTAAGGAGAATCTGAAAGTTGAAAGAAGTTGGGCATTTTGATGAGTACCCTGTACTGGACGTTTGGGGACTCAATTACTGAATTGAGACTCCTTTTGTGATTAAAAGGAGCTTGGCCAGCTTTAAGACTTTCCTGAAATTTTATCTGAGGGATAGAGAAGACTAATCCAGAGTGATTTTGTAGGGCCTACGGAAGGAAGAATAAATTTACTCTTTTGGTTGTATTTTATCAAGTCCAGTTCATTTAATTCAACAGTTCCACACATGAGACTGGTTTTCAAGTAATAGGGAAGTTATGGCCACTAAAATACGAGCGCAGCCCCAAACGTGGTGTGTGTGTGTGTGTGTGTGTGTGTGTGCGTGTGTGTGTTTGTGGTGTTTGTGGTGTGTGTGGTATGTGTATGTGGTGGCATGTGTGTTTGTGTATGTGTGTGTGTGAGAGAGAGAGAGAGAGAGTGAGAGAAATGGGTTCTAGGATCAGAAAGTTCTTCTGGCTCTTTTGCTTTGCTCATCACTTAACCATTCTGAGCCTCTTCGTTTCCTTATCTGTAAAATGGGCACAATCATTATGCCTATGTCATGAGGGTGTTGTAAGGATTGAGATAATGCTTATAAAGCATCTAGTAAGGTACCTGTTAGACCTAAGCACCCAATAGCCATGAGCTATTATCCACTTCTACCCACTCACCACACCGTTCAACTCAGGCATACATCCTCTCTCCCTCCCATCTCCAACCGACATCCGTGCTGGAGAAAACAATACCGACTTAATTTATCTTTTTATTCTGTAGAACTATTAGAACAGTTCGTATTCAATAAACATGTGTCAAATGCATGATATAAGATGAAGCAAGCACAGATTCTGCTCTAAAGAGCTCATTACCAAGTTAAAAATAACTACCTATAATAAATCAGGTAGCAACTACAATACAAAGGATAGAAGAAGTGAGGGTTCAGAAAGGTGATATTCCTTCTAGCACTTGTGAGATAGTGAGCTGTTCAATTCAAGATTTCTGGTCTGGTTTACAGTTGGATGTCACATTTTCATTCATTCATTCATTCATTCATTCATGATATTTCTGAGTACCTGGCCTGTGTTTGCCATCTTCTAGCCACTGGTGTAACTGAACAAGTCAGATACAGACTGCTTCTTGGGATCTCGAGAGTTCCTGGCTCAGAGGGGTGAATTACCGGCCATAGGGGGGAGGAACATAGCTCAGTAATGCGGGCCATAAGTTCATGGTGAAGTTCATGCTTCTGGGGCCTGCCTGGGTCAGCTAGGAGAAGGCAGGAAGCAGTCAAGACTCCAGCCACCCACAGGATGACTGGATGGATGTTGAAGCAGCCCATGCTTGTCTGCTGACTGCAAAACAGCCCTTGGTCAAGGTCATCCTAGCAGGACAGCCCAAATCTAACTCACATTAAGAGAAAGGATGGGCAGGGCTCAAACCAGAGCAAATTCTATGAGCGTTTTTATTTTTAAGGAGATGTGTCCCTCCCTCTTTTCTTCCTTTGTTTCCTCCAAGAGACATTCTGCGTCCTTTCTAAAAGTGCTGACGGATGACCAGTGAGGCAGCAGGGCTGGGTGTCTGTGCTGTCCCATCTGTCTGTCAAGCTGTCAGTCCTTATGAAGGTGCTGTGGAGTCCACCCAGGCAGGATCGAAGGCCTCTGAATGCACAGTGGCCTTTTTGGAGTCGGTGGGCAGCGAATTGGATCCGCCCGTAATGATCAGTGGACCCTACGACCTCAACAATTTTACCTTTCCTTTCTGATCTGTCAAATGGCCCATCACCTTTCCCTGCCTCGTTCTATCCCTCTGTGTCAGAAACACTTGTGGCTCAAGTCACATCAGTTTCTTCTGCAGCTTGCCATCGGTCCTCTGATTGAAACAATATTTTTTTCCTCGAGGAACACAGTTCTTAGGTCAAAGTTTCAGAGTTTTGAATGACTTCAGGTTATTGACCATTAGGCATAATGCAAACCCTTCTTCTTGATGTCAAGCCCGTTTGATAGATAATCATTCTTTGCCATTTATATGTGTTTTAGAGAAATGTTATTTATTGACTGTTCTCTGAGAATATAGTGTCAGGCAAAATTTGTGTTTAAAAGGTGCATTATCCCTCATAGATTGGCATCCACATTGGGAAACAAAAAGAAATGAGTACTTCAACAAACAAAAAAAGAGCAGTAAGGTAGTTTCTGGAACGCCTCCACTGCTGCATTCAAAAATTCCCTGACACCTGTCCAGCTAAGGAGAGGCTTGGGGTGGTGGACAGTGCACGGGATCCGGGAGTCCAATACCTGGGTGCTTTCCCCGTCTTTTCCCTTGTCTGGGTGACTTTGATTTAGAACGCAAGAAAATAGCAAGTGATATTGTGGTACAAAGAAGATAACGAATTTAATTCTAAGTTTTCTTGCTGCGATAAAATTCTTGGACTATCCCAAGGAATGCTTAGCACCTTTCTTCTCTAAACTGTGAAAGTATGGAATTGAAAATCTGAACAACTCAACTGGTTATAGTCTATTCCACTTTGTTTGTTGTTTTCTTCTGTTGATTCATCCATGCATTCGTTTATGTGCTCATTCATCCCCTCAGTCTATTATTATACATTCATTTGTACAACAAGGATGTCATTTGACAGCATTTGTTTTTTGATCAGATAATGGAGGCAATCATAAAAGAGATCTGTAAGATCAGAAATTCAGGCAAATTTCCTGCCTTTCTCTGAAAGCTGCCTTAAGAGTGTAGCCCTTAGGTTTGAGGGACACATGTCTGAAGGGCTTTAAGGAAGCCACATTCCTAAAACACTTGGTCCAAGTACCCTTTAATTTTGAGTAAAGGGTGCCAAGGCAACAACAGTCTAACAAAAAAAGTGGACTCTTGACAAATCGCCAGTAACTTAGTTGCCAGGAGGGGTATTTAGCAAGTGTTATTAGAGACTAAGCCAGTTAAATCTCAGGCCAAAGCTTAAATAAGAGTACTTGCTTCAACTTAGATTTCACAATAGGAAAACAATTCTTCATGATCCTTTCAAAGGTAATGGACTTGTATTGAGAATCAGGTGATGAATTGTGAGAGCAGAAGAGAGAAAAGGTGCTATTACCTTTCTTACAACCTGGAGGAACTGGATGAATGCAGGAAAGGTCAGAAGGACCCAGATGGAAAAGTTCATTCAGGTCTGGAACGTTCACCAGGGGATTCATCTACAGAACAATGTCATCCCAAAGCCAATGCAAAAAATGGGAATGGTGCTGTCCGAATTTCTATGGCAGAAAATGACCCAATTCTTTGTACAGAACTAAAAACCTTGGAGGACCAGAAGAAATAATTCCTATATTTACTTATCATAGAGGAAGGAGCATGTCGTAACGAAAGACAGCCTAAAGAAAAAGCATCTCTGCCCCTAACTCACTGGGTCTCAGTGTCCTTAACAATCAAATAAAAGGAATTGGAATAAGATCACAACCAGTAACAGGCTCAAAAACTTACAATGCCCAGCAGGTAAGTAATATAGATTACAATAGGGATTGGTGGGGCCATCTTGAATGGGAAGATTGGAAAATGCATGCCATATATATTATATAAGGTGTATTATTTAAGTATAAATATATCATATACTTAAGTGTCTGTGTGTGTGGAGATATATATATATATATATATATACAGTATTTCTAGAGCCAATTCCAGTTTTAGGCCTTAGGCATTCATTTACAACCCTTGGACTAAATTTATTTGTTAAAAAACACCCATGTTTCCCTATTGTCTCTTATTTTCCATCATCAGAAATCTACCTAATTCCTCTAAATTTAATAAGGTGTGGTTTGTTGCCACATTGCTAAAAATAATCTACTGTTATGGGCTTCAAGAGACTTCCCTATAGTATTCTTCCCCAGGAAAGTCATTCTACAACTCCAATACCTTCCATTCTTTGTCAGTTTGATCCAGAGGAGGGTTTCAGGTGGAGAGCTAGTCACTGAACTCATTCTACTTGGGGTTTGGTTGCCAAAAATTATCCAAGAGGCTGGTCCGAGGTCTCACCCAGGAGCCCCAGCCTGTGGCTCCCCTTTTTACCACAGCAGCCTTACTGCCAACTATTGCTTGAATGGAGTCCCTTCCCTCCCTTATTCTCCAGGGCAGTGGCTTAGTTTTGACTACTGAGGCCATCCCCCTTCCAGATTAATGTGTGTCTTTCTAGCTCAGCCCTGTGTATCTTTCTGGAAGCTCAGTAGCCCCATGGCCCGACTGGAATCCCCTTTAGTGTGAGCTCACCTTTGCTCTCATGGACATGGTTTTGCCATTCATCCAAGGACGTCAGCAAGATTTGCCTGTCTTTTATGATCCCTGGCTTTTCTCTTTGTTGAGGGGCTGCTCACAGACTCCATGATAGGGGCCCAGAGCTCCATGCCCCTAGCACTCAGGACCCAGGAGCCATTTCTTACTGCCATTTCTAGAAGGCACAGACAGAGAGGGATTGTTTCCTACTTGCAGCACTTCCGTGTTTGAATTCTCTACATTCCCCAGAACAGTCAATGGGAGGCCAATGAGCTAGTTTCTTCCACGTAAGAACCCCAGAAGCCTGGGCAGCTTCTAAGTAAATAAATATTTCCCTTAGAGTCTATTGGCAAGCAGAAATGCCTCATTATTCACCTCTGGATGTAAGAGATCTTTTTCTTTACTCTGCTGAGCAGGGCCTCAGATCTTTATTTTCCTGGTTTGGAGATTAGCCTAAACATCTCACCTTTCCCCTTTCTTTCCATTTGAAAAGGTAAAGGAACAGAGAGAAAGAAGTTGACACTGGCCTTCTCCCTACCCCCACCTCCTTTCTTTAAGTCTGGAGGTAAGGAGGCTGCAAAATTGAAAATACCCACTGGGCATCTTTATCTTCCCAGAAGTTAGAACAAAGAAGGGGGTCGCAGCCTGGAGCAGTGCTGTTGGTCCACACCAGCCGGAATGAGGCAAGCAGAAGTTTGGATACCACCAGTGAAGCCAGGTGCAATGTTATGTATATGAGGTCGCATTTGCACCTTTAGATGTTAACACCAAGGTGTTGTTGTTGTTGTTGTTGTTGTTGCAATCTTTACTATTTGGAGGATTTCTGGCCTTTATTGTTGAACTGCTCTTTGGGGAGTATGCAATATTTTATAGTTCAGGATGAGTTTTCTCTGGAGTTGGGATTGATGGTGATATAGGATCTGATTAGTTTTATGTTGATCTTAGAATTTCTACTCCTTGAAAATATGTACTTCATTCTCAAGATGTTACTGAGTGTTTCTTGTAAGAAGCCTACTCACAAGAGCATAAGGACCCATTCACAGGGGTGTTTTAGTATCTTCAGGATTGGCCCTTGGGGCGACTTTTAGGTAGGACTCTGTAGAGAATTGTCTGCACCTGTAAAATGGGCATAATACGTTGTATCTTCATAAATCTGATGTTTGGGAGAATATTTTTGGGTAGCATTGTCCTACCTGTGTTCATGTATGCATTTATGTGCACACACATACAATCAGTGCAGGAACAAAGTCATTTTGTATCGAAGTGTTTGCCTACATATAACGCCAAGGTACAGGGATCTAAGAAAGAACAGTTGGGCAGAAGATTGTAGGTGACTGACTATCGTAGTAGTCATGAATTCTTGGTGTGGGACTCTTTTTGGACTCTCAACTGGGAACAAACAGTTCTGTCCTTCATTGTGAGCCATTACTGCAAAGGAAGCTCTCAGTTTTTCTTCTCAACCCATTTGACAGATAGAAAAATGGAAGCCCAGATAATCAGAAAGCCAGCTTCCGAAGTAAAACCAAGAGAGCTGGATCTACCCCAACAACTGGCAAGTCTGAGTGTAGATGAATTTTAAATTCAACCAAGTTAGCTTATTAAATGCACTTATGGCTTATTAGAAATGAAAGCTCATTAAAAATCCTGTAGGCCAGGCACTTGCTTTTATAAGTGAAAAATTGTACCCCAGAGAAGTTTGTCTTTCTTCTTTTGGTTTCTATCTTTGGGCTAGCCCCCAACCTCTTCCAAGGTTCTCAGTGCTGCCGTTCTGCCTGGGGAAAAATCATATTAAAAACTCAAACTTTGAGAGTTAAGGTGTTTCTCTATCCAGAGGTTTTATGTTCAAAAAGATCAGTATGTAAAGGGGAACATTTTTTATTATATATATATAATCTTTATGTATGGAATCTTTGTATCTGCACATTTATATGTAAAATTTTTATTTCAGTGAGGAAAACATCTTAAAATAGAAGGTCTTTTTAGGTGTTCTCAAAAGTCACAATTTTTTAAAAAATAAAAGGTCATTTTCAGTGGTCCAATTTAATGTTAACAATAACAGCTAGTATAATAATGAATAACACTTAGTGGCTATTTACTGTGGCTTACCGTTGATTTACTGTTTTAAATGTTTAAACCCATTTAATGCGTTATAACAAAGAGATCCTGTGAGTTAGCTATTTTAATTGTCCCTATTTAAAGATGAGGAAACCAACCAACACACAAACCTAGTGAGGCACATATTGTGTGCCGTGTGCCAAGCTCGATCTTGCTGAACATGATGGTTGCAAGAATAACTTAGATGACATCTCTGTCATCATGGAGCTCATCATCCAGGAACAGAGACTAGGAAGCAAATGATGTCCCTGTGTTGAACTGACCCCATCCCAAGGTCGTGGAAGCTGCAGGATTAGTTAAGGTATGAGGGATCTGGATGCACCTGTTATACCTGCAGGGGCTATTTAATAAAGAATGGATAAATAAAGAATGACTAGTCAAATTCCAGAAAAAACTGAAGGGAACATTCTTCTGCATCACCAGCTGTAAATCCAGGAGAGGTGTGTGGAGCAGGACTGCGGTGGTTTTGGAAGGGTGGTAGGCAGTGACTAACCTGACCCTCTTCTATGTCTGCTCTGGTCTGACCTTTGTCTCTGCTTGGGCTCCTAAATCTCATCCTCTGTCATAAAAGTTTCTAAACAAGGCTTTGCTTTCAATCAGGCCAATCTTGCCATCATAAAGATAACGTGAGTAAGTTTGGAGTCTTCTCTATATCTCCAGACTTGCCTCTTTCCATTCATTGAAGGAGGGGTGAAGTGTGTGTGTGTGTGTGTGTGTGTGTGCGTGCGCGCGCGCGCACAGTTTTAAAACAGGATCCATCAAATTGTCAGCTAGCCATGCGCTTCTCTCATAGGAGATGCCAGCTGCTCTCTTCATTGGCCTTGCTAAGGGCTCTTCAGGGCTTAGTGACCCAAGGCACCTTGGCTCTTCTCTCTGTTACTATTGCTTTGGGGCTTTGTGCTGTTTCAATTTTCTGCCTTCTGGGAAGTTTCTAGAAGTACAGAGCCTCTATTTATACTAATTTTGCATTTTGTTATTTATACTAAGAAGCCTTTGGGTGTGAGCAGATGCATATTAACATTTATTATGCCTACAATGTAGTGCATCAACATTTTTAAGAGTTGGATTTTCTTTGTGCTCCCATCAACAGGTAGAGGCCAAAGGGAGTGCCCTATGGTTACAGACAATGTTTTTCCTTCTTTCGTTCCTCCTCTTTCTGATCAAAGACAGTCACAGCACTGCTAGAGCCACTCTACCGGGACATATTTACCAGCCCACTATATTTCCTCAGGTATTTAGCTACTCAAAAAGAATAGTTCCCTCTTCTCAGTATGGTATTTCCTCTGTCCCTTTAAAATGGGCCTGATACTATAAAGTGATGAGCCAACTTGATAGCAAGAGTAGCAATTCCTTCTGAGAGGAGATTTGGCAAGTATTAAGAAGGCGTGGTAAGGATTAAAGATGCTTAGGAGCTATTTCTCTACTATCAGAGACAGTGTGAGACGAGATTAGCCAGAGAATCAATTAATCAAAAGGTATTTATGGAACACCTACTCTGTGATAGACCATATGACTGTACAGTGATGCATAAAGCATGCTTTTAATTTCAGAGAGCTTGAAATCACCTTGGGTAGTGCGAGGGATATACTCCACACAATCCCACACAACCTAAGGCTGTGCCTACTTGATGTTTTATGGAAATGAGCGATGGTGGACTGGGCAGGGCAGCTTGGGCTGTGCCTGGAAGGATGAATTGACTTCCGGTGTGTGCAGAAGGAGAGGACGGCTTTCCAGATGAGAGAAACTGTGTGTGTATCTTTGATTTCTACTGTACTCCTTTATCCCTAATCGGGTGATAGGTTTGTCAATTTAATTTCTGCAGTGCTATCAACTTATCCTCAAATGACTGATTTTACATTTGTTTGTTTGTTTTTCCTGAGCACAGACCCTAGTGGTCCCGCTTGGGTTTTACCTAACCCAGACCAGCAAAGCTGCGATGTATAGAGATGACCAGGAACCAGGAAGAAGAGAAGGGCTACCAGTAACAACCGCACTGTGGGAACAATCGCAGTTGGCAATGACCTGTTCAGCAGACAAACCAAGCAGATTTCACCACCAAAGAAGTCAGCGGTCTTCCCAGCTGCTGTTGACTCCGCAGATTTCACCTGATTTTATGCCATAGGTATTCGTATTTGCTAACGTCATACATCTGAGTCTCTGCTCCCCTCTGCCTCAGTCCAAGAACTGCTTTAGCAGTGAGCCCAGATCTCTGCAGCTGTGCCGATGTGAGATGCCACCCTCTATCATCACAGTTGACCCCCACTGCCAGGTGTGCGCTTGGGCTGGCCTCTTAAACCCTGTTGCATGCTGCTGGCCTGGATGTCTGCTACTGGCCTCTACTGTAGGATGCACATGGGGTGTTTGCAGGGTAGTGGTTATACAGCCGTGGGAGAGCACATCAACAACCCCCACAGATGCTTGTAGGCTCTGATTCAGACCCTGTCTTCTGCCAGTGGCCTGCACCACTTTGTTCATCTGTAGTTAGCACTGAACACAAAACCGTGCATCAGCACACTCCAGGCTTGACTTCTGTTACAGACCTCCACTACCATGTGCCCATGGTGAGACCTAGAAGCCACGATGGTACACAATGACAGCAGAGGCCCCCACAGCTACCAGTGAGCCTGTAGTTGGCCCCAACTCTCGCTGCCCAGCCTGCCCCTTGCCATTGCAAAACTTGGAACCACACAGCCACCCGCAGCTGGGCCCTGCAGCCGAGCGAGTGTATGCACGCCAGTAACTCTGGCCACCACTATCGCCTGCCCTTGTACCTGCTGCAGGACCTAGAGTTGCCACTGATGATTCCAACACCCCTTGCAGACACTGCAGAACCCTGTAGTGCTTGCTAACTACCACACAGTTGGTGCTGTGGATCACAGCGACCTGAGCCAAAGAAAAATCACATCCACGGGCCCTCACATCCAGTACTGGCACACATCCCTGCATTTGGTGCCTTGTACCACTAGACCTGGGATCACAAGCTGCTCCAGAAGGCTATAACCCATGGGTTATAGGGTCTTACCTTAGTGAAGTCAGTCCATAAAGTCTGGAAGAGGTGACCGCTTCTTCAAATATACATACAACCACACAAGGCTATAGGGGTCATGAAAAATCAGGGAAACTTAACTCTGCCAAAGGAATACAGTGACGTCAAGTAACTGGTCCCAAAGAAATGGATGTCCAGGAATCGACTGACAAAGAATTCAAAGTAATTTTTTAAAGATGCACGGAAAGCTGTAAGAGAACACAGATAAATAATTTACCAACGTCAGGAAAACAATTCAAGAACAGAATGAGAAGTTCAACAAAGAAAAAAGAATCAAACAAAAATTTGGGAGCTGAAAAATATAATACCTGCATTGGAGAATTTAATGGACAGCTTCAACAACAGACTTGACTAGGCAGAAGAAGGAATATGTGAGCTAGCAGACAGATCAATTGAAATTATCCAGGGGAGCAAAAAGGAAAAAAAAAAGAATGAAAAAGAATGAAGAAAGTCTATGGGACTTAAGGACACTATTAAAAGAAACAATGGACATATCACTGGCATCCTAGAAGGAAAGAAAGGAGAAAAGAGTAGAAAGCTTATTTCAAGAAATAATGGTTGAGAACCTACCAGACCTGGGGAGAGATTTGAACATCCAAATTTATAAAGCTTATCATTCTCCCCAAAAGTTTAATCTCAAACTGTCTTCTCTAAGAAGACACATCATAATAAAATAGTGTAAAATGAAAGAAAAAGATGTTTAAAAGCAGCAAGAGGAAACAAAACAAAACAAAACAAAACCAACAAACAAACAACTCCTGCAAGGGAGCCCTTCTTGGACTATTGGCAAATTTCTCAGCAGAGACCTGACAGGCCAGCAGAGAATGGGATGGTATATTCCAAGTGCTAAAATAAAGAAACTGCCAGACCAGAATACTCTACCCAGTAAGTTGCCCTTCATCAATGAAAGAGACA
Source organism: Panthera uncia (assembly GCF_023721935.1). NCBI lineage: Eukaryota > Metazoa > Chordata > Mammalia > Carnivora > Felidae > Panthera > Panthera uncia. The sequence goes on along the minus strand of NC_064808.1, from coordinate 87,898,870 downwards.
TAAAGTTTTTCCCCTAACAAACAAAAGCTGGGAGAGTTAATCACCAGTAGACCTGCCTTACAAGAAATGCTGAAATAAATTCTTCAAGCTGAAATGAAAGGACACTACTTAGTAACATGAAAAGATAAGAACATATACAATATGCAGGTAAAGGTAAGGATATAGTCAGATTCAGAATACTCATATAATGTAACATGAGTAATAATGTAATATGTTATTACATTATATGTGTTAACCAATTATATCCAGTATAAATGTTAAAGGACAAAAGCATTAAAAATAGCTACAGTTATAATAATTTGTTAATGTGTGTACTATATAAAAACGTGTAAACTGTGGCATCAGCACCATAAAAGAGAGAGAAGAAAGAGAGTAGAGTGTTTGTATGTGATCATAATTATGTTGTTATTGGTGTAAAATAAACTATCATGTTGGCAAGATATTTTGCACAAACCTCATAGAAACCACAAAGCAAAAATCTATAGTACACACTCTAAAGATCAAGGGAGGAAGATCAAAGCATAGCACTATGGAAAAGTCATCAATTCACAAAAGAAGGCAGGAAGAGAAAGAAAGGAACGGGGGAACTACAAACCAGCCAGAAAACAATTAATAAGATGGTGTTAATTAAGTTCTTACCTTTCAATAATTACTCCAAATGGAAATGGATCGAATTCTTCAATTGAAAGACAGAGTGACTGGATGGATACAACAAAAACAAAAACAAGACCCAACTAAATGCTGCCTACCAGAGGCTCACTGCAGCATTAAGGACACATATAGGCTCAAAGTGAAGAGATAAAAAAAATATACTTCAAGCCAGTGGGAACCAAAAAAGAGCAGGGGTAGGGGCGCCTGGGTGGCTCAGTCAATTGGGCAGCCTACTTTGGCTCAGGTCATGATCTTGGCATTCGTGAGTTCGAGCCCTGCGTCGGGCTCTGTGATGACAGCTCAGAGCCTGGAGCCTGCTTCAGATTCTGTGTCTCCTGCTCTCTTTGCCCCTCCCCAGCTCAAGCTCTGTCTCTCTGTCTCTCGATACTGAACAAAACTTAAAAAAAATATTAAAAAAAAAGAGCAGAGGTAGCTATATTTATGTTCATATCACACAAAGTAGACTTTATGTTAAAAACGCTTTAAAAAGACAAAGAAATCATTATACAGTAATAAAGGGGTCAATTCATCAAGATGATACAACAGTTGCTCTGTACTGACAGCCCAGAGCCTGCTTGGGATTCTCTCTCTACCTCTCTCTGCCCTCCTAGTTTGTGCTCTCTCTTTCTCTCTCTCTCTCTCTCAAAATGGGTAGACATTTTTGAAAAAGAAAGGGGGTGCCTAGGTGGTTCAGTCAGTTCAGCGTCTGACTCTTGATTTTGGCTCTGGTCATGATCTCACAGTTCATGGGTTCAAGCCCTGCATCGGGCTCTGTGCTGACAGCGTGGAGACTGCTTGGGATTCTCTTTCTCCCTCTCTCTGCCTCTCCCCATCTGTTTTATCCCCCCCCCCAACAAAGGTTAAATAAACATTAAAAAAAGGAAGGTACAACAACTATAAGTATAAATGCACCCAACATCAGAGAACTTAAATATATTAAGTGAAGGGAGAACAGATAACAGTACAATAATAGTAAAAACCTTTAGTACCCCCACTTTCAACAATGGATAGGTTATCTAGACAGAAAATGAAAAAGGAAATGTTGGACTTGAACCATATTTTAGTCCAAATAAACCTATAGGAATATATAGAATATTCCATCCAACAACAGCAGAATATGCATTCTTTTCAAGTGTACATGGGACATTCTCCAGGACAGACCATAAGAGAGGCTGAAAAACAACTCAGCAAATTTAAGGTCATACCAAGTATCTTTTTTGACCACATGGTATAAAACTAGAAATCATAACAGGAGGAAAGGTGGAAATTTCTCAAATATGTGTATATTAAACAACACACTCCTAAAAAATCAATGGCCAAAGAAGAAATCAAAAGGGACATAAAAAATATCTTGAAACAAATGAAAAGGGGAAGACAACATATCAAAACCTATAGGATGCTGCAAAAGCAGTTCTAAGAGGGAAGTTTATAGTGATAGATGCTACGTTAAAAAAAAGAAAAGGTGGCAAATAAAAAACCTAACTTTACACCACAAGGAACTAGAAGAAAAATAAACTAAGCCCAAAGTTAGTAGAAGCAAGGAAATAACAAAGATCAGAGCAGAAATAAATGAAACACAGACCAGAAAAACAGTAGAAATGATTAACAAAAATAAGAGATATTTTTTGACAAGATAAACAACATTGGCAAAATTTTTGCTAGACTAAAAAATAGAGAAGATTAAAAAACTTTTATGTTTATTTATTTTTGAGAGAGAGAGAGATAGAGAAGATGAGTAGGGGAGGGGCACAGAGAGAGGGGGACACAGAATCTGAAGCAGGCACCAGGCTCTGAGCTGTCAGCTCATTAAAATGAAAAATGAAAGCAGAGACATTACAAGTGACACTACAGAAACACAAAGGATTGTAAGAGACCACTATGAATAATTATATGTCACCAAATTAGATGATCTAGAAGGAATGGATAAATTCCTAGAAACATACGACCTACCAACACCGAATCATGGAAAAATAGAAAATGTAAACACACCGATAATTAGTAAGAAGATTGAATCTGTAATCAAACACCTCCCAACACAGAAAAGCCCAGGACCAGATGGTTTCACTGGTGAATTTTACCAAACATTTAAAGAATTAATGCCAAGTCTTCTCAACTTCCAAAAAATTGAATAGAAGAGAACATTTCCAAGCTCATTTTATAGAGCCAATATTACCCACATACCAAAGCCAGAGAAAGATACAAGAGAATAAAACTATAGAGCAATATCCCTGATGAATATAGTTGTAAAAATTCTCAACAAAGTATTAGCAAACCAAATTTAACAGTACATTAAAAAGATCATATACGATGATCAAGAGGAACTTATCTTTGGGATGCAAAGATTGTTCAACCTATGCAAATCAATAAATGTAATATACCACATTAATAGGACAAAATAGAAAAATCATATGATTTTTATCTCAATAGATGAAAAAGCGTTTGAAAAAATACACTGTGAAAACAGTATGGTGGTTTCTCAAAAAATTAAAAAAATAGAACTATCATAACATCCAGCGATTGTACTTCTGGGTATATATCCAAAGGAAATGAAAAGAGAATCTAGAAGAGAATCTGTACCCCCATGTCCGTTGCAGCATCATTCACAATGGCTATGATATATAAACAACCTACATGTTCATCAACAGATGAATGAATAAAGTAAATGTATAAGTGTAACATGAAATGTTCAGCTGTGAGAAAGAAGGAAATTCTGCTATTTGCAACAACATAGATAAGCCTTGAGGGCCTTATGCTGGGTAAAACAAGTCAGAGCAAGAACAAATATTGTATGATATGACTTAAATGTGACATCCACAAAAACTGAACTCAGAAACAGTAGAGTGGTAGCTATAACAAGGAGATAGTGGGTAGGAGAAATGGGAAGATGTTGGTAAACGAGTATAAATTTCCAGTTCTAAGATGAACTGGGGATCTAATGTACAGCATGATGATTCTAGTTAATAATACTGTATTATATACTGAAAAGTAAATCTTACATGTGCTTAACACAAAAAGGAAATGGCAATTATGTGACATGATGGAGGTGTTAGCTAATACTATGGTGGGGATTATTTTACATGATGTAAATATATCAGTTCAATATGTTGTCCCCTTAAATTTACACAATATTATTTTTTTTAATGTTTATTTATTTTTGAGAGACAGAGCACAAGTGGGGGAGGGACAGAGAGAGAGAAAGGGAGACACAGAATCTGAAGCAGGCTCCAGGCTCTAGGCTGTCAGCAGAGAGCCTGATGTGGGGCTCAAACTCACGAATGATGATATCATGATCCGAGGTGAAGTTGGATGCTCAACTAACTGAGCCACCCAAGTGCCCCCAAATGTACACAATAATATATGTCAGTGATAACTCAGTAATCCTGGAAGAAAATAAAAATAAAAAACAAATTTGTTAGACATAGAACAAAACAGAAAACTGTAGCAACTTATATTCAAGAGATAAGGCAATCAAAAGAGACTGATCCAGATATTTTATTTAGCAGATACATAATTCAAGAATGTAAAAAAAATATATGATAGTAATGAATAAGTAAATAGGAAATTTCATTAGAGGAACTATAAGGATAAAAAAAGAATAAAATGAAAATTCTCAAATTAAAAAATACAGTGAGATAAAACTTTACAATAAAAAATTCACTTAATAAGCCTAAGCATTTACTGTCAATGACAAAAGGAAAACAGAATAAAGAGTTAGGATAGTTAAAAATACATCAGTAGAAATTATCCAATTTGAAGAACAAAATATTTTTTAAAGGAAAAAAAAACCTCAGAAATGTCAGAGACCATGGCAAAAGTCTAACATACATGTAATTGGAGTCTCAGAAGGAGAGGAGAGAGTGCAGCAAAGCTATTTGAATAACAAAGACTGAAAAATTTTCAAGGTTGGTAAAAACATAAATTACAGATTCAAGAAGTGCTCAAAACTCTGATGATAAAGAAAAAGAAACACACATCTATACACATGAAAGACAAACTATTAGAAACCAAAAGTTCAAAGAAAATCTTGAAAGCAACCAGAGAAAAAGTCATAGTATTCAGAGAACAATGAACGATAAGATGTCTATAAAACTATCATTGGAGGGATGCCTGGGTAGCTTAGTTGGTTAAGCCTCTGACTTCAGCTCAGGTCATGATCTCACAGTTCGTGAGCTCAAGCCCCACATCAGGGTCACTGCTGCCAGTGTGGAGCCTGCTTCAGATCTTCTGTCTCCCTCTCTCTCTGCCCCACCTGTGCTCTCTCTCTCTCTCAAAAATAAATAAATATTCAACAAAATTAAAAAAAATTGTCATTGGAAACAATGGAGGCCAGGAGGTAGAAAAAACGACTAACATCTTCAAAGTGCAGAAGGCAAAACCTATCAAGCTAGAATTTTACATTCAGTAAAAATGTACTTTTTTTTTTTTTTCAACGTTTTTTATTTATTTTTGGGACAGAGAGAGACAGAGCATGAACGGGGGAGGGGCAGAGAGAGAGGGAGACACAGAATCGGAAACAGGCTCCAGGCTCCGAGCCATCAGCCCAGAGCCTGACGCGGGGCTCGAACTCACAGACCGCGAGATCGTGACCTGGCTGAAGTCGGACGCTTAACCGACTGCGCCACCCAGGCGCCCCAGTAAAAATGTACTTCTAAAATGAAAATACAATAAAGATTATCTTCAGATAAACAAAAACGAAGAGAATTTATCACCCGCAGATCTGCATGACAACAAGTACGAAATGAAGTTTCTCAGGCTGAGAGAAAATTACATATTATGGAAAGGTGGACTTTCAGGAAGAATTGAAAGGCACAGGGATGTTAAACGTTTGAGTAAATATAAAATTTTAAGAAGTTTTGATTTATAAGTTTTAAAAGGTTCATGCTACTATCTAAGCAAAAAGTACATTGTAGTACATTGTAGGGTTAATAACATATGTAGATATAATATATATGACAATCAAAGCCAAAAGGACCAACAGGTCATAAATACATCCATATAGTTGCAAGATTATCACATTTTATATGATATGGTCCAATACTAACTCTAAGCATATGGTGAAAATTTAAAGATATATATTGTAATCCTTAGCAACTACTAGAAAACGAAAAGAGGTATAGCTTAAAGAGCCCAGTAGACACATTAAAATTGAATCTAAACCAAAAATAATAAAGAGTCTTGAAAAAAGTAAGTGGAAAACATGTAATAGAGGCACAAACAGAAAGAGATACAGTGATACTATAGATTTAAATCCAGCATCATATATACATTAAGTGTAAGTGGACTATAAACACTCCAGTTTAAAGGCAGAGAGTATCAGCCTGGGTTAAAAAATGCAAGGTATAATTATATGCTATTTACAAGATATGCACTTTAAATGTAAAGATACAGATGGGTTGAAAGAAAATGGATGGGTAAAAATATAACATACAAAGAGCCTAGGCGTAAGACAGCTGGAGCAGCTACATTAATATCAGGTAAAGTAGATTCCAAAGCAAGGAGGATAACCAGAGATAAAACAACACATCTCATAATGATAAGAGAATCAATTCATACATACCACAACGTTTAACAATTATAAATTACAAAGGGTTATGCACCTAACAGTAGAGCTTTAAAATGCATGAATACAATATTGACAGAATTTAAAGGAGATACAGAAAAATCCACAATATCACATGATGACCGTAACATCCTTCTCTCTTATTGGTAAACCTATTTGACTTGTCCCAAATTACTGAAGATATAGACTCTCTGAACAACACAGATGTAATTAATATTTATAAGCTATTATATCCAGATAATATTCTTTACAAGTGCATATGATGTGTTCCCCAAGATAGACTATATATTGGGCTGTAAATCAAACCTCAATAGTTTAAAAAGATTGAAATCATACACAGCATGTTCTTTACAATGGAATTAAATTATGAACCAAAAATAAGATAGCTAGAAAACTTGGACGTTTGTTAATTAAACAACTAATTTCTAAATAATTCATGAGTCAAAGAAGAAATCACATAGAGCATCAGAAAACGTAACTAAATGATCATGAAAATGCAATATATTAGACTTTGTTCCTAAAGCAGTGCCTAGAAAGCAATTTATGACATTAAAAGCTTCTACTATAGAAAAAAGAGGTATAATGTCAATGGTCTAAGATTGTATCTTAAGAAGGTAGAAAAAGGAGATCAAAGTAAACCCAAAATATGTGTAAGAAAAGAAATAACAGATAAGAGCAGAAATCAATGAAAGAGCAAATCACAGATAGAGAAAACAAAGCCAAAATTTCGTTCTAAGAAGAAAAGCAACAAAATTGAGAAACTTCTAGCTAGACTCATCAAGAAGAAAAGAAAAAAAAAGTATATATATATATATATATATATATACACACACACATATATACACACACATATACACACACATATATATACACACAAATATGTAATAAATGGTATATAATATATAGTACATTATTATAATATATTATATATGTATCATATATAAAATGTCACATATAAAAATAATAAGTAAATATTATAAACAACTAATATCATTAAACTCAACAAGTTAGTTGAGGGAAACAAGTATTTTAAAAAACACAGTCACCAGTTGATACAACTATTACACTATTTCTAGTAAAATAGAAAATTTTAATAGTCTTATATCCATTAAAGCAATTGAATTTACTATCACACAAAGAACACTCCAGACCCAGATTGGTTCACTGGCAATTTCTCTGAACATTGAAAGAAAAAAAATAATACCATTTTTCACAAACGCTCTCAGGAAATAAAAGGTAAATTTTATTGAGTACCTATTTACACACTGTGCTAAGACTTTCATATATATTCTCTTGTCTTACTCTGTAAATATTCCTATGAGGTAGGTCATACATCATCCCCATTTTATAGAAGAGGAAATAGGCTTAAAGAGGTTAAGTAAATTACCTCAGTTCTCATAGTTAATAAAGGGAATAGCCCAGACTTGACCTCGAGTTTTACTTTGAAATTTATACTCAACCAACACATCACCCTGCTTTCCCTGTGGTTCACCATTATGCTTTCCGTAATATATTGTCTGACACAGAGTAGGCTCACGGTGCATATTTGCGATCGTTCTAAAATTTATCTTTGTTATTTAAGGTAAAAAGGCAGTAAGAAAAATAGAGCTCTTTACCAATTTGGTAAGTGTAAGATTAGAAAAGTGCCATTTATAAGAGTGAGATATTTTTACATGTCGTTGCTTAAAATCTCAGTTTCTGGGACTCTCTTGCTCTTCCTGTGGGCCTTATAAATTGCAACTACAACTCATTACTTTGTGTTTATGTTACAGCAATACAGGTGCCAAGTGTCATTGAAACGAAAGAGCTGAAAAAAGTTGATGAGCTAAGCATGATGCCACTGTAAATAGGAAAAACTGTAGATTTCTGACTGGAAAAAAAATCAATTTAGTTAGCTAGTTAAAAATAGGAAGGAATCTATATCCCCAGACAGGCAATGCTTGGGAATGGTTTATAAGTGTATTCACTGGGGTTTGGAAAACAGTTCTTTTTAATTTTTTTAAAAAATTGTATTGAGGAGTAATTTATATATCACAAAATTCATTCATTTTAATTGCACAGTTAAAAGATTTTTTTTTTGTAAGTTTACCAAGTTGTACAACCATCAGTGTAATCCAGTTTTCGAACAGATTTATTATCCTGATACGAACCTTCACGTCCCTTGATGGTTAGTTCCCAATTTTATCCTAGCCCCAGGCAGCCACTAATCTCTGTTTCTGTGGATTTACCAATTCAGGACATTTAGTATGAGTGGGATTTTACAATATGTGGTCCCTTGTATCTAGTTTCGTGTTTCAAATTTAGTTTCATGTTTCAACCTTAACATCATGTGTTTGAGATTCATCCATGTTGTAGCATGTATTAGCATTTCGTCCCTTTTTATTGTGGAATCGTTTTCCACTCCATGGATACACCACCTTTTGTTTATCCATTCACCGGCTAGTAGGTTCTTAGGTTGCTTCCACGTTTCCTTATTATGGATAATACCTTACACTGGAATTTAACATTGTTGCTTTGTTCCCAGGCTAGAAGGTCAATGAAGCTCAAATAAACTTTTAAATGCAAGTAAATGTGTACTCCATTTGGACAAGTGGTTTACCAGAAATGAAAATGCCTTATACAATCAACATTCAACACACATATATTGAGTGGTTTCTGTGTTATGTACTAAACACGACTTGATATTGTGGGGAATATACTTAAGGTAGAAATGGTCACTGGAGCACCTGGGTGGCTCAGTTGGTTAAGCGTCCGACTTCAGCTCGGGTCATGGTCTCACGGTTAGTGGGTTGGAGCCCTGCTTTGTGCTCTGGCTGACAGTGCAGAGCCTGGAGCCTGCTTCATATCCTGTGTCTCCCTCTCTCTCTGACCCTCCCCCACTTGCACTCTGTCTGTCTTTCTCTCTAAAGTAAATAAACGTTAAAAAATTAAAAAAAAAAAAAGAATGGTCATTATTGGGGCACCTGGGTGGCTCAATCGGTTAGGAATTTGACTCTTGGATTCAGCTCATGATCTCATGGTTCATGAGTTCAAGCCATGCACTGGGCTCCACACTGACGGTGCAAAGCCTGCTTGGTATCTTCTCTCTCTCTCTCTCTCTCTCTCTGCCCTTACCTTGCTCGAGCTCTTTCTTTCTCTCTCTCAAAATAAATGATAAACATTAAAAAAAAAAGAAATGGTCTTTATTCATTACAAATGTTCATTCTATTTGGGGAGATAGGTAACAAGAAAAGAGAAAAAGAAAGATATAGAAGAAACGGAAGGAAGGAAGGAAGGAAGGATGGGATGGAGGGAGGGAGGGAAGGAAAGGCGGGAGAAAGGGAGGGGAAAGGAAGGGAATGTTAAGGAGACTATGAAATTAATTAAGACTAATGAGTCAGTGTCTACTTTAGATTGAGTGGTCAAGGAAGGCCTCCTTGAGGAAGTAATTTTGAGCTAAAGTCTGAGTCACTTAAAGGAGGAAGCATGGAATAATCACAGGGAAGGGTAGTATGAGTACAGGAAACAGCAAGTAAAGGAAACAGCTTAGTGTAAAGGCTATCAAAGAAGAATGAGCTCATCCTCTTTGAAGAATAATAAGAAGGCAGCTAGGCTTCCGTGTAACGGGCAAGAATAAAAACGATAAGAGGTGAAGTGTGAGAGGTAGGTGGGGGCCCAAGTTACATGGAGTTTTGTAAGGCGGCCTTAGGAATTTGGATTATATTCTAAGTTCAAATGGAGACATTGGAAGAATTCAGGCAAGAGACTGCCACAATATTCTTCAGGTTGTTTAAAATTACATTTCCGGCGGCTCTGTGTGGATAACGAACTGCAGGAGGTAAGAGTGGAGGCGAGACCAGGTAGGAGTGACCGCAGTACGGTGGGGGAGAAATGGGGGTGGACTGGATAAAGGTGATGATAGTAAAGTTTCGGATATGTTTTGGAGGTAGAGTAGAGAGAACTTGCAAATCACAATAGGGGGGTGAGTGGATTCAGTGAATAAAAGAGTTGAGAGTGACTTCTAGCTTTAGTGCTTGAGCAATTGTTTGGAGAATGGTGGCATTTGTTTAAATGGGAAAGATTGGGGTGAGAAGCAGACTTCCACCCCACTGGCCGGTAGAGGGTATTTAACACTCTGGGAGAGAAGGTAAATAACAAGAGAAGAAGAAGGAAGATGGGGCCCAGATCATCATGCAGAGCTGGTGGTCTTTCCCTTTTCCTAGGGGAGCCTGCTCACAAAAGGTCACAACGTTCCGTTCTCATTCACCATGGTCCTACTTGTGACACAATTTTCTTAGAAAAATCCGATGTAATTGGATTAGTTCTTTCACAGTCTAAGACAATCAATCGTTTTCTTAATTGGTTAGGGGTAAGTGATTGGGGTTCTCCCTCAGGCTAGGTGGTACCAGCTATAGTTTATTTCTAGGGCCCCCACGTGAGAAACTTCAGGGCTTATATGCTAAAACCTAAACTCACAGCCACGGAAGCAAAGCTGATCTGGATTGTGTGATAAAACTGGATGCAGAGAGATGGCCTTGCCTCACCTTCTCAGGCTTGCGGCCATCTACTCCACAAGCTACCTCATCATTAATTAATTGGTAGGTCTTTTATTTTTTTAAGGTTTTTTTTTTTTTTGTTTTTTTTTTTTTTGAGAGAGAGAGAAAGCGAGTGCAAGCAGGGGAGGGGCAGAGAACAAGGAGGAGACAGAGGTTCTGAAGCAGGCTCTGCATGGACAGCAGAGAGCCCAATCAATGCGGGTCTCCATCTCACAAACTGTGAGATCATGACCTGAGCTGAAGGCAGACGATTAACTGACTGAGCCACCCAGGCACCCCAGTCAGCCTGTTAATTGGTTCATGTATTCCTCCCACTCACTTTTTAAAATTCATTCACATATTAATGAATTGATAATCATGGTAAAATATACATCAGCATAGCATTCACATTTTTGCCATTTTTAAGAGTACAGTTCGATGGCATTAAGTATATTCCCACTATTGCACAACCACCATCCTTCTCCAGAAAGTTTTCCCCTTCCCAAACTGAAAGTCCATATCCGTTGAGTCATGACTCCATTCTCCTCTCTTCCCAGCCCCCGGACACCACCTTCCCACTTTCTTTCTCTGTGACTTTTTTTTTTTTTTTTTTTTTTTTTGATCTCATGTAAGTGGAATCGTATTTGCCATTTTGTGACTACTCTATTTCAGCAGCATTGCATCCTCAAGGTTTGTCTATGTCGTAATGTGCGTCACAATGTCCTTCCTTTTTGTTTCTGCTCATTTTAATGAAGACTGTATTCCTGTGGTTGAAAGTATGTGCTTTGGAGCCAGAAGGCTAGGCTTGAAGCCTATTCTTTTATTTACTAGCTGTATGACCTTAAGCAAGTTATCTGAGCCTCAACTCCTTCTCTGTAAAATGGACATTATTACAGTAATAACTTCTAAAGTTTGCAAGAGGATCAAATCAGTTAATGGGGGCATAGAACGGTACCTGCAACACAGAAATAATTAAATTAAAGGTTGTTATTTATCAGCACCTTGACAAGACCAATGAAGGATAAAAACAAAAATTAAACATAATACTGCCTGCAGGAAGCTTATTGATGGAGAAAGGAAATACGTCATGTTTAGAAATAGCAACAGCGCAGGGACGAAATTGCTAAGAAACATCAAAGAGGTATGTAGGAAGAAAAATATGGTTTCAGGGAGGAATAAATCAGTACCACTTTCAGGAATAAGAAAACATCATTTCCAAACTGATTTTTAAGTTGGGCTTTGAAGGATGAGTAGGCAGAAATTCTGAGCAGGGGGAATGGCATGAATAAAAAGCACCAAGGCAAGAAAGCATGAAACCAGGAAGTGTATCAGTCAAGGTCCTGGCAGGAATCAGCCCACCGGATGGGGCAATTAAAGAAAGTTCAACACCGTGGGCAGAATTAAGTGAAGTCAAGGAGGGTTGTAACGCAGTTCCTTGGGGCTAGCTAGCAACAATGGGGAACCATGACTACCTCTGAATCTGAAGGGTAAAGGGAAGGAAGCGATTCCTGAAACCCAGAAAAGGGAGCAGTGGGCAGAGGCTGCGAGACAGGAGCTATAACTTGCTCTAGATGGATAGCATTAGCAATGGCAGCCTTGACCTAACATCCTTCAAATCTGCTGTCTTCCATTTTTATACAGTGTGCACCCCAAAGGGGGTAAAGTCCTCAACTCTTTCTATGCACAGGACACACCTTCCTGGACTGGGCCTTAAGCTTCTCTTTCTGGGATCTGATTCTTGGCACGGTCCTGGAGGCAATTCAGGTGGTGGTGGTGGGAGAGTCAGTATTGCCTTGTAAAGTAATGACCTCATGTAAGTCACTACAATTTTTTATGCAGGGAAAGGTGGATTCTATTAGAAGAGGTGGGAATGAGGAGGAGCTGCCTTTTCTGATGAGGGTGGTGCAGGGGGATTTACCAGGTTCAGAGTTCTCAGACTCTTCTGGTTCACCTGCCTACAAGTCCTCACCTTGTGTCATGGGACTCCACTCCTGTCCCACCAGTGCCCTTAATTTTTTTTTTTTTTTAACAGGAGATATCTGGCAAATTCTGGGGTTTAATTGTCGCTGTGACCCAGCTCAGCCGTATCTGCCCTGCGACTCTAGGGATCAGGGCCTCCTTCAAAGCTGTTATGGAGCCTTTCTAATTTTCCTTCCATGGACTAAGCTGAATATTGAAGGACTCCAATATGTTTTTTTCCCCAGTGAACTCTCTCTCTCTCTCTCTCTCTCTCTCTCTCTGACTGGCTGGAGTGGTTTGATCTGCCCTCACAACTTTAGAATTGTTATTGTCATTACAGTGCCATACCTTCCAGATGGTTATGTGTCCTATGTTACTGAATTTGAGAAATTAATTTGTAAAATCTTAATGCCATTGAAATCCGGATAACCAGTGATCCCTCTCTTAGTTCCAGGTTATCCGTGTGTTCCTCAAATCCATCCCCCGGATCACACTTGAGAGTTCATTTCTTGGAGCCAGTCTTGGTCCTCTTACTATATCAGCCAGGGTGCCAGCAGGAACAGTTGGATGCAAATAGTGAAATGTAGAGGTGAAGAGAGTTTAATAAAGGGATTGTCCGCAAAAGTGTGATCCGGCTTTAGAGAAACCAACAAAGGCGGGTCTAGTATCTGGAGTCTTGCCTGGAGAGGAGAGGAAAGTCACTAGATCAACAATAGAGAAAGCTGTATGGAGAAGGCTCCTGACGGCACCTCTGGCTTTTAGTTAGAGGGACCCTATACTAACTTTTCTCCAGCTCTCTGATCTCTTGTTCATGTTTCCAATGTCAAACCCAGTTAGAAACCAGACAGAAAGAAAGCCCGCATTATTCAGCTTCCTGGTGCACAGACCAAGGTGGAGAAGGTGGAGAGTGCATTTAGAAATATTGTACAGATATGTAAAATGAAAATATTCAGCACATCTTGCAAATCCAGTTGGGCTATCAAAGAAAGTAAAGAGAGGAGATAAGGTTGGAAAAGTAATTTAGGACCAGAATGTGGAGTACTTGAAATGCTAAGAACGTATCCTCCTACTGCTGCCTTTGGTAGGTAATGGGGTATCACAGAAGACTTTTTGAAAAGGGAAATGACATAATCAGGGATATGTGTTTGATAATTAATATGGCAACAATGTGGACGATGAATTTGAGTGTTAAAAGACCAGGCAAGCAGGGGCCATTGGTGGAGGCTCTGACAGTCACCTAGACAAGACTTAATGGGAACCTTTGCAGGTGTATCAAGAAAGAGAATGAGAAGCTGGTAAAAAGGCAGAATTGACAAGCATTGGAAACTGACCAGCTGTAAACAGCAACAAAGGGGAAAGATCCCAAGATGTCTGTGACACAGTCTCCAAAAAGGAAGGGTTGGGAGCTTGTCCGATCCATGCAATGTGCAGACTAAGCTGGCTGTTAGCATTTTCATTAGGAAGAAAACTGAAGTCTTTAGAAGACAGTTAATATTGTTTGATGGGAAATTTCTACCAGCCTAATTTGATTTTCCTATCACATTATTAAGATATTAAAGAAAATGATTAATAATAGAGAATCCTATAATGTGCAAGAAATCTCAGCTTAGAGGAAACATTCACACAATGATTTTAATACCTTGATATGGAGATGACATCTTTCTAGAACTGAATGAACATATTCAAACACGGGCTATTAATATTTGACATGCCAATTGAAATATTTGCAACCTATGCTCTGAATATGCTATGAATATGATAGGTTCTAGACATTTTTCTATTTAGGAGGACCATATGTTCACTGACATTTACTGGGTCCTTAGCTAGGTCTTTCAGTTTTAAAAGCTAATGGGGCTTTGAGAACAAAATTTCCTTCTTCTTTTACACATTGTTGATGTTGAAAAATAACAATAACAACAACAAAATGAGCAAAAATGACCTAATGCTTATCAATTATTTGCTATATGTCAAGCACTATGTTGAAGGCTTCCTTATTTAAACCTCATACCTCCTTCCAAGGTATTTTTAGCCCAAGTTTATACATAAAGAGGTCAGGCACAGAGAAGTTAATTAGTTAACCAAAGTCACAGAGGTAGCAAGTGGTGAAGCTTAATTAAGAACCCAAGAGATGGTGGGATGCCTGGGTGGCTCAGTGGCTTAAGCATCTGACTTCCGCTCAGGTCATGATCTCATGGTTTGTGACTTTGAGCCCTGCATGGGGCTCTGTGCTGATAGCTCAGAGCATGGAACCTGCTTTGGATTCTGTGTCTCCCTCTGTCTTCGCCCCTTCCCGCCTCTCTCTCTTTCTTTCTTTCTTTCTCTCTCTCTCTCTCCAAAATAAATAAACATTAAAAAAAAAAGGAACCCAAGAGATGCACTTGACTCTACCATGATGGCAAGTGGGTTATCTTTGAGATCAAGATATGAAGCTACAGAGAGTAGGTCTCTGAAAAGAAAGACTTGACAAGAACTGTGAGGTTAGGTAGAAGGAGATAGTCAACTGTGGAAAGGGCTGGGGAAATTAATGCTTTGGAGGTGGTTTCCTCCTGCCCTCTGGATCTTCAGTTGCTCCCTCCCATTGGCTGAACTCAACTAGAAGCTGGAAGGGATGGAGCTCAATTGATACAGGCCATACAAGTTGACTTTTTGTAACACAACACATCTCTGGAAACATTCTGAGCCTTCCTAAGACTTTGGTAAGCTTCTGGAGAGATGTGATCTTTCAATTCCCTTGTCTTCAGAACCCTTGCTTTGATGCTGTCTCTAAACCATGGAGACCCAGGTATGAAATGCAGCCCTTCTGTCAATTCTTCCCAAAGACACAACTCCTGCAAAGGCATTAAGGTGAAACATGAAATTGAACTTCTTATTAGCTAAATCTGTTTCCTTAAGTATCTGCCGTTATTCCCTTTACCCTTAAGGCTCTGCAGGTATTCTCCTTTCCTTCTTGGTCCTCCTCTTCCCACTTCAAGTTCTGCTTATTCTTCAATTCAATGCAATCTACTTCTCTCTGGCTCCAAATCTTTGACTTAAGTAGCTCAAAGGATCAAAAGTCCCTCTGTTTCTATCTTTATTCTCTTCAAAGTGACAACACATTTTCCTGCTATGTCTAAGGGGTAGAGTATATGTATGGGAAGTTGATGTTTGGTATTTCCACTACACCAGGACTGAAGAAGAGTTCTTCTTCAGTCCTTTTCGTTGGCCAAAAGGTATGGCTTAATGGATATAGAGATACTCATTGTCCCCAAATATTTCCTCAGCCTGGAACATGGAGCAGAGAATAATAGAATATGGAATCCAAAGTAAAAAGGCATTAGTTTACATCCTATATCACTCAACCACTTACCAGTTTTTTTCACTTGGAATAGGTTGCTTAAATTGGAGCCAGCCGTAATTCCTGCACGACTTAGTATCATGAGACAATTCTGCTCAGTCTCCTGTATTCCTGCACATTTTACAAACAGAGGCACTGAATGCCTTTGTTGTAGACTCTTTTTTAAAGAATGTGTATATAACAAACATCCCTCTGAAGAGAAGGGGAGATTTTCTTACTGTCTGGTATCATAGAGTATTTCCTTCCAGAGCAAAGGGCAAGCATGCCTAATGCACATTATAAAAGGGTTGGGTTCCCAATGGTTACAGTTACTCTACCACAATGGGATTTACTGCAGGCTCAGCAGTCATCTGGTCCAGTTCACTGAGGGAACCGGGTTATGGCAGCTGAGAATAAAATGCTGTTATTCTGACTGTGACGATTACTGTGAGTAGTAGTCCTTTGTTTCTGAACCAGGAGTTTCATATTTTCTGCCATCATCCATGAAACTGTGGTGATCTAATTGGTCAACTTGCAAATAGTGTAAAATCTGTCTTACTTAATTTCTCAGTTCTAAGAATGTCACAAAAGATTGCAGCAGAGAGAGCACTTGTCCAGGCGTCAAGATAGCTGGTTATGATACTTCCTAGAAGTGTGACCTTGGACAAGTCACATAAGCACGCTGAACCTCAGTTTCTTTGCCAGGAGTATGAGGATGAGAAATCTACCTCAGAGTATTTTTGTGAGAATCAACAATGAGAATGTGTGTATGAGTACTTTGAATAGTCATGAAGGTACTTTGCTGAATTGAAAAATAGCAGTATTCCTGAAATATTCTTCAAATAAATTTTCTAGCATAGATTTTGGGAAGGACCACACTAGCTGCATATTGGACACTAATGAACATGGACATTTCTCAAGATTGCGTTTGATTTGCTTCCTATTAGGCTTACCAGTAATGTCCAATAAACTCCATGGCCATTTAAAATTGCAAAGTAGTAATTTTAAAGAATAAACACAAGTGAACTGCAAAGGACACTTCAAAAGAGCAGAAGAGGTTTTTATGAGTTAATTTCTTAGAGTTTCTAGTGAGAAAGGTACATGAGTGCATACGACACTGTGAAAGTAAAGTGCCACCATGCTAAGGATTAAGGGGCGTTCACATCGCTGGAAGCTCAAAACACATTCGTTTTTGAGTGAAGAGGAGTTGTGCGAAGTATCAAGGTGATCAAACCGCTTGCTAACGAATGATTCTAGGAAAGTATGATTTAAAAAACCCCTCGTTTGGGGATGGAGAAAACATCCAGGTCTAAACGCTGAGAAATGAACTGAGATAGTGTCGATGATCAGACCACATCCATACCATTCCAATTAATTTCCCAGTGTCTAGATATGACCATTAACAAATTGACTAAATTCAAGATCAGTTTTTGTGTTCCCTGTAGCCGAGAAGAGAGTGTATGCTTTCAGTTTCCCACCTAAGAATAACAATAACATTAGCTTGTGGCCCCTTGTTGTTGCACTCGCATATGTTTTCTACTGCTCTCTGATTATTTCTTTGGTTTAGATTTTGTGCCCACAAATAGACTCAATTTCTCGATCACATACATTGGGCCTTACGCGTTGCTTCTGACTGACTTAACAACGCTGGGAACATCACAGGCTCTGTGTTGTTCAGTGGAAGTGATTGTGTAAAAGAAAAGCTGCTGGGGAAGCACAGAGGTTCTTAAGGTCTGATGGGAGAACTGCAATGAGCTGTGCTAGAGAAGGTGCTAGAGAAATACAAAGAAATCTGAGTGATCACAGGAGTCTCGGCTCTGGCTGCAGTCCAAGTTGAGTAATTGCATCCCGTCTACCGAAAGCCCCCTGCAGTTCCAATCAGATATGGTACTCAGCTTCATTTCTTTTCTGACGTCTGTGCTCTGATAAAGAGGGCTGCATTCAAGGGGTGAGTGAAAGGCCCAGGAAGCTGAGTAAGTGCGACAGAGAGCCTCAGTGTACCCTTTGCATTCCCGCACGTGAATGGCATGGCTTAACTTCCTCAATGTTACCTTCGGGGAGGTGGTTTGCGTCATCCCCTCAAGAGGCGGAATAACAACAGGTCCCAATTCTCAAAGAAACCCAATTTTGGTTAAACAGTCTCCCTCCCTGCAGGAGAGGCTAAGTACAGTTATCTGACGAACTGCGAGCCACGGAGATAGATGTTTTGGAAACTCAGGGCTTCCTACCACTTGACTTTTGCCTAAATTATTTAGACACTTCACGTAGTTCTGGTTACAATGCTGCTCTCAAAGAGATGGACTAGAAGAGGTGGGAGAGGGACTCTCCCACCCCCACGATACCCCCCATTATTCTTAGGTCCATTAAGAGCAAGCTCCTAATGATTTCCTCTTCTTGGCCCATAATGAAGTCAAATTGACTCTGATTGTCATCAATAATTAATGAGTCCAATGGTTCTCCGCATCTCCAGGCCATTTGGCAGATGGCACTGTCGATTTACTATTGCGCTTGCCATTCTGGAATCTTCTCAAAGTGGTTTCTATTGTGAAATCTAGTTATAAAAGGCTTTGCACTTCAGGCGTTCTCCAGGTTTTGACATTCTCTGTGTTGCTCTTTCTTGCTGTGACTGTGGCAGAAGAGGACCACGTTATATTGTCAGGGTTCATTTTTTCCCCTCTCTGCTGCAAGGTGAATGAAATAAGAAAACGTATATGTATTCATACAGCCAATGAGCAAATACATGGATTAGGATAAATGGCTTTATAGGAAGGTAAGAAGTACCCAGTGACCCAATATCAAAAATAAAGATTTATTGTGAAGGTTGAGAAGTGTCCCAGGAGTGGTATTCAACCAAAATTTGAAAACTTATAAGCTTAAAAATTGGGTGGGGTGGGGGGGGGTAGTCCATGCTAAGATAAATGACTCAGGTATTAATGAGAACTTTCACTCAAGTAAAAGTTTGAAATAAAAATAACACACACTGGGAGTAGGGGATATATATACGGTATCAGATAACCTAAGGAAAAAATGATCACCATACCTTTCTTTCATCATGGGGGCTGGGATTCTGGCGTAAGATATTTGTTTGACTTCCCATACATGAATTTCATGTTAGAAAAGGGTAGGTGAGGTCGAGTGCCCAGTGGAAGGTGCCACACATGCAGCCATAGCAGACAAAAATGAAACGTGCCCTGCAAATATAAAGAACACCTAGACTAAATCGCAGGTCCACATTATAAGCCCGGCTTCTCTTTACACAGTTCTTTCAGTAAACCAAAATTCGTGAAGTGCTTGCATGCACCAGAGAATGTTACCGGAGATTCTCTCATTTGGAGGTTTTTTCCAGTTAAAAGACGCAAGTCAAGGGCTAATACAGTTGACAGGCACATTTTTGTTTAGATGCTTGAAAAAAAATGTCTTCCAGGGATAGAGTTCCAGAAAAGGCTGATCCAAGAATGGAATTTTCTCCACACAGATTCTGCCTCTGGGGAACAGTTTCACTCCTGGAGTCCAAGAAATTTCTCCTTTTTCTTCTGAGCCCTTGCTTACGTTGGCCAATCGTTAGCTTCCCATTAAGTAGTTGAATTAAATTTCAAGTCATAGTTTCATAGAAGACCTATCTTTTGCCATGATTTTACATTGTAGTTCCTTCTGATTCAGACTACAATATCTGGAAGGTTTAAAATATTTCACTTTCCTTTCTTTAAAATGATAACCTTTGTTTAGTTTTCTTGACGTGGAAGCCTTTGTTATGCCTCACTTAACCCAAGAAATGTTCCAGACAAGCAGATGTAAGCACTCTCCAACAACTAATAGGACTGAGATGGTTGGAGTAAGATGATTGAAGCCTTCAGTATGTAAAAATATAAAATAAGTGTGAGGAAACATTCCCCACTGTCTACGGGAAGATTGGGAGCTTGGTATGGAATGAGTCAGTATTTGGATAGATGTTGTATACTTTAGGAAATCAGTGAACACCTCAAAACACAGGTTTTTCACAGAAAGGTGGTGTTTTTCATAAACCTTACCTCCTCTTTGCCCATTATCGAGTGTCGTATTGTATCAAGAGTGTCCTTATTTTGCTCAATCCAGCAGGGTCTTGATATACTAACCGTGTTGATTCCACACTGGTTTAAAACAACTGGCTAACTCTCCCTCAGTGATCGCTGAGCACATCTCCTTCAGTAGAAATAAATTACTCACAGACCTTTGCTGTCAGATGATTGAGAGGAGACCTCAGAAAGTTTACGTGCATTCTGACTCTGGACACCTCCTTCTGCCTTTGCCTCCTACCGTATGGTAACTCATCTTTGGACTCACCAACAGTTCACATTTTCTGCCCAGAGAGATGAGATTTTTGGTATTGGAGAGAATGAAGGCATTGTGATTTTAGGTGTGATGCCCCAGAAATAAAGTAACTCATGTGCTCTTATGGATTTTCTGACCCTACATTCTCTCCTCATCTTAGAAGAATCCAGTACTGTTGGTGAGGTGGATGTGGGGAAGGGTTCGTATAGTTGTTCCTGGCCATTGTAATTTTTGTTTAAAATAGCATTTTATGGGGGCACCTGGGTAGCTCAGTTGGTTAAGCTTTCTTTGACTCTTGATTTCGGCTCAGGTCATGATCTCACGGTTCATGAGTTCAAGTACCATATCGGGCTCCACACTGACAGTATGGAGCCTGCTTAGGATTCTCTCTCTCTCCTGCTCTCTCTGCCCCTCCCCTGCTCTCTCTGTCTCTGTCTCGTTCTGTCTATCTCAAAACAAACAAACAAACACACTTCAAAAAATTGTTAAAAAATAATAAAATAACATTTCATGTTTTTTATCTGAAACTATAACATAATCATTGTGGAAAACTACCAAAAGGCAAAAAATTATTTAAATCAACTGTAACCTCACAATCCAGAAATCCCTGCTGTCGGTATTTTAGAAGAATGCTACTTTGGTGTATTAGTACTTTGGATATTCATGGTAATATTTGGAGTATATGCATATGCAACACAAATAATTTGGACTCATTATATAGGCAGCTTTGTATCTTGTTTTCAAAACTGAACAACAAAGCAAGAGCATTTTGTCAGGCTATTCAAACTCATTAAACAGGTAATTTTTAATAGTTGCATAGGTTGTATTTCATGATAGGGCAGTAATGTGTTTTAGTTAGTCCTGGTAATTTTGAGAAGTAGAAAAAAATGGCTCTTGTTGAAATAAAACATTTAGGGGTTTTCCAGAGTATGTGAGAAGAATGGGAATTCAAGTCAATTCAGGTCCACAATAATTCATTGTACTCCACGATAATTCTACCCACCATGTACGAAGTCATCTGTTCATTCTGGGGCCGCGAGGATGAGTAAACATATATCTTGTCCTTCAAAGAGATTCCACAGGAGTAATCAGAACCACCTTGTTTTGTTTTGTTTTGTTTTTTAATATGAGATTTATTGTCAAATTAGTTTCCATACAACACCTAGTGCTCATCCCAACAGGTGCCTTCCTCAATACCCATCACCCACCCTCTCCTCCCTCCCACCCCCCATCAACCCTCAGTTTGTTCTCAGGTTTTAAGAGTCTCTTATGTTTTGGCTCCCTCCCTCTCTAACCTTTTTTGTTTTTTCCCTTCCCCGCCCCCATGGTCTTCTGTTAAGTTTCTTAGGATCCACCTAAGAGTGAAAACATATGGTATCTGTCTTTCTCTGTATGACTTATTTCACTTAGCATCACACTCTCCAGTTCCATCCACGTTGCTACAAAAGGCCATATTTCATTCTTTCTCATTGCCACGTAGTATTCCATTGTGTATATAAACCACAATTTCTGTATCCATTCATCAGTGGATGGGCATTTAGGCTCTTTCCATAATTTGGCTATTGTTGAGAGTGCCGCTATAAACATTGGGGTACAAGTGCCCCTATGCATCAGCACTCCTGTATCCCTTGGGTAAATTCCTAGCAGTGCTATTGCTGGGTCCTAGGGTAGATCTAGTTTTAATTTTTTGAGGAACCTCCACACTGTTTTCCAGAGCGAATGCACCAGTTTGCATTCCCACCAACGGTGCAAGAGGGTCCCCGTTTGTCCCCATCCTCGCCAGCATCTATACTCTCCTGATTTGTTCATTTTAGCCACAGTGACTGGCGTGAGGAGAACCACCTTATTTTGTATAGCACTTTGTAGTTGTACTAATTTCTCCTGCCTACCATTCACTTGACCTTCCCAGGCTCAGAGGGAGGTAGAGTTCATGGTGCCCATTTTACAGACGAGACTAACAAAGCTTAATGACCTGTGCCTGGTTTCCAAGCAACTCCGCCACGGAACCTGTCTTCTCTCCTCGTCCAGTTTTCTTTTCTTTCTTTCTTTTTTTTTTTTACCTGACTTGCTGTTTCAGAGCCCTGTGCTCTTTGCTCTCCCCAGCGGGGGCCCCCATTCCTGTTTTTTACCAGTCTCTCATCATCTGCTGCTAATGGATTGCTATGAGGTGGAAACAGCTTGGCTTCTACATGCTTTGGTTGTCATTCACCACCATCCTCAAGGCGTCCTCGTCCTGGGGATGTTGTCATTGTGAAAATTAATAGCACACAGACCCTGTCACAATAGCCCTACCAAATGGCCCAAAAGGAAAAGAGGCTGAAGCTGTAAAGGGAAATCTTTCAGGGAAGGAGGGAAGGGAAGAAGAAGGGGATGGGACAGTGGAAGGGAAGAAAAGAGAATGTGGACACCTAGGAAGCCAAATGGGGAAAATGAAAATATCACAAGAGAGGGAGGGGCTTGATGTGGGGGGAAGGTGGCTGAAGGAGAGAGATAATGAGAAGGGAAAGAGGACTCCTTTACGCCACCTCAGCATTCTGAGCCTTGGGTTATTTTGTTGTTATATTTTAATGGGCTTTGGCTTTTTTTCTTTTTCTCTCTTACTGCATTAGTGGTGCCATTCAGATAGGAAAGAGAAAAAAAATAGGAACATGGTAATAGTCAATTTAGGGGGAAAAAAAGAAACCACACACCCAGAGAAAAAATCACCAGACGCCAGCACAAAGATACACGCACCTTTTCATACGGGTCTCTGCCAGCTGGTGCAGAGCTGACACAGCTGTCCTCAAAAAGCAAGAGAGGGGCCCCATGAGAGGACTTGGGGAAGGGGCAGAAATGGGGATGTCAGAGCTCAGGGGAGGAGGTAAGGTGGCACGAGGGACTTGAAGGGTCCACTTGCAGATTGTTGTGGATGTCTGGACGCCTTCTACTCGTGAGGCAGGGCTGCAGAGTTTGGAGTTGGCAGAAGAAAAGGCAGGGAAATGGAATGCCCATGGACGGATGTGCCCAGGGTGGATCTCCTGTCTGAATTCTTGGTGGTTGTCACTAACTTTCCTTACTTCACTGACTTTGTTATTATTGTCACCTTTTTGTCTCCACTAGAAACTTTCATTGCCAAATGAGCAATCTTATTTGTTTCCATGCCTATGAGTGCTTATCATGTGCCTGATGTTAAGTCTGGCTCTTTAGAACACATGGACAGAAAGTAGAACAGAATTCCTAGTTTTATCTTTAAATATTATATTTGGTAGACATATAGTATTATTGATCCTACTGATTAAATACATTGTCAATGTATGCATGGTGATGATGGTGGTGGTAGTGTATATTTTGGGGCTTTTAGAACATTCCAGAAATTGTCCTAAGCAAGCTATAAACATTATTGTGTTTACTTTTCATGATTATCCTATGAGGTAGGCAGTATTGTTGTCATCATTTCATAAATGCATAAATGGAGTCCTAAGCATGATAACTTGGCTCAACCATTGAGCACGATTTGAAGCCATTAGAAGGTGAGTGGAAGAGTGACATGATTTAATATATTTTAAAAGGATCAATTCTGATGTTATGTGAACTGAGGAAAATGAGAACAGAAACCCAGAGGCTGTTTAGGAGGTGAGAAATAATGGTGGCTTGAACCAAGGTGGGAACAGGTAGTTGATGAGAAGTAGTCGTGTTCTCAATGATTTCATGGTAAATAAAACAGAAGTGTTGATGGATTGGCTGTGGGGTATGAGAGAAGGAAAGAAGTCATAGGTGAAGTTATGGTTTTGGCCTGAATAAATAAAAGATGAGTTGCCATTAACTGAAATGAGAACAGTTGAGGGAGGAGTAGCTTTGAGGAGAAAGATAAGGATGGAAGTTTGGGACAGGCTGAGTTTGAGACATTTGTTAGATATCCAATTTTTGGAGTTACAGGTAGATGTCAGTGTTGGCTATCTACATTTGGGAGTGACCCATATGAATATGACATTAAAAGCCTTCATGCAGATGGGATCACCAAGGGAATGAATGTAGACAGAAAAAGGAGAGGACTGAGGCTCAAGTCCATGGACACTCAGATGTTTAAGAATCAAGGAAGTGAGGAGGATCCAGAGAAGGAGACCAAGAAGGACCTACTAAGAAGGTAAAAAAAAAAAATAAATAAAAAATGTTCTTTTGAGTCTTGGAAGCTGAGCGAAAAGAGTGTACTAAGAAAGGAGTGATTAATCCTATCAAATGCTGCTAATAGACCAAATGAAATAAGGACTGAAAATTCAAAGTTGATTTAACCTCATGTTGTTCCTGTTGACCTTGACAAGAGCAGTTTTATTGGAGGTGGGCAGAAGGTGTGAAAGCCAGGCTGGAAAGCATTCAAGAAGGAATAGAAGAAAAAAAAAATCAAAGACAGTGAATATAGACAACAGTTTCAGGGAAATTTGTTTCTTGGAGTAGTAAATAAAGCGGGGGGGGGGAGGGGGCAGTCAGCAAGTTGAAAAAGGTGTAGGTGTAATTTAAAAAGAGTCTTTTTTTAATGTGAAAAAATGCAATATGCTTGGATGTTTATGGGGATGGTCCAGCAGGTGAGAGGAAATAAGGGATGATGCATGAGAGAGAAGAGAATTTCTGTAGTGATATTCTTTTTAAAAAAAAAATTTTTTTTAATGTTTATTTATTTTTGAGAGAGACAGAGACAGAGTGTGAACAGGGGAGGGACAGAGAGAGGGAGACACAGAATCTGAAACAGGCTCCAGGCTCTGAGCTATCAGCCCAGAGCCCTACTCGGGGCTCAAACTCACAAACCATGAGATCGTGACCTGAGCCAAAGTCGGACGCTTAACCGACTGAGCCACCCAGGCGCCCCCTGTAGTGATATTCTTGAGTGGAAAGAGGTGATGCGATCTGATGCCCGTGGTTCGGGGCTGGTTTGGACTAGTAGTAAGCTCTGTTCATCAATGATTAACACAAGGAAGATCAGAATAAGAGCTCAGATTCGAGTAGATACAGGTTTAGGAAAGGTCTTCTTCACCAGCTCTCAGAAATAGGAAGGAAGGTCATTAGCTAAGAGTAAGGAAGAAGAAGGAGCTGTTGGAAGTTTGAGAAGAGAATAGGAGGTAGGAAGAGTTAAAAAACAATCTGTCTATTATTTTTTTCACTTCCCGTATTTGACACTAATTATTTTATGGCACGAAAGGTACCCTAGAAAATAAGCACGAAGATCCTTCTCTTTTAAGTCAGATGCATTTGAATTTGTTCCCCAATCGTAAACATATGTAGTTGACATATTGTGTTTCCTTTCATTGCATGCCACTAGCTTCTTATAGGACTCAAGCGTGAAGCCTATGGATTTGACCGCATCGCAAGAAGACCCAATAAAGCTACGGCTACAAAATGCTCTTAGGGAAAAGGAAAGGGCCTTCAGGATCCAGGTATGAGAATTATGTAGCGTCCTGTTGAGCCATTAGCTCTTTCTTGGTTTTGGATTGAGTTGGACATCTCATATTTGCGATTCCTGTGGATTTCACAATGGCAAGTATGAAGCACAGCTTAAACAAAGATGTAAAAGGCTGTAGGGAAAAGTGAAAACTGAGAACCCAAATGCTTTGCAAGGAGACACTGCTGGGAGCAGCTGTTACTGCATTTTTAAGTGCTACTTATTTTAATTGCAGGGCAATAGGATAATAATACTGTTCAATAATGATGCATCTTTGTGTGGGACCCTCGGAGACCTCCCCGTGCATGATGTAATGTGGCCTCACATCTCCCGAGCGAAAGAGCCAGGTATAGCTGCCTTAGTTTTGCAAAACAAATGAAACTGGGTCATGGACTGAGCATGCCTCTTTCAAGAATATTCTGAGGAAACTGTTCCTCGGGACCCCAAACGTAGCAGTTCAAATAAGAGTGACCATGGACAGACAATTATTACTGGGTGACTCTCCAGATAACATAGGTCAGAAGTAGTCAGGAGAATAGTCACTATGCAAGTAAATCTATTTCCAGGTAAATAGGTTAAAAGGGCAGGGAAATGTCACCTCTCAGGACAAGCAAAAGTTCTGACACCTACATAGAACAAGGAACTCAAACCAAGAATGCAATACAGAAACACTGGACCATGGGATTTTAGGAATGCAGGAGACCTTTAAAATGCTCTAGGTTAGGTCAAGTTCATTCCCTTTTCAGCTCTATGAAGTCTGTTTCTGAAGCAAAGATATTCCCCAACTATGGTCTCTTTGGGTATGTTCTATCGAGGTAAGAGCCAATTGGGATTGAGGTAGACAAATTGATACAGGCAATTTGGATGGGTGTGCTCAGGGAGGGAGTGAGGGCAGGTAATTAGGTAGGTAAATCCTAAAAGTCATATTGGTCCAGCAGTGCAAAATAGAGCTCTCATGTGGCAGAGTGAATTCAGAACTTTATCAATGGCAAAATGATTTCCTGTCTGCATTATTCTAGATTAGTTCTTCTCAAACATTAATCTGTATGAATCACCTGGAAATCTTATAAAAATGCAGATTCTGATTCAGGGGGTCTGGAGCGGATCCCTAGATTCCACATTTTTAAAAAACTTTCTCTCTTTTTTTAAAAAAATTCTTTTTAATGTTTATCATTATTTTTGAGACAGAGAGAGACAGAGCATGAGTGGGGGACGGGCAGAGAGAGAGGGAGACACAGAATCGGAAGCAGGCTCCAGGCTCCGAGCTGTCAGCACGGGGGCTCGAACTCGTCCACTGAGAGATCATGACCTGAGCCGAAGGAGGACGCTCAACCGAGCCACCCAGGCGCCCTATCTTTTTTCCTTTTAATCGAGGTATAATTGACAAATAATTGTGCATTTCTTACAAGCACACAAGTAACTCAATGCTTCTGGTTTGAGGACCTGGCACGAAGAGTGGGGAAAGGAGAGCCAATTTCCTGGCCTCCATTTTCGTGTTTAAGCTGCATTTACTCCCTCACTGATTGTTTGGTTCTGTATTCTCTTCCCTGGAGGAGAATTCATTTGTTTCAGGTGTTTTTAGCTAGAGGGTCCTCTTGACGCAGCATAAGTAACAATGTTTCTCTTTTCAGAAGAATGGGGCTGCATCATTGTGGCTCTGGAGCCATTAACTTAGCTGCCACCTACCGTTGCACGACCTTGCATGACCTTGGGTGGGTCCCAGTGTTTTTGTGGGCCTCAGGCTCCTCCTGTGTGAGAAGCTGATGGGTAGCCCCTGCCCCATTGACTTTACGGAATGGAAGTGATCGCGTTAGATAATGGATGTGAACCTACTTCACAAAGTCAAAATGTGTTTTATAAAGAGAGTAAGGAGGCTTACCATCCTGCCATTTATGCTCAGTAGCCAAAGTTTAAGTCCCTTCTTGAGTGGAAAGCACTTGATAACTCAGCAACGTGTGACACAGATATTATGCATAATGGTTATCACTATGTTCTGGACGGTTCGTATTTCCTTACTTTGACTCATTCCTGCTTTCAGAGACGAGACGCTGGAGTTTCCCAATCTCATCTGGGCCATTTCTGGTCTTTGCTGTGGTGGCCAGGTTCCAGTCTATCTGGACCCAGATCCCACAAGCAGGTAAGGATTATGACTGTGATGAATTATACTGATTCCGCAAGCTACTGTCTTTGAGTCCCAAGAGAAGCTAGATGTGTTATGTAAAATATATGCTTGTCTCAAACTATCCCTGGATGTTGTGTTATTCCCATACCCCAGGTGAGGCAGCAGGGGCCTTAGAGACTTTAACTCCCTAGTCAGTGTGACACAGCTGATCTCACTGCTGTAGAATTTCAAGTCTTAGTTTGTCTGATTCCAAAGCCTGTCTCGACGTCTTCATGACAGGTGATCTCGTCCAAGGATTTTCCCAGTAGAATCTCATGACGAACCTTAACCCGAAACCCTGAACTCGACAGCCCTGTGGGAAGGTAGCGAGAGAGCTTTTGGGAAAAGAGGAACATGCTGTGCAATGACAAAAGTCATCTCTGGAGTCGTTCACCTCCACGTGACAAGGCCTGGATCTGGGAATAAGAGAGCAGTGTGGTGGCTCTTGCCCGAGGGAGAGGTTGTCGGTGGCCCAGGAGCCCAGTGTCTCTCCTGAGACACGGAGTCCAGCCAAGACTGAGTGCAGCTGTCACTCACAAAGTAAATGGGAGCTACCATCAGGCAAGAGAGAGGTGACCGCCACTCACGTACTGAGAAGATAGAGACTGAAAAACAACGCGAGGGGAAGAGTTTAGGGAAAGTCTTACAAATGGGATTCCCTATGGAAGGCCAGGGCGGTCAGTTTTACTCTGGGCATTTATCTTCCCAACAGTGGTTTCCATCCTTGTCATGATATCTGTATTCTGTGAGTCACGCTGCATTTGTCTTACTCTCGTGGACTTACTTTGTGGGCTGCGTTTTCTTCGGAATAATTCTCCGAAGTGCTATTTCTATGATTTATTGCCCTTTGGTGTTTATCTTACTCTCCCAGTTTTACCTTTTCTTCTCTCATTGTTTAACATGTTAGAGTTTCACTTTTTATAGGGCCCAGATTTGTCTTCTTTTCATATTTATTTCAACATTTGTCTTGTTCTCCCGACATGTTTCATTCTTGAAATTTATCTTTCTTATTTTAAAAATATGTCTCAGAATATGATCAATCTCTTTTCCCTACTTGGTCTTTATTTGTTTAATATTTTACATCTTTTCTGTGTTTTCCTCAGCTTGACGCTTGGGCTCTCTGCAGGGGTGTCCTCTCGGGTAGGAAAGGTCTGGATGTTTCCACCAGACATGGATTTGGAGCGAGATGCCATGTATTTCCATGTGCTTCCCTTTTTCAATCCATACAAATGGGGGCTATTAAAACCCCAAGAGAAAAACTGGGATCTCTGTGTTGTCTCAGAATAGCTTGGAGAGTTGACACAAATGAATATGTAGTTTGAAGATGGTGAAAGAGAAATTCTTGCTAAGGATACGGTCCAGTTTTCATTTTCCTTATTAGTGTTGCGGGGGGGCAGTGGTTGGTCTACTTCAGTCACGTTTCTATAATTTTCTTTTTGATACATCTAGAAGGCTACAGCGTCCTCAGCAGTGACTGTAGTTATACATCAGCATTTCCATAGCTTTTAATGAATATGCAAATTTATGTGCCAGAATCAGCATTTTATCAAACATGGTGATAATATCAATTATGAACATTGACATTTGAATGGTTGCATTTATAGCTTTCTGGGCACATCCCTAGACCTTCTTTCCATGATGCTCCCCCCAAATCCTGTGAGTTAGGGTTACTATCCCTTTCACTAGGGAGAAACTGAGGTTCACGAGGATGAAGTGACAACCAGGAAGTCGTGGACACAGACGTTAAACCCGCTTCATCACATTTCTAGTTTTGTGTTCTTTCCCAGAATCATCTTGAATTCACATTAATTCTGATCTGTGGTATTGGATATCATTTTTAAAAATTCCTTTTCATTCCTTGGACTTCCTTTTACGGATTTGTTTAGCAGAATATTCTTTCTTCCACCTGGGCCCAGTCAGACCCTTTCCCTCTATTCCCAGCCACTTCCCCTGATGGAAGTGACCAGGGAGGATCCTGGAATGGGTGGATTGCGGCCCTTCCTGGCTTCTCCTATCATTTATTGTGATCTCTTTTTATACTCCCTGCTGGAGAAAGTACTCCAACGTTTCCTGATCATGTAGGGTTTTCTCTGATGGCTGACTGTAGAAAAGTTTCCAAGAGGGAGAAGATTAATAAAACATCTCATGCTAAAAGCACTCGTTCCCTGCTCACAGTGGCTACATTATAAAAGTTCAGCCTGACTCTATGGTGATGGTAACTGCCCAGACCCAGCCTCCCATTTGCTTTACGCCTTTAAAATTGCTCTGAGCTGGGACCTGAGCTTCCATAGGGATTGGTACTCTGCTTGAGCCCCCGCTGATATTTAATAAATATCAAACTGCTGCCCTGATATCCCTGAGCCGTTGAAAAGGTCCGCATGCTGTGATCAGACCGTTCAATCCTGGGTATGTTTTTAACACTTGACCTTACTCCAGGGACGGCTGTGAGGGGAGTTCTGTGATGGTGCCCACCGGGACAATGATGTTCATACTCTTAGCACATCTGCCTAAATCTCTTGTCATTTCAGAGCGAAGCCTGGCTGTGAATGTCTCCGGGCTGCTTTAGTTTTCCCAGTCCTTGCCAGCAACACGTGCGTGCATTGTAGCTCCGATATTGGGCATCACCTGCAAGGCTCACGGCACCCGCCCACTCGGCCTCCAGACTTCCAGAAGCGCCTCAGGAGTAATTTGCAGGAGAGTCTTTACAGGCCTTTCCCTGCTCTTTCCCTCTCCTGCATTCTTTCCCGGGGCCCCTTTCTTCCTCCTGCCCCTGCTTCCTTTTTCTAAGAAAGGGAAGGTGGTGCAAACAAATGTGTTTCAAACAAATAAAAACATATCCACATTTAATATACTTTTGTTTACACTTAGGAAGACTTTCTTCTCTAAATTCATTTTCCAAAGATATTGTTTTGCTCTTTTGCTCCAGGAGTTGGTGCCATATATCCCTCCTAATATCATCTGTCATCTCGGTCGACTCACTATCCATCTCCAAATCGAATTCAGGATTTCCCTTAGGTTCACAGGAGTCTCCCCAGAAGTACTCTGCGTAGCATTTGTCTTGAGGTGGAAATGCCTTGAAGCCCCAACCCCCTTCTTTCTTCATTCCTCACACTCCCTTTTGTTTTATTATTATTTTTTTAAATTCCATGTATACCCTTAGCACTTCCTGGATCTTATGTATCCAAACTGATACTGAATATAACAATGTTTTGTGAGGTGTTAAGTCCTGTGTATCCAGAAACATGAAATCTATAGATTATTATATACAGGATACTTTCATCTGACAGCACTTATTCCTTTTAACAGCCTGGCTGCTTGGGCAAATATTAAGAAA
This sequence comes from Panthera uncia, assembly GCF_023721935.1. Classification (NCBI taxonomy): domain Eukaryota; kingdom Metazoa; phylum Chordata; class Mammalia; order Carnivora; family Felidae; genus Panthera; species Panthera uncia. The sequence goes on along the minus strand of NC_064808.1, from coordinate 87,867,660 downwards.
AACTCAGAGGACAGCCACATTCCCGCAGTCAACTAGAGGGGGTGGGTAATCATCAAACTGGTTTACAGATCATAAATGCATTATCATTAGGTCTTTGCAGACTCGTTTTCTAAGAAAGTTATGTTGACTGCATTAATGGCGCCAACGAATGGCCTCCCTGGATCCACACCCATTGCAATTGACTTTGCCACTCTTCCCACCAAAGGGTGGGGTCTACTGTCTCACCCCTTGAGTTCAAACTGGCTTTGTGACTTGCCGCGGACAACAGAATGTGGTGGAAGTGAGGTCTAGGCCTTAGGAAGCCCTCCGTCCTCTCTTTTGCTTCTTTACCTTCACTGTTATGCCATGCCTGTACTGCCCTGAGAACAAGCCTGGGCTTGCCTGTGAGAACATGGGAGGCCAGCTTACAGATATTGGATACCCACATATGTGAGAGAGCCCTGTGGAGCTGAGACCCAAAGAATTGTCCACCTATCCAATTATGTGTATTCGTGAGGATTCTACAGAGAAATAGAGTGGCTGCAATCTATCTATCTATCTATCTATCTATCTATCCATCCATCATCTATCCATCTATTGAGAGAAGGAGACAGATTTTAAAGAACTGGCTCATGCCATTCATTGGCTTTCATTCACATGCCACATTCATTCGTTGTGGCAGTTGGCAAGTCTGAAATCTGCGGGCAAGGCACGCAGGCTGGAAATTCAAATAAGAGATGATAGTGTGGTCTTAAGTCTAAAAATGTGTGGACTGGGGCAGAAGATGAGAAACTCAAGCCGAGTTTTTACATTGCAGTCCTGCAGCAGAATTTCTTCTTCCTCGGGGGGGGGGGGGGGGGCTCAGTTTTTTCTCTTAAGGCCTTCAACTGCTCAGATGAGGCCCACCAATATTATGGAATGTAATCTGCTTTACTTAAAGCCTACCGATTATAAATGTTAATTGCATCTACAAAATCCCTTCACAGAAATATCTAGACTGGTGTTTGATCAACAACTGGGAACCACAGCCTAGCCAAGTTGGCCCATAAAATTATTCATCATACCATGTACCTGTGAACATTGATACAAGTTTATTTTTAAGTCCCGAAATTTGTCGTATAGAACAGTGCAACAAAAGATAACTGCTATACTAAACAAGAACTCTTCCCTGCTTTTTATGGGCTAATTTGATTCTTATTAGAATACTGATTTCCACTGACATGGTGGAGCATAGAGTCCAGTGGTAAGCCAAGCCCCTACCTAAGTTTTATCTACTAAAATTCAGACATGTTGGGGCACCTGGGTGGCTTAGTCAGTTAAGCGTTCGACTCTTGATTTCAGCTCAGGTCATGATGTCAAGGTTTGTGAGTGTGAGCCCTGCGTTGGGCTCCACGATGGTGGTGTAGAGTCTCCTTGGGATTGTCTCTCCATCCCTTTCTCTCTGCCCCTCCCCAGCTCTTGTTCTCCTATGCTCTCTCTCTCAAAATAAATAAATCAACTTTACAATAAAATTAAAAAAAATAAAATTTCGACACGCTGAAACAAAGCCAATGGTTGCTTGTCTTACTTCCTAGCAGAGGGTCAAGCATCAGAAGGAATGCCACTGTGCATTTCCAGCCCAACATACAATTCAGGAATTGCCCATCTGGGACCGGATCTATCTCCTTTTCTATTTCCTTTCACTTGACACTATCATTCTGATCTGCATTTTATACTTCTAGCACAGTTAGCTTCTAAGAAAGCCTGAACTATCAGTCATTTACTCCTTACCATAAACTACCCTGTTTCTGTTTTAAAGAATATTTGCATTTTAAAGCCTTATCCCTAATTATGGAGTGGAAGGCTTTGTTCCTTAGGAGCCATTCTCGGGAAATATGAATAGGTAAAAGAGATATTTTTATGGAGAAAAGGGGCAAAAGGTCTTCCTTAAGCCCTGAAATCCTCCTATTTGTGTATAAAGCAGGAAAGACGGCTGTCTTTTAAGGCTGCATGCAATGCAGTGTCTCTGTCTGTCGTTACTGATCTGAATACCATCTCCTTTTTTGGAGTCACTGAATTGAGTTTTCCTGGGAGTACTCAAAAGTTAACTTCCTGATGAATTTTTATCTGATTTTCCTCGGTAGATGAAATCATTTCTTCTGAACTCCTGAGGGATGCTTTTGTAATTCTACTCAGTATTAATTATTCTGTCTGGGTTTGTAGTGGCTTGCATCACGTCTCATCTTTCACCAGATGGTGGGCAACTTGAGTAAAAGATCTCTTCTCTCTCTCTTCTCCTTTTCTATTCCATGCTCATGTGTTTGCAGAAAATCCTCTACCATATTCTGGTGCTGGGTTTGGCCTTAGGGGTAAAGATATAATAGGGTCTTGAATTTAAGGAGCTCAGATGTCATTGGGAAACAGTCTTGTACAGGAAATTATAATGAAATGTGATGGGGGCTATGGCAGATATTGATTTCAGCCTTTTCACCGATTATAGCAAAATACTGTGTCTGTGTATTGGGGCTCACTAGAGGAAAGGATAGAATTCATCACTGTAAAGCCTTCTCTCCCTTTTTCTTTTGTTCTAACCATCAACTCTTGTGGATTAAAAAACATTTTTTTCCCTCCTTTAAGTATGCAATAGAGGTCAATTGTTTTTTCTGAGAAGTTCACTTCTCCTCTCCTCTGAAACGTATTTGAAATTCCATCCGTGGGCAATTATTCGGTTGAGTCCTACTGGCCATCGAGCTGGTCATGTGCTCCACATCAGGCCGATCAGAATCTTTCTCTGGGAACTTCTTTCGAAATGAATCCAAAGAAAGAGACTACTTTACACACTGTCATAAAGGTGAGAAGACAAAAGTTCTAGAACCGCCCGTGGCCATGGGTCCAGCCTCATGGAGATACCTAGCATGAAAAATGGAAGGTGATATTCACAAGGAGTAGGTGAGAGAAAGAGGCTAATTAGCATCCAGCTTTGTATGAGTTGCCAAACATTATCTATAGTCTTGAGATGGGCCAATGACTTCCCCATTCTGCATAAACTTGTTTGCACTGAGTTTATTGGAAGACAAAGAATTTGACTCATACAAGTTGTGAACCATCAGTTTTTTCTCCCAATCTGCCAATACCTCACTTTCCAGTTGCCCTCTTCATACCGTGAGTGTCAGAGGACATGCACTCTTTTTTTTTTACTTATTGAGTAATTGATAGAGATGAATATTTTATATCTTCTTCTTCTTCTTTTTTTTTTTTTTTGGAAAACTTTAACTGTGTTAGGGCCTAGATTAAATAATATATTACAGGTCTATGATAGAGCATCATTGGGTTCTTAAGCTGGTTGTGGAATGGGATGTGAGCAGGAGAATCCTTGGATTTGATTTGTGAATCTTGAAAAAATTAGGCCTCTCAACTTAGAAGACAAGTTTCTCCTGGGAGCAGAGAAGCAGACACATCAATATGTTTGATTGCCCAGCCACAGGGATGACAGAGCACAGAACATCGTCAGCTGATGCTGAGGAGAAAACCTAAGGGAAGTGTGGAACTTGAAAAAAAACAAAAAAAAAAACAAACTCAACTAACAAAAAGGTATATTTAAACAATGAACAGCACTACAAGTAAATTTCTCTAGTCTAACTGCTATCCCTTCTTCAGAACCATGGGGTAATTTCCAGTCACTTAGGTGTCCTTATTTGAACATTAGATGCAATACATTCTGAATTTATGATCGTATAAATGCAGTTTTATTATTATCATTTCCAACCCTACAACATCATCGAATTCTTACTGTTTGCCTAGTTCTATTATTTCAGGTATGGTTATGTATAAAGAAAATAGAAGGCATTGGTGTTTGCCACCATATTTCTTCCCCTTAGCATTGAGAAGACCAGAGCGCTATAAAAGCTAAAGGAATTTGCAAGGCAGGTTAAGTTAAGTGGCAAAGAGATCTTAGCTGCAAAGGTGTTGAAAAGAATGGTCCAGGGACGCTAATGGAAATAGAAGTCAAAGAACAGGGCTTTGCTGGGTAGAATATAAGGGAATCTTACAAAGCCCCTTGAGCTTGAGATATAATGCTTGTGAATACAGGATATACTTGGGGGCTAAGAAAACATTAATTTGGATGGAGCAAAGTATAGTATTTGGGTAATGGATTAGTGATAACTTACGTTAGTGAGGCTGGATTGGGTCAGATTGTTGAATATCATGAATGCCAGGCTCAGTCACTGGTGGTTGATCATGTAAGACAATTTTTCTGTTAGGTAGGAACTCGAGTTGATCTGGAGAGGTAAACACAACAGGACGTGGGCTTTCACTTCATGAAGCTTACAGGCTGGTGGTCTATAAAGAGAAAGATAATTAAACAAAACGACATGGTTAGCAAATATATAGTTTAAAGCACGATGCGTTTGTTAATCCACACACTCACTGGATAATTCGTGTGTGCCAGGCATGGTGTGGTGTTGTAAGCACACTAGATCAAAGCTGTCTCTCAATCCCACGGGCACCGTAGGCACTGAGGGGGCACCCACGTATTTCAGAACAGGAGACTAACGATGTAAATCAAAATCTTCAGTTACCTGCTTGAAACTCATACTTTAAAAAAAGAACACTTGAATAATTATGACACTGACTGCCCAATATTTGGAAACTTCTTTCTCACTGAAATAGTTCAGAAGTTGCTCCTGATTTCCCTGCTTTTTCATCGCCCCATCTATGACATGCTGGGACCCCAATTTGGGCTTCTTTCTTTCTGTCGTCTACTCTGCCATTTCTGGATTGCCCTTCGCCAGTAAAATAGGCTGAGTCCTCCACAGGCCCTCCTTCCCTCTTCCCTTTGATTCTGTTTATATCATTCATTTGCTTAACATGGGCTTTTCTTCATACACATCATTAAGGAAATTTTCAAGCCTGCCAACATTGGAATAATGATACATTCTTTTCTTTATGTTTGTTTTTGAGAGAGACAAGGAGAGAGAGAGAGAGAGAGAGAGAATCTGAAGCAGACTCCAGGCTCTGAGCTGTCAGCACACAGCCCAATGCGGGGCTCGAACCCATGAACCGTGAGATCATGACCTGAGCTGAGCCACTTAACCAACTGAGCCACCCAGGTGCCCCCACATTCCTTTCTTTCTGTTGGAATTTCCCCCTTAATTGTACTGAGAAATAATAGATCTACATCACTGTAGAAGTTTAAGGCATACACCATGATGGTTTGATTTCCATGTACAGTGAAATGATTACCACAACAGATTTAGTTAACACCCATCATCTCATATATTATATCTATATACAATAAAAAAAAAAGAGACAACACTTTCTCATTGTGATGAGAACACTTAGGATCTACTCTTTGAACACCTTTGCTATCTATCCTATGGCAGCATTGGCTACAGTCATCATGTTGTACATGACATCCCCAGTACTCATTAAAGTTTCTACCTTTTGACCATCTTTCTCCCATTTTTCCTCCTCCCTGCCTCTGGTACTTACAGATCTGATCTCTTTTTCGATGAGTTTGGTGCTTTTGTGTGTGTGTGTGTTGTTTGTGTTTTAGGGTCCACATGTGAGTGGGATCACAGTATTTGTCTTTCTCTTGTCTGATTTACTTCACTTAGCCTCGTGCCTTCAAGGTCCATCTATGCTGCCACCGATAGTAAGAATTCCTCATTTTTTTATGGCTGAATGATACAGTGTCGTGTATCCACAGCACAGCTTCTTTATCCATTCATCTCTCGAAGGGCACTTAGGTGGTTTCCATGTCTTGGCTATTGGAAATAATGCTGCCTTGTTCATGGGAGTAGAGATACCTTTTTGAGTTAATGTTTTCATTTCTGTTGGATCTATTCCCAGAAGGGGAATTGCTGGATCACATAGTAGTTCTATTTTTAATTTTTTTGAGGAAACTCCATACTCTTTTCCATTGTGGCTGCACTAATTTACATTCCCAGTAACAGGGTGCAAGGGTTCCCTTTTCCTCTACATCCATGCCAGCATTTGTTATCTTTTGTCTTGTTCTTTTTTATTTTTGAATTTTACTTATTTCGAGAGAGAGAGAGAGAGAGAGAGTGAGACAGCATGGGCAGGGCAGGGGCAGAGACAGAGGGAGAGAGAGAGGATCCCAAGCAGGCTCTGCACTGTCAGCACAGAGCCTAATGTGGGGCTTGAACTCATGAACCACGAAATCATGACCTGAGCCAAAACCAAGAGCTGGATGCTTAACCTTCTGAGCCACCCAGGTGCCTATATCCTTTGTCTTCCTGGTGATGGCCATTCTAAGAGAGAAAGCAGGGAAAGGGCAGAGAGAGAGGGAGACAGAATCCCAAGCAGGCTCCATGCCGTCAATACAGAGCCTGATGTGGGGCTCAAACCCACGAACCGTGAGATCGTGACCTGAGCCGAAACCAAGAGTCAGGCCACACAGGCGCCCCTGTAAAGTCACATTCTTAATCAATGGAATCCAAATTTCATTAGAATCTAGATCCTGTGTGATTTACTTATTATGGAGCCTCCTGTTCTATGTCTGGAAACAAAGTCCCTCCTGCCAAGAAGCTTCGTGGATGAGCCTGGGCTTGGAGTTAGACATCTGGATTTCAATCCGAGTTCTCCTAGAGCCCAGGGATGTGTGTTCTGTGGGCTTGGCACCCTGGGAGCCAGGGCTAGGCAAAGTTGCTGGGTGCATGGGCTCGGGGCTGCTACAGTGGAAACCAAAAGGAATTGAAGGCACATCACGAGAGACGGTGGCCTTTGGATCAAAGGTGGAGACTGAAATGATGAATCTATTGGGGACCAGCAGACGCAAACGGGTCCCAAGTGGAGATCAGAGCAAGCGTCTGTCTGCAAACCAGCAGGGCCAGGCGGTTCAGAGGGTGAGTAGGAAAAGGCACCAGAGAGGTATCTTGATAAACAGAGACGGCTTTTTAAAGGGTTTTTGTAGCCCCACTCGTGTTGGGAGATGGGACCTTTCCGAAGACTGTGATCTTGGGGAGGCCGCCGTGGTCTCTTGGTGCCTCGGTATCTACAAAATGGGGGTTATGCTGCCTTCTTACAGACTCAAATGAAGCTATCTAGCATGCCGTAGGTATTAAAATAAATAAACTCCCTCAAGCAATTCTACGTGGCTCTTCTTTGCACATTTGAGAAGCTTCTGCACATGCAGCAGGCTGATGAGAGTTTCACTGCAAATCCCCAGAGAAGGCTCAGAACTTCATCAGGGCCTGAATCTGCTCAGTGCCATTGCTGAGACGTTTCAGCGAGTTGGGCTCAGGCTCCGGCTCCAAATGTCTTCTGTGCTTTCAAGACTTCCCTTTTATATTTCTTCCTTAAACTTTTCACCCTCATTAAATTAAGCTCCAGTTTTTGGCGAAACCCTGTTCCTGGGGGAATTCTTAGAAAGTTCCATGTTGAGTTAAAATAAAATATTTCTTCTGCAAGTACTGTGGTAGCAGATCTTGGCTGTATTGAAAGACCTAGAGTCCACACAGCCTTCCGTACCCTAGGATGCTTCGGTTTGATACTCGAAATTATCCTTTTACTGAAAGCACCAGGGAGGCTGGATTGTAACTAGTAGGTCCTTTTAAATTTGCTTCACTTCTTGGATAGAAGCAGCTCATTATAAATCCATCCTTTATCTTGTATTTGAAGACAAGGGGGAGGGGGCGTCATGCCTCCCAAGCCAAAGCCTCTCCTTTCCTTCCAGTCATTTGCGTTTTCTGATGTTCTGTCCTGTCTCTGTTTGCACCTGCCAGAGCTGGGAGAAAGGGCTGGCTCTTAAAGGCGCAGATCCATTAGGATAACAATGTCACATGCTTTCAAACAAGCCTGTCCTAATATGTGTCTCCCTGGCCTGTCTTCTTTTTTTCCCCCTAGTAACCATGATTAAGTCATGGCGTGGGCTAAGCTTATCTTTTGCTATTTATTGTATTTTTGGAACACCCACACATCTTGTGGCAAGTGGACATTACTAATGAATTGTTACTATAACAATGTGTTACTGGGTCATAAAGCCAGTGGCAATTTATATAACTGCTGGAATGGGGAGGAAACTTAAAACTATTTATCTGCTGACTACATTGGAACAATGTCGGATTAGAGGTTGGATATCTACACGCTGGAACTTCTCTGCCTACCAACCCCTTGGTTCCCCGCTGGTGAGATACCCGATGTCTGCTCAAATCCAATGTACCTGCGGTCCTTTCTGAGACTCCAGCAGTAGATTCCTGGAGCTTTGACTAAAAGCATAGGAGTTGACAACATAGAACTGAGTTTATTTCTTTAGTATTTCTTCATTCATAGACTCCAAAGTTCCCTAGTACTAGCATTTGCCTGTGCTGAGGATACACAAAACATAAGTATTTTACTCTAATAGGAAATTATCCTATTACTGAAAACGGTAAAATAGGAAAATGGCACTGAATTCCAATATAACATGAAAATGGGGAGACAATTAAAAAATTTCCTTAGAAGGCACTGAATAAAGCATGATATCTTAGAAGAGAGCTGCAGGCAGAGGGAAAAAAAAAACCATTTTCATGCAGAAGTTGGTGTGTGAACTGTGTTTTGAGGGATGAATAGGAGTTTGGGGCACAGCTTGGAGGTGATGTGTGATTGAGATGTCTCACAGCCAGGACCAGGTAGGTGGTCAGCCCGCAATGTGATAGGGTAAAGATTCCCCACCTTATATGTGGATATAAATCACATGGGAATTTTGTTAAGATGTAGATTCTTATTCTGTGGGTCCTGTTTGGGGCCTGAGAGTCTGTCTTTCTAGTAAATTACTGGTTGAAGGCCTATTCTTACTTCTTAAATATCTCAAGACTTTTTTCTTTGTTTTTTTGGAACTTAAAAAAATTGACATTCATTTTAAATTTACAGAGAAGTTGCACGGGTGGTACAAGAAACACTATATACTTTTGCCCAGATTCAAATAATTCCAATTCAACGATTTCGCCCTACTTCCTTTCTCGTCACATATTTATATCCTCACACATTTCTGAACTATATGGAAGTAAGTTGGTGACACTGTGCCCCTCTACGTCTAGATTCTTTAGCCCATGTATGTTTTGTAAGAAAAAGTAAATTTTCTCACATTTATCAAAATCAGGAAATTTAATATTGGTCAACATCATTACCTAATGCAGACAGTATTAAAAAAATGTTTCATTGTTTCAACAATGCCTTTGCAGAGATTTCTCCCCCTGGGTCCAGCATACAAATTCAAGAGCCTACGTTGCATTGGTTTTGTGTTTCCTGAGTCTCCTGTAATCTGGAACAATTGCTCGGCTGTTTTTGTCTTTCTTGACCTTGACAATTTCAAAGAGTACAGGCCAGTTATTTTGCAGAATGCCCCTCAATTTGAGATTGGCTGATGTTCCATAATGAGATTCAGGTTATGGATTTTTGGCAAGAATCCCACAGAGGTGATATGGTGTCCCAGACCATGTTTTGAATAGTAAAAAATCTAGTGAATGTGGGCCCGTCTCCCGATATGTCAACCAAGGATTGCCTCCCTGCCAGGAGCCTGTGCTACCTAACACTTTGCTTGGCTGGTCCTGGCGGGGATGGGATGGATGTGTGGATGTGTGCCATGTTTTGCATTCTCTTTGACCCTTTGGGCGCTAGATCTCGTGGTAAGCCGGCTCTAGACTTTGGGATTTGCCCTACAACTCCATGTACCCTTCTCAGGGAACTCACATCTGGTTTCCTTGCATGTCACCGGCAGTCCAGGAGGTCAGGCCTTGTCTCTGTCTCTTGCCTCATCTGGGCAGTCTGGTCCTGGCAATCTAGCATGTTATTAGGATGGGAACTGCCAGGGAGACTGACTCATCGCCGGATGCGCTGGGCTGCTTGCCGGTCCCCTGGTTGCTCTTGTCTGTAATTCCTTACCCCTGCTGTTCTCTCTGCCTGGAATGCCCTTCCCCTTCCCTTCTCTGGCAAGCCCTGCCCTGCCCCAGGTCACTCACAAGTAACGCACATGCACATAAAAGTCTGAGAAGTTCTGTGTAGAGGTCGAGATCGAGAAGTCCTGTCCTGAAGGAGACTGCGGTATTGGGGAGATCAGGCTGCAGGACAAGGACAGGCAGAGCTGGGAGACAGGGATCTGGAAGGGGTTAAAAACAAAGCCCCTTCCCCCCCCCCCCCCCCCCCCGTGTCTGACTGAGTAGCTCCAACACTTCCTGGCTATGGGACCTGGATAAGAGATTTAACCTCTTTGGTACTGCTACCTGCCCTACAGAGCTGTTGAGAAGAATAAATGGGACATTGCAGGCTGTCTGATTTCATAATCATTGTTAGCACGGGGATTGCAGAAGCTCTGAGTTAGGGCACCTGCATCATCCCTGTGTGGGGTTAGGCTCAGTCTTCCAGGCTGGGCGTGGGCTGAACGGGTAGATGGTGGCAAAGTGACCCCAGCTTCCCAGATCAGGGATATTCAGGTCCCCGTGAGTAAACCGGTTCTTATGAAACTGTCAAAGCCTCAGTGGCAAGGTGGTGAGGGCTGGACCGCGCGCATACCAGGACACCAACGCTTGCATAGCTTGCAGTCCTCGGGAAGAGTGTTTGCATCAGAAATGCAGGGAGAACGGAAGCAATATTTCACCTTGATTTTCACGAAAACCACGGATAACTGTGTCAATCTGCTGCGAGAGGAAACTTTCTGCAGTGCCTAAAAAGAAGTGCAAAGGAAAACAACTCTGATCAAAGCCCAGATGCCTTTGTCACAGGCGGTTTTCTCTGCAAGGCCCCCAAAGGCATTTTGTAAAATAGCAGCCGCTTCTGAAAAGAAGATGTGTTAATAGGCTACGGTTTGGGTGTCATCAGCTCATTCCCAGGATAGGATTCGCATCAAGACAGACATCAAAATGGAGAGAGTCGAGATGAATTCACTCACACGCTGGCACTTGATGGAGAGAAGAAAATCAAATGTCTCAGTGGCCTGGATACTACAACTCTTGACGTGAACATTTTTAGCTCCATTTTGTTCTCTCAAACTAATGGGGTTATAAAATCATTCTGCAAGAATAACACCATCAGTGGATACGGTTCCGTTCTGCCTCGAAGCTTGAAAGCATACCAATTAGCGGATATTTACCGAGTGTCTACTGCATGCCGTACTGGGCATGAAAGGGGATCGAACGTTTACGTAAAACACGTTCCTTGCTGGTAGTTAGTTACCACTAACTACCTGAGGGACTACCCATGTTAGGCTGTTTCAAATCTTTATCTCATTTCATCCAGGGCAGACAGGGTTAATCCTCAATGTACGAATGAGCAAACTGAGGCACAAAGAAGTAAAACAATTTACCCAAGGCCGGACAACAAAGACCTCAGCTGATATCGTCGTGTATTGCAACCTATTTGTTTTTTCCCTCCTCCATGCTGCCTCGGAAAAGAAGACATTGCACATTTTAAAAGAGGCCAAAGGACTTAAAATCGTGTTATGAGAGGGCCGCCTGGGTGGCTCAGTCAGTTAAGCCTCCGAGTCTTGATTTCGGCTCAGGTCATGATCTTGCGCTTCATGAATTCCAACCCCTCGGCGTGGGATTCTGTCTCCTTCTCTCTCTGCCCCTCCCCCACTCGCTCTCGATCTTTCTCTCAAAATAAATAAAAATAAACATAATAAGATAAAATAGTGTATGAGAAATGGGAAAAAAAAATCATCCTTTCAGTTAGGAATCATCCCATTGAACAGATGGGGAAACTAAGGCTGATAAATGTGTTCCACGAATTCAGAGAGTTTGTTCTTGAAAGAGGAGGGCTCAGGTGGTTTCATGAGCAGCACTGCCTTATTCAGATTAACCCTTGGCACGGCCGTGGCTACTCTGCAGGGCGAACTGTCTGCTTTCTGGATGTCCGTGTTCTGCACAGATGGTGTCTGGAACAGTTAGGGTCACTTCCCTCAGCTAAGGCTTGGGGGAGGCCAACACTGTCACTCATTCTAGGTGACCCACCTCCCGCCAGGGTTCCTGGAGGCGCTGGAAGCAAGGCAGCTAAACACTGCCGGAGAAAGGCCGTCTGCATCACGGCACAGTGGACGGAAACCCTCTGACGATGGGAAACAGACTGCGGGGAGATTGATGGGTGCCCTCCGCCCCTGCACAGGGGAATAGCCACCCTGTAGTTCTCGACCCTCCCTTCTCCCTGACGAGCACGGCCTGGCTGTTTGGGCCGGCAGTGAAGAAATGCATCTGGTTTGATTCAGTGGGAGCCCGGCTCTGAGATGCAGCAGCCCCCCGCAGAAGACACGAGACACCTGTCGAGAGGGTGTGATGGAGACATACTTCTGCCCCATGAATGTATCGCTGAGCGTCCCTAAAGGAAGAACGAGAAGGAGAAACAAGCCAAACTCTAGGCAACGAGAGTGAAGCTGTGTCCAGAACATTTTGAAATTATAAAATCAGAGCAGGCTTCCTGGATACCATCCATTTCCATTTCACACTCTCAGAGCCTGAAGACAGACCGATGAGTTTGGCTGGCAGAACTCTGTCTTTCTTTGGCTAGCCTTCTAACGCAGTTCTTCCTCCCGGCTGGTGGCAAGAAGTCTAAGGGGCCTGGAAGCCTGTCTCAGGAAAACAGCACGCCGGGAGTCCACGTCCTTCCTCCGGCGTTGGGCAAAGACATTCAGGAAGTTTCCGCCTCCCTCTCCGCTCAGTTTTGATGGTCCCCTTCCCGGTGGGCTAGAAGGACACCACCTCCAAGGGCACTGCCGTGTAGAGTTCTTTGTGATCATTCCTGTGAGTCATGACGGACAGTCAGGGGGAAGCGTGACTTATGTGCAAGTGGCTCAGGCCCATCTGGGGCACAGCTTCCCCTGGGGCTCAGACCTGCCTGAAGTCCCGGGGTCCTCCCCCTCTTCCGCGCACTCGGCTTCTCTGATCTTCTGGGACCGAGGGAAAAGGCAGGTCAGTGATCACCTTGTTGCTTGACAGGAGCCAGCCAACTTTGGTTCCACAGCCCAAGGAGAAATGGAATTAAAAAAAAAAAAAAAAAAGACATCCAAATCCTCCTTCATCAAAGCGTTTGAAAGGAACTGACATGCAGTCATTGTGCTCTAAATTTATTACTACAACAGAACTTGGGTAATACTAATGAAATAGCAATCCGTGGGAACACACTGCGGTCCTTATAGAAAGCTGCGTTGTGCTGCAGGGTGGAGAGTATGTGGGGGCCTGAGGGTAGTGGGGACTGTTATAGTAGCTGTAGGGTTTGCTCCTGTCTTGCATCATCAGCATCAGCAGGTCCTGAGAAATAGCAGTCCCAGAGTCCTGGGGGGGGGAGGGGGGTGGAAGGACCCTCCTTCCAGACTTTGAGGAACGCCAGGCCTTCAAGCACACTTTGTCTCTGGCTTCTGAAGGTATCTGAGCATTTAAGAGAGGGATGGAGAGAGACACTTTTGTAATTACCAGTAATCGAGGGACTCGCATGGGCCAAGATGGACACTTTTGTTTTATTTGGTCCTCACCATATTTCCACCACCTCGATTTTGCCCATGACACCATTCAAGCTCATAGATGTTAAATAATTTTTACCCCAAGTCACAGAACGTGCAGCTAGACATAAATGTGAATGCAGGCCTGCCTGTTTTCAAAGCTTACACATCTATCTTTTCCCCACAGATCATACAACTTTCATTCAAGAGTTTTGGGGACCTTTTAAAAACATTTTTTTTTAGTGTTTATTTATTTTTGAGAGAGAGAGAGACAGAGCATGAGCAGGGGAGGGGTAGAGAAAGACAGAGAGAGACACAGAATCCAAAGCAGGCTCCAGGCTCTGAACTGTCAGCACAGAGCCCGACACAGGGCTTGAACTCACAAATGGTGAGATCATGACCTGAGCCAAAGTCAGATGCTTAACCAACGGAGGTGCCCAGGTGCCCAGGTGCCCCTTGGGGAGCTTTTTAAGAAGTGACTCTAAGAGTTCCTGGGAAAAACCTCCTGTCTCCTACTTGACTGTAGGCTGGGATCAGAAATCCTGTTTTTCAAATCCCCATACACGCTGGGTTCCTTTTTACATGAACGACATTAACCAAATGTTTATTGAGTACCTACTATTTGCCAAGCTCTGTGCTGTGTACTAGCACTATCATGTAACAGGAGACAAATGAAGGCTATTCCAGTAAAAAAAAAAAAAAAGGCAGTAAAAATGTAGAATCAAAATAAATAATGATTTCTAAATCATTATTATTATTAAATAGAGCTACTTGAAAAACAATAAGACAGGGTACTGCGATAAGTGATGAAACTGAATGCTTGGGGAGCTAAGTGAAGGCAGCTGATCAGTCGCTCTACATGGGGAAAGAGATAGTAGGCAGCAGGCACAGAGTGTGCAAAGGGCCTGAGGCAGGAAAAGGTTTGTCAAGTTCCAGCTCTGAAAGAAGGACTGTGAAAAAGAAGGCCTGAGAGAAAGCCAGGAGAACTGCACAGTTTACAAGGAGAAGGCGTAGATCAGGTGGGACCTTGTTATCTGTGGGAGTCTGGAGCTGGTTGTTCTAAGTGCCATAGGAAGTGGTGAAAAGGGTGTCCAGCAAGAATGTGATATGAGCTGACTTAGTGTTTCTAATTATGTTTTTCATAGAAAAACATGTCTATGGTCCAAACTTCAAAAAGTAAGTTTTTATTTCCTAAAATTAAAATTATTATTAAAATTAAAAGTAAAATTATTTACTTTTATTTCCTAAAAGTAAAATTATTTCCTTCTCATCCCTGTCCTTCAGCTTTCCTACCAAGTTGAATATCCTCTTGAATATATTTTATATTTTATACATATACAAGATACATATAAGATATAATATAATGTATATAATATAATATAATATAATATAATATAATATAACAGATAGTGTTATATTTTATTATATATCAAATAAACATACATGCATAATATTCTGTAGCTTTCTCTCTCTTTTTTTTTTGTTTTCACTTGATAACATACCTTGGAGATCATTATATATTGGTACATATAGAATGATGTCATTCTGTTTTTAAATGTTTATTTATTTATTTTGAGAGAGAGAGCATGCAGAGGAGAGGCAGAGAGAGAGAATCCCAAGCAGACTCCTCGCTGTGAGTGAAGAGCCCGACATGGGATTTGGACTCACGAACTGTGAGATCATGACCTGAAAGAAAATCAGGAGTCCAGCTCTTAACTAACTGAGCCGCCCCCCGCCCCGCCCCCGGTGCCCCCCGCCTCCGTGCCATTCATCATTTTAAAAGCTGTTGGGTTTAGCATAGTGGTTAAAAACAAATGGAGGGGTGTCTGTGTGGCTCAGTCGGTTGAGTGTCCGACTCTTGATTTCTTCTCAGGCAATGTTCTCACAGCTTTGTGAGTTTGAGCCCCGCATGGGCTCTGTGCTGACAGTACGGAGCCTGCTTGAGATTCTCCCTCTTTCTCTGCCCCTCCCCTGCTCGCACTCTCTCTGTCTCCCTCAAAATAAAAATAAACTTAAAAAAAAAAAAAAGAAGGACAGACTGGAGTCAGACCGCCTGAGTCTAAACCCTCTGTATGACCTTGGGCAGCTTACTTAACCTCTAACTTGACTGACTCATCTAGGAAACATATGGTGAACGTGCCCACCTCAAAGGACTGTTATCAAGATTAAATGAGTTAATACAAGTAAAGCATCCAGAATAGTGAGGGCACATGTGGTATAAATATGTTCCTGCTGGTATGGATATACCCATCCTCTGTGGATGGTCATTTAGGTCATTTCCAGCGTTTGCCCTGATAAATGTGACAATGAGTATCCCTGTATGTATGTCATTTCACTCACAGGTTAATACCTGTATAATAAATATGCAGGAATAAAACCGCTCGGTCAAGGAGAGGTATCTTTGTAATTTTGATAGATATTGTCAAATTCCCCTTCACAGATTTTTCAATTTACAATTTCACCGACAATGTATATCATCAACCTTTTTGGTATTTGCCAACCAGATAGGTAAATACTAAGGTTTTCTGATTACAATTTAGTTTCTATTTCCCTTAATTTGATTGAATCTGCGCATCCTTTTTTATATTAAAGGTTATTGCATTTCTTTTTTGTAAACTCTCTGCTCAGGTTCTTTGCCCATTTCTTTTTGTGTTATTGATCTTTTCCTTTTCAACTGTATTATTATATATATACTATATATATAATATATAGTATATTATGTATTATTATAGTATATATATATTATATATAGTATATATATTATATATAGTATATATATATTATATATAGTATATATAT
>NC_064808.1:87841928-87851467 GCF_023721935.1 Panthera uncia | reverse complement strand
TTATATATAGTATATATATATTATATATAGTATATATATATTATATAGTATATATATATTATATATAGTGGGTGAGGGTGCAGGTTCTGGAGGAAACTAGTTAGAATCGTGTCCTGCCTCTTACTAGCTATGTGATTCTGGGCGGGTTAATTAATCTCTCTGTGCCTCAGTTTCCTCTGGCCAACACAATGTCTCTGTCCCATGATTTTTGTGAGCTTGAGGAGAATTATAAAAGGCTGAGTAGACAGACAATGATCAGATAATGTCTAAAAATAGAACACCCCACAATCTTCAGTGATTAGTTCAGGAAATCAAACCGCAGCCTCTGTAGCAAACTGCCCCTGATGGTCAAGGGTTAATCAATAATTGCCAGCTTCCCTGATTTTTGCCCACACTTCCAACTTAGGACCAACTACTGGAAAGAACCAAATATGCTCTCCTCACCGGTCACCTAGGATGTCCAACCTCTAATTAACCAACCTCCAGCTTGTCCACATCAACAACCTGCACTTTGGGAACACTTGCAACCTTCCCGCCCATCTTCTAGAAAGCTGTCCCGCTCCTCTGCCTGCAGTTGGGTGTTTTCCAAATGCTAGTGTTGGTGACTGACTCCCTTGCCATAGTGATCTCTGAATAAATTGCCTTTCCTCATTTAGATGGTCTTCATTCATTTCCACAACTAGGATAGGGAAGATGCTCAGAAGAGAGTTTTGAACATAGTACACAGAGTAAATATGATTAATACCACCGGTGGTTGTCATCTGTCTGTGATGTTTGCTATTATGCATCATTTTGCCTGGTTTGTCCCTCTTTCCAGAATGCAAGCTCCATGAAGGAAGATACTGTCACTAATGCATTTGGAACCATTCCACAGAGCCCGAAATAACGCCTTATGCAGAGTGGGAGCGTGCGGATTGAGGGCTGAGTGAGTCGCGCCTGACTCTGGTAGTTCAGAGGGTAGTAACTATACTGCACTTGAAAGCTTTCAGCTGGACGTGAGCCACAGGGGAAATTAGACTCAGGGTCAGTGGCACCGCTTACATTGGAGTAGGGACGGACGGTAGATGAAGAGTTGGAAGATTGAAAGGGATTGTGAATCCGGGTGTGTGAACTCAGTGACTTCTGGCCAACATAAAAACTATCTTTAGTTTCTTCCCACGTAAATTGAGGACAGTATAACTACACAGGAGTATTGTTAAAAGTGGATGAGATTATTGAGCAAAAAAAGTCCCTACTGGGGCAGTAGGCCATGGCTCTTGCTTGGTAAATATTTGTTAATTCATCTGCATTTACGTGATGCTTTTTACATAACATGTACCTATTATACATGAACTCACTTGATGGCTTCAATATATTATCGAGGTAGGTAGGGCTAGAATTGTCGTTCCCGTTTAGCAGGTTAGAAAACTAAGGCTCCAAGCCATGCAAGGAGTTGCTTGAGGGCAGGAAGCTGGCGTGGCAAATGGAGTCAAGTGTTAAATTCGGTCTTTTGATTGTAAATTCGTTGTTTAGTCCACTAAACGTTGCTGCTTCATGGCTTCTCTCTGCCTGTTTTTATGAGAACGAAAAAGATGAAAGTCTATTGGGCCCCCAGGACTCTCCTGGAGAAATCGAAAAGCCAGTATGCCAAGAGCTAGGTGTCTCTGCATCTCTGACGTCACTTCCACTGGGTCAAGATCAGTGGAGTAGGAGGAGGTCTTCACAGCCCATCTGTGCCCACTCTTCCCTCCCTGCCCCTTTGATTGATTTTGCACTCATTGCTGTGATTCCCCCCAGGCCCTTGGCCATTGTAAGAAACAGCAGCTGTGGGCGTCTAGTTCATGTCACTAATTAAATAGAATTTATGCTTCAAATTTGGAGATGGATACCTTCTTGCCAAGGTACAGCAGCTATCCGAAATCAAGCAATTGAGTTCACTGAGCTCCAAAAGACCCTTCCTTGGCCGCACATTCCTCATCCCATTCCATTCAGCATTTATTGATCATGTGCTAAGTGCCAAAGATAAAAAGACTAGACTATCTTTGTAAAATCATGCCCCCATAAGTGTTTTTTTTTTTAAACTTAATGCTTATTTTTGAGAGAGAGACACACACACACACACACACACACACACAGCACAAGAGGGGGAGGGGCAGTGAGAGAGAGAGAGACAGACAGAATCTGAAGCAGACTCCAGGCTCTGAACTGTCAGCACAGAGCCCGACATGGGGCTCGAACTCATGGACTGCAGTATCATGACCTGAGCCGAAGCTGGAAGTTGGACGCTTAACCAACTGAGCCATGCAGGTATCCCAAATGTTTCTTGAGTGTCCACAAAGCGTAAGGCCACGTGCTATGTTTGTATATGGCGAGTGTAAGCAGAAAGGGCTGAACAAATTCATAATACAGAGAAAATGGTGCCCCGGACTAGAAAGAGCTCAATGCGAAGCAAGACAATGGGCTATGGTAATGCGACAGAAGAGAGGGCAAGTCAGGGAATGGCCAAGATCCTTACTCTCCATCCACGTGTTAAGAACTTTAATAGAATCGCAGCCCACGCCATTTTAATGAACCCCCAAATTGTACTGCTTCTGTTTACCTTTGAACCCCCGAGGACCATTCCAGATGGGAAGATGAGTTGCAGAGAGCTCAGAGATTCTGGAATCCCATCACCCTCTTCTCTGGCCATCACACCCTACCCTTGTGCTAGACCCAAGGCTATTTTTTTTTTTTATTATTTCTCTCCCCTTCCCGTTATTCTGCCTGCACCCATTTTAGCCCTTGACCGTATGTAACCATGTGTCTCCTCATTAGAATGCTAACTGGTAAAGATAGACCCACTTCTTTAGGGTGTCCACATGCTGCAACGAGATTTACCAACTTAACTTGACCTGTGGGATGAAGGAGGAACTTGGGGGTCCCCTCTCTCTCACCATCCTCACTGGATGTAGTGCTGTCCCATGCTGTCTGCTTTTGTTAATATCTACAGGGCTCTAAATAGATTCCTGTAGGAATGACTCCTTTTGAAAGGAAGTTGAAAGCGCTTGACTCAGCCGGCACTCAGTGTGCATCAAAGGTTTGTCTTTGCTCGGTGGGGGGGTGTCCTTTTAGTTCTGGTCCGCTCAGAATTAACCACAGATGTCCTTTCACTAAGTGGTTGTTAAAAGCCTCATTTTTGAAAGACAGGGGGAGAAAAGAATATAAAGAAGAAATGAGTCTGAAAGTTTTCTTCAGAAGCTACATAGTTCTAAAATTACAGGGGTGCTTTCCTAAAATTATGGGAACATAAGAGCAAGACAGAAGGTGAGATAGGTAATTATATTTGTCAGGGTTCTCCAGAGAAACAGAACCAGAACCAATAGGGCATCTCTCTCTCTCTCTCTCTGTCTCTCTCAGTCTGTCTCCTTCTACCTCTTCATCTATCTCTATATACCTCTATCTCTATCTTTTCATATCTATCTATCTATCTATCTGTCTGTCTATCTATCTTCTATATCATCTATCTATCTATCTCTATCACCTAGTTTATTATGATGAATTGACACCTGTAATTGTGAGGCTAAGAAGTCCTACAATTTCCCATTTAAAAGCTGGAAGTCCAGGAAAGCTATGATTCCAGTCCAAGTCTGAGGGCCTGAGAACCAGGGGAGCCAATGATCTGAATCTTAGTCCACACGCAGCAGCAACTGAGACTAGATGCTTCAGCTCAAGCAGTGAGGCAGGAAAAAAATGGCATGAACTCCTTCCTTACCTTTCTGTCCTCTTCAGGCCCTTCAGGGATTGGAAGATGCCCACCCACACTGGGGAAGACAACCCATTTCCCTCAGTGCACAGATTCATATGCTAACTCATCCAGAAACATTCTCACAGACATACCCGGAAACAGTATTAACTCTGGACAGCCGTGGTCCAGTTGACACATAAAGTTAACCATCGCAATAATTACTATTATTCTTATTACTATGTCTGAAGAAGAATCACTTGGTTAAAACCCTATTTCTTGTTGCTTCTAAATTTGGACTTTAGGTAAGTGACTCAGCATCTCTGAGCCTCAGTTCTGTTATCTACTAGATGAAGATCATAACTACAGCTATTACAGAAGTTTAACTGAGTGGATTCATTGAAATAAGCCATATAAAGAACCCAAGAAGAAAGCATGACACCCAGTTACCTTCTTATTTTATTATTTATTTACTTAATTATTTATATTTTTTGAGAGAGAGGAAGAGAGAGAGAGAGAGAGAGAGAGAGAGAGAGAGAATCCCAAGCAGGCTCTATGCTCACTGTGGAGCCCAACATGGGGCTTGATCCCACGACCCTAGGATTAATGACCTGAGCCAAAACCAAGAGTTGGGTACTCAACCAACTGAGCTACCCAGGCACCCCCACAGTTACCATTAATTAATGATAGAGGCTTATCACCACCACCACCACCACCATCATCATCATCATCATCAATCACTGCTGCCATTATTTTCATTCGTTTTCATCTCATGAATATTTGTATAGTCTTCATTATATATCAATCACTGTGTTTGGTTCCATCAGGACATAAAAGGGAATCCAATGTGGTTCCCTCCTCAGGGAAGTTCAGACCTAAAAGGGAAGATAAGATACATACAGAAATAACATTACAAGACAGAAAGCCAGTATACAGCAAGAAATAGATACAAAGTGTGATGAGAGATCAGAGCAGAGAGAGTTTGAATTCTCGGCGGCAGTGGGACAGGAGGTGGGTATTTCAGGGAAAGCTTGATGGAAAAGGAGTGTTTGGCCTCAGTCTTGTGGTATAGATAAGATTTGAAGTAGCAGAGTCATTCCATGGGGAGAAGCAGCATGATCCATGTCACAAAAACTCAGAACAAACTGAAGGAAAATCAAATATTTCAGTTTGGATTGAGTACATGATATTTAAGGAGGAGTGAATAGTGGAACAGAATAGAGAGACAGATTGGGGAAAAAATCATGGAAGCACCATCATAATTTTTAATAGTCAGATTTTCATCAAAGATGCTCAGCATTTTATAGATGCAGAATGCTTGGAGCCAGAGACCTTGGTGATTGTCCACACCACTTTTTGGTTTCTGGGGAGAGCCATCCCTAAGGCTCATGCAATCGTGGCTGCCCGCTTGCTTAAACTCTGCAGGCAGATAAGTCACATGGTCAGTGGCTCTGAGCCACCTATTTGGATGTTTCAGGGGCTGCAGGGAAGATATCATCCAGTCTCCTTTGCTGAAATGTGGAGCCCAATTCGGCCATTGATATGTATTCCAATTGGGTATCCAATCACTCTGCTTTTTCTTTCTATTCCTCTTTCGTTTGCTTTTCATAAGACTTATGTCTGTGAAGAATAACAGGGAGCTTGCCATTGGCTTTTAGGCTAGGAAATTAAAAAGAGGGGGAGGACGATAAAGTTTTTTGAGCTTCTGTTAATGTGATAGGCCCTACATTCCAGGCTTTCTTGCATTAAAGTTCATTTAATTGTCATGACTTCTCAAAATGTGCATTATTTCCCAGTTTTTGCAGGTGATGAAACTGGTGTTCAGAAAGGTGCACCTCAGGGGTGTCTGGGTGGCTCAGTTGGCTAAGTGCTCAACTCTTGATTTCAGCTCAGGTCACGATCTCGCCTTTTGTGAGTTCAAGTCCTGCCCTGGACTTTGGGCTCCGCAATGACAGTGCACTGCAGAGCCTGCTTGGGATTCTGTCTCTCCCTCTCTCTGTCTGCCCTCCATCCCCCTTCTCTCAAAATAAATAAACAAAATTCAAGAAAAAAAAGAACCTCCTTTGTTGGTGCTTCAGTCAACAAGGCATAGAAGACAGATTTACATGGAAATATGCCTGGTTACAAAGCCTTTCTATTTGAAAGTCTATCACTAGGTCATTTGAGAGGTTATATGTTGTTTCAAAATATTTTTAAGATGGGTTATCTAATTGCCAAAGGGTAGTCCTTGTGGGAAGTGGGCAATATATCTTTGTCCTTTTCCAGCCTGACAACTTTACCTGAGGCAACAATTATGCTTGATTTGTTTATTATTATATACTTCTTTAGTTTCTAGCATGTACCCAATGAATATTAATTGAATGAATGAACCCTAGTCCCAATTCAGCTTCTGCAGCTACAGAAAGGCAGTGTGGCATTCTGGGAGTGCATTGACTTTGGGGCGGTGGTCAGTGGTTCAAGACCTCACTTTACTACTGTTTACCAAATATACTTAAATAATTTTTCACCTCTCAAGGCCTTGGTACCTTGTTCCATTAAATAAAAAAAACCTAAACCTGTTGTTCCTAACACCCAGAATTGTAGTTGTGAGGGTTAATTCCATTCAAGAAATATTTTCTGAGCTCTTGCTCTGATGGGATCAGGTTCCAAGCATGGACAATGATTACAAATGATTGAATCTGTGAAGAAAACTATCTTTATACAAATAAAAGTCAAGGGGGCTGATCTTATACCCAGGGCATCATCAGCTTAATATTGAGAAAATCTCACCCCCAAGACCTGACAGAGTTCCCTACTGGATTTTTTCCCCCTGTTGAAAAATTGCGCACATTCTTTTTCTCATGACATTTCATCTAAATCAAGTTGTCAGGAAGGTGTAATTTCTTCTAGGTGTGCGTATGAAAATAGATAGGCTGCTTTTTCCTTGGGGTCATTAGCACTTACCTATTTTCTGGATCCCTGGTTTGCTGAAAGCCACAATGGATGACATTCACAACCAGAATGACTGGCTGAATGTGTTCCCTGGGATATCACAGTTTTGTCCCTTGGCTTCTTCCGGTGTGGTTGGTAACTGTATCCTTGGCCTTAGCACAATTTTTCTCCTGAAATTGCCCATATTCTTGCTTTTAAGATTGGGACTTATCTGGAAATCAGTGCTAAACACAAACCCAGGGATTATGTCTGATACAGCTCAAATATTCAAAATTAAAAGAGAATTTGGTAATTATTTAGTGAAATTTTCTCATTTTACGGATTAGGAAACCTAGACCCATTTATCCATCCACCCATCCACCATTTATTTAAGCATTAATTCAACCCATATTTCACGAACCCCTTCCATATGCCAGGTACTGGAGATAAAACATTGGATGAATTCGGGGGTGGGGGCGTCAATCTTTGGAGATCTTGATAATAATTAACGTTAGAACAACAACAGTAACAACAACGACTTGTTGGGTACTCCATATGGTCCAGATGGTACTTTCTCATGCCTTATATTATTTGATTCTCATAAGTACATATGAGATAGGTACCATTATTATTTCTATTTTACAAATGGTAAACCTGAAACTGAGGGACATTAAGCAATATGCCAACCATCATATAATTAGTAATGGAGTGAGCACTGCAAGCCGACTCTCAGTCCCAATCCACATTTCCTACATTACACAGTGAAGTCTGGTGGTCCAAAGAAGTGACGTGGTTGCCCAGGGGATCATAGAGCAGCTTATTCAAAGAGTCAGTGGCTTCAGAATCAAATTACCACCGTGTACATGTAAGCATGTGTGTTTATGCTTATATTTTCCTTAAAAATTGCACTTTCCAGTCAGTTAAGAATGTGGCACTTGGTGCCCACGCTAAGAAAGTCAATAATCTTATTTTTCCTCTGTAGAAACTGTTGAACTATTCAGTGTTCCTTTGTGTGTGAGGGGAGTGAGAAGGAGCAAAGTTTGAAGTATGTTGAGGTGGCAACACAATTTCTAAATATTTCTGCAAAGAAATCATGTGGGAGTAGAAAATTCTTTTGTGGACTGCTGGAGGGCACATGCGGAGCCACCCTTGAGGAATGATTACCCTGAAAATTGCAGGCCCATCCATATCTGGGCAATCACAAGGCAAATCATTAACCCATCAATTTATAATCACCTAGGAAAACATGGGGTACTTTATCAAAGGCATAAATCATCTAGAGCACTGGTTCTCAAACTTGAATATGCATATGCATCGGGAAAACTGTGTTAAATTCAGATTTTATTCAGGAGGTCTCAAGTAGGGCTTGCAATTCTGCATTTTGAAGAAGCTACCAGAAGCTGCTGCTGGTGTTGTTGCTTGTCGATGGACGGACCACACTTTGACAAGTGAGGCTTGTAAAGCGATACGGTTTCCTATTTGAAAGCAGACGATGATCTTTCTTAATGTCAATAAGGTTTTTTATTGTGTAAATAATATTTTCAACTATAAGCTTAAACGTTATGATCTTGCTCATTGGGTGAATGATTCTTTTGAACACCATTCCCAAAAGGTAGTTGTCAATTTGTAAGCAAACCAGAGGTGCATTCAAGTGGCATTTCAGAGAGCGGGCCTTAGACGGGAGTCAAACCATTGTAGGCTCCAAGCACGGAAGTGAGACAATGTAAACATAACATGTACCTGTGGCAAAGAAAAAGGAAATTTCCGAATGACCTTGGCAAGTCATTGACATGACCTTGACAAGCTAGGTAAAACTCAAAATGAAGACATACAAAATAGGACGCTTAAAGCCAGAAAATCAAAATACCTAGGATGTGGTAAAAGGGGGAAGTATCAAAGGAAAGATCTAAAGCACACCCTGCATCACAAGCTGTAGATGAATCAGCAAGAAGACGCTACAGTGGGATAGAAATGAAAGTAGTAGGATACTGTAAAATTTTAAAGTACTCTATTCACAAGAGCTTGCTCTATATTATTAGGATTTTACGCATTGCCTTTTAAAGGAGATACAGACAAATTGGAGAAGATTTAAGAAGTCGCAACCTCACATAGTTCTGGACCAGAAGGATTTCCTCCTTTCCGGAGAGTCGTCAACTCAACCCTCTTTGCTCAGGTGGTTTATTCCCTTCCTCTGGTCATTTACGACGGTACATGCAACTGAGTTACAGAAATGTACCTATCCAACAGGAGCCACTGTTGAACTCGTTGGCTCACCTGTAGAGTATGCACCTCTGAAACCAAGTTATATAAACTAGTAGGTTTTCTACTGCAACAGTGCAAAGATGTAATAATATGTTGAGCCTAATAAAAAATAACATTGGCATTTGTAGAATGGCCTCATTACACAGGGACTCACAAGATGGGCTCAATGTCTCCAACAGAACGAGCCTGGGAGCAAATCCCTTTCTGTCAACCGACAGACACTCGACATTCATTTTGAACTTGGAGGAAGAAACACACGAGTCAATAGAGGTCCATTTGGACATCTGGGAATTTATGAGTAAAACCAAAACTCATGAAACATGTTAGAGCCTTTGATAATACTTCTTGTTTTCAATTTGTTTCAGTCTGATTTAGGGTTGTTGGGGTACTCTCTTCCGGCAGTGATGACCTTATAGGTAAGATCTTAATGACTGAGTTGATTTGACTTGATTTTAGGCAGCGGGTGTTGATTTCTTCCTTCTCCTTTCCATACAGTTGGGGGTTTCTGTGGGTTCTGCAAGGGTTAAAAATTTCTATCCTTGGGTAAAATTAACTGTGTTTCAGGGAAACCAGTCACGCAAGTAACATACTCACTTACCGAAGAAAATCCATCCATCCATCCATCCATTCAGTCAGTCAGTCATCTGAAGGAAAATTATATATATAT
>NC_064808.1:87816336-87841528 GCF_023721935.1 Panthera uncia | reverse complement strand
GGGCACATACTTGCTCTGTTAGGCTCAGGAGTAGATCTAGAAAACTGGCTGGACCAGAGCTTCAAATGTTTTCATTTCCCTGAAAGACTAAAGACAGTGGATGAATAGATAAATAAACATTCCTTCTTGTCTTCAGTAAGTCAGTTACTGTGCTGGGAACTTGCATTTGTCTTTCCTTATTTAGTACTTTCAAGATCCATGAGGACCTTGATATTATTCTCTTCATTTTATTGAGAAGAATGTTGAGATCTATAGAGAAGCTATACATTGCTCAAGACCATATAACGACAAAATTTAGATGCTCATGTGGTCTTATTTAATGCTTCCTATCCTTCCCCTTCCTCCCTCCCTCCCTTGCTTCCTTCCTTCCTTCTTTCCTTCCTACTATCCTTCCTTCCTTCCTCCCTCCTCCCCCCTTCTTTCCTTCCTTCCTTCCTCCCTTCCTCCCCCTTCTTTCCTTCCTTCTTTCCTTCCTTCCTTCCTTCCTTCCTTCCTTCCTTCCTTCCTTCCCTCCTTCCTTCCCTCCTTCCTTCCCTCCTTTCCTCCCAGCAGTTATTGAGTTCTGTTACATGATAGACTCTTTTAATTGGTGAAATACAGAGCTGTACTTTCCCCTTTAGGAATATAACTCTAGTGCTAAGGACAACCATTATCATACTATCTTAAGTGCTCTTGTACCAGGGTGCTGATATTGCACTAGGAATCCAGAGGAGGAGTAGTTTATTGTTTCATCTGTGCAAAAGGGAATCAGGAAGGTTTTGTCAAAGGATTGATATTTGTGTTGAATCTTGCAAGTTGAGTTACTGTTTGTAGACTGAAGGTAAAGAAGCAGGTGGGATTAGGATTTGGCAGGGAATTTAATGTTGGAGAAAGGAGAGAGGCTTGAAACATGACTGAAACTGGTTGAAGTTGCTGGTAGTTTCACATGGCTAGAAATTAGGGTGGAGAGGTGGGCCGACTCCAGGCAAAGGGGCCTCTTGGGGGCAACATTATGGATATCAGCTTTCAGGACAGTGTTTCTCAAACTTGAATAATGTATGTTCCACTTCTAAAGGGAAAAATAAAAATCCCTATTATTCTGGTTATTCTTTGCCGATGCCCCCACACCCATGTCTACCCTTCTTTGCCTTGCTCTGTGGGCCAGAAGGTTGTTCTCAATGGATTGCACTATCCAGGTTTGCTTTCCCGCTGCTTCTAGATGGTTGGGACAGCGGGGAGGCACTGGAGAGTGGTGGGAAGAGGAAACAGGTATTATTCCCCTACTTCCTCCCTGCTTCAGGCCATGTTCTGGAAGCAGTTCAGTTTCTGTAGGCTATTTCTCCAGTCAAGCACCCGCCTTCCAGATGCTTTACCTTCCTCTGCTCTCCGGTGGGCCTCTCTTTGACCCTCACCCCAGTCTTGCTGGTTCTTGGATTCCTTACCAACCTTCGCTGGGTCCCTCAGCCCTGCTCATACCCCTTCATTCAATTCTTATCAGTTAAATCCTTCCACAAGTGCCAGCTCTTTCCTGTTGGGACCCTGACTGATTCACCCATCTACCCTCAATATTGACTAAAATATTGTTTATTATAACATAGCTTTTTATGTGCAAACATATTAAGGAATACAGTCTTCGTAGCTCTAATCAAACTGAAAAAATTCGGAAGAAATGTCTAAACGCACACAAAACTCTGAAAGCCAATAAAATAAAAATTAACAACAGAGTTCAATATGGTACATGAGGTCGTTTGTCTAAATTGCAGTCATATGAGGTACTGACCACCACTGCGCAGGCTTTTTTGTGTGGGTCATACTTCTATTACCATATGCCGTGCGGTGACTCACTTTCTACTATCCTCTCTGTGCCAGCTACTGGGAAATCTTCATTCACACAGTGAACATTGAGGTCATTTGACTTTCACTTTGAAAGAAAGCAAAACATATGTATTTGGCTGGCCTGTGCCCTTTTCTCATTAACTTTCAGTATTAAACAAGTATAAGTTGTCACCATCGCTGTCGTAAACACAAACACAAACACTCGATTGCTTGGCTGTGTTCCATTAGGAGGCGAGCATCCTGGTGACCCAGAAAATGCCTGTGTTCATTTTCATATTATCAGAAATGAAAACATACATTAGAAACATCCCTAATGTTATTGAATTATGTCTGAAGACCCCCAGGTGTCAGATACCTGGGTTCAAATGGGGCGCCACTAAAGGTCAAGAGACAGGGCACCAACAGGATCAGATTTGCATAATGGTGTGGACAGGGGGATCCTGGAGGTAGGGGAACAGGCAGGAAGTCATCCAGTCCATGGTTCCTTCTAGTGAATCTCAGCTATAATTTTTATTTTATTGATTATTTTATTTATTGTATGCTTACGTATTTATTTTGAGAGAGACAAACACAGCATGAGTGAGGAGGGACAGAGAGAGAGAGATAGAGAGACAGAGAGAGACAGAGAGAATCCCAAGCGCTTTCCACACTGTCTGTGCAGAGCCCGACATAGGGCTCGAATTCAGGAAACTGGAAGATCGTGACCTGAGCTGAAACCAAGGGTCAGACACTTAATGGACCGAGCTGCCCAGGCGCCCCTCAGCTATAATTTTTAAATGTGATTGAGTGAAAACTGTAATATTTTATCCTCTCTCCCCACAACCTCACCCCAATTTCCAAGTGAGGAGGATTACTGCCAATGAGGGTGCAGGAACTTGAGGACTGATGATTGGGATACACTCTGAACTAAGCAAGACTTAATCTCTCAAAAATGGGGTTGCCTGAGTGGCTCAGCCAGTTTAGTCTCTGACTTTTGATTTCGGCACAGGTCATGATCTCACGGTTCATGGGATCGAGCCCTGTGCTGGGCTCTGTGCTGACGGTGCGGAGCCTGCTTGGATATTCCCTCTCTCTCTCTCTCTCTCTCTCTCTTCCTCCCTCGGCCCCCCCACCTCCTCTCTCTGTCTCAAAATTAAATAGACATTTAAAAAAATCTCTCAAAAGTGGGAAACTATAGACCAAAAGGTAATGATCAGAGAGAACGACGGGTAAAGGCAGAGATTGAGTCATCGACAAGGCAGTAGGGAAAACACTCCACAGCATTCAGACAGCCTGCGCCTTGGAAGATTCATTCATTTCTCTTATATATAAAATGGAGAAGGAGGATTGAACCAGAGGATCTTTGAAATGTGGCTGCAGCCCTGTCACCCAAGTTTCAGTTAAAAAATAAAAGATGATGCAGGCTTTTGTGTGTGAGCAGGTGTGCTTACCAGGAGGTTCTCTCTAAATTAACCTTTGAATTGGTTCCCAAACAAACCAGGGCTACTTAGAAATTTCAGTCTTCTCTGCACTGGGAGTGTTGCGACTCCTCTCTCCACACTTGCCTTTTCTTGGCTGCACAGTGAAAACACTTCAGAAGGGAGTGAGGAGTTCAAGCCTGTAGAGGAGGTCAGAATGCATGGAATCCCGAAATAGCTCTCTGAGCAGCAAAGCCGTCCTTGGCATCTCCTTCCTGGGGTGGCCCAAGAGGGAAGGAAGGTCTAGTGAACCCCCACTTGTTGGGGTGACCATGTTGAAAAGGGGGAACGCATTTTCCTGTTTTCCAGTTCTAGAAAGGAGAGAAAAGTTTGCTGCCTCTCCCCACACCAGAGAAATGTTAAAGAAGTCACTTCCAATCCCTCTGTCCATTCCCTCTGTCCCCATGGCAGGAGGAGTTGTAGCCGAAACCAAATGTTTAAGTTTGGAGGTCCACTGGGTCATCTATTCTAGCACGTGGAATTCTGTATCTTGAAGGTAGAAATCAGTCCAACAGAATCCTTTCCCCCCGATAATGGTCTTCTGGGCTTAGGTCCCGTGTGTGCTCTCATTTTCCATGTCTTCAAGGTAGGCCCACCTGGACAAGGGGTAGGTATAAGGGGAGAAATAGAATGCTGCATTTTGACCTCAACAAAAAAGAAAAAAGCTGTATTGGACAGCGGGGTTTACCCCAAACCTTACATTGTGGGGGCTCTGAGGTACTTTGGCAGATTAATAAGGAGGCTACTCAGTTCTCAGTTTGCTGGTGATCAGTATGTGTGTTCAGGTCTTCAGAGGGAACAAGGTGAAGGGTAGAATTAAGAGACTTCACAGCCCTAACACATGTCACTTTCCATTTCCCTGGATGGATCCCCGCCCTTATTCCCCACCTGTCAAGCCCTACCATTTGGGACTGAGTATATCTCCAAGCCCTCCATGCAATGCCTTGGGTGTACTGAGTGCCATAGAATCATCTAGGCCCCCATGCATGGGCAATCGATGCTACTCTGGGCTCACAGGTGCCGCAGAGGCCCTTACCAAGCAGAGTTTGGATCGGCTGAGCATTGCTAGCTGTCTGCTGCTACCTCTTCTAGGAAAAAAAAGAAATCTATTATTGCTCTGCCTGATCTGCTCCCGGATGGAGAGCTAGCAATTACCATTCGCCAGGTGGCCCTAAGCTTTTTCTTTGCTTTTAGGGGTAGAAGCAACCGACTGAAGTGTTAAGCTCATTAAATCTACCCCATGTGGCATGGGCATGTTATGGGTCTTTTTCTACTTGCTTTCAGGGGGCAGACTTCTCCCCCACCCCTCTGCAGTGCTCAGATAGGATTAACTAGCTCCTTGGCCCTGCGCACAGTTGTCTTCCTGGACCCTGGCTCATTCTGACTGCTGCCGACATGAGCCACACAGTCAGTCTCCCGGCCACACTCCTGGTGCCCTGTGCCCATTAGTAGGAGGGGATTAACTTGTGCTTTTCCAAATTATCAAACCCTCCTGAGGGGCAGGTGAGGCAGGTGAGGCAGGTGGTGAGTTCCGTTTCCCACGTTTCAGAACTATTTTATTTTAACTTAACCCGGCTGGCATATATGCAAATACATCCAGGGCATTCTATAATAGCTCCTTGTGTTGGCTGTCAGGAACAGAGAACCCCCCCGCCCCCCGTTGTTACATTCATCCATGTGTTCGACCCCTAACTCTTCAGACAGTACTCTCGAGAGTCTTCATATAGCCCCTTACTTGGGGTATTTTTTTCGTTTCTTTTTCTAAACTTCCTCCCTCCTCTGTTTCTCCGAACCCGCTATCAGAGGAAATCGTTATTAAAATGATAAATATGGTCTCCTATTTTTCCTGTGTCCTCTGTGCCTGCCATCTCTCTGTCTCTCTCTTTTATCTCTCTACCTATGAATGTCTACACTCGCACACATCCACACACACATACTAAAAACAGCTGTTCAGGCGTTAAGCCTTCTGGTTTGTCATTGGAAGACTCTAGTCCGCTGAAGAGTGAGGGCTAGATCTATTTCCAACTACCTATCTATTCAATGTCAAGCATCCCCCACCTCCAGGTTGGGAAAACTGAGAACCCATGATGAAGCTACCCTGTGTCTTGTGCCTTCCCTGTGTGCCAGGCACTGTGTTGACTGCCTTGTGTGATTTCTCTCCTTACTCCTCATGACTCTATGACAGCATTGCTGGTATTATTTCCATTATGCAGCGACAACAAGATTCAGGGCAACCTGCCCTGAAGTCATAGGGTTGGCAAGTGGTTGGGCAAAGACTCAGCTCTAGAGATCAGCCTGCATGGCCCATTCTCTGCAGTATGGTTGTTGACTGCATCTTGACTTGATTATAATCCCTGGGATAAACCTAGATTTTATTTTATTTATTTTATTTTATTTTACTTTATTTTATTTTATTTTATCTTATTTTATTTCACTTTATTTTTTATTCTTAGAGCAGGGAGCTACAGTCTCTCATTTCTGGTCACTCTAAGCTCAGTGGGTGAGCCTAGAACTAAAACTTATCTGTGGCAAACAGTTTCTCAAGTGTGGGGGAAGAAACGAAAATAAAGAAAGGCCTCGCTCAAATGCATGCTTGCTTGCACCAGGAGCATTTACTTGAAGCTAAATCACAAAAATCCCATTTTTCCTTTTACAGATGTAATTGTCACATATGTTCAGCATGAAGTCGTAATGAAGGCCCAGAACAGATGGTGCAGACTTAAATGAAATGCACGATGTTTGCGCATAACGGGGCTGTTGCTGCCCTTGAAGGCACAGTGCGGTGGGGCTCTGCAGAGGGGCCCTGAGGCTGGCCTGCTTGCCTGGGGGCTGGGAGGGCAGAGGTTGCTGGGCATGGGGCCGTATTTAGCTGAACTGTAGAGTAGGGTTTGGTGCTAGAGGGTCCCTGTACCTTCTTGGCATCCTAGGAAATAACCTAGTGGCCAGGGGGTCGCAATTCATTTATCTGGTCAGAATTAGTTCAGGCAGCGTCTCAGAGGAGACAGGCAGGGACTGGACTTAACTATCAGAGATCTCTGACTGGGGCTGTCTCCTGTCTGTCCTACCTAGGGCTCCTCCACCAGGTCCTGTGGGCTTGGCCCTTCTGCTCTTTATTTTATTTTTATTTATTTAAGTTTTTGAGAGAGAGAGAGAGAGAGAGAGAGAGAGAGAGAGAGAAAATCTTAAGCATGCTTCGTGCTCAGCTTGGAGCCCGAGATGGGGCTCGATCCCAAGACCCTGGGATCAAGAACTGAGCTGAAATCGAGAATCTGATGCTTGACCGACTGAACCACCCAGGCGTCCCTGCTCTTTCTTTTCTACCCAGGGCTGTGGGAGGAGGGGCAGTGACATTGGTGATCTAATGTATTCATTCATGCTAATATCATGGAGGAGGGTCACACGTTGCCACAAGTTGCCTCTCAATCCATACATGTCTCCAATTATGTGTAACTGCGTTCAGTGGGTTTCACTCCAAGTGGGAGGCACCAGATTTGAATTGAGGTCCATTTGATTCATTCAATACAGTCCTGTGAGGTCCTGTGAATCATCTAATACAGACTATCGCTGGTGTTAAGTCCTGTTCAACATTAAATCTATAATCCTTTTCTCTCAGAATGTCAGTGATTTCTTTTTGGAGCTTCGGAAAAGTGACCATCTGAGACGAGACAGTGACCGTGCAGTGCGGGGGGCCGGTGTGGGGGGAGCTTGAGTCTTGAAGAACTAGAACTTTCTCTGGCTGGAGACTGCCCTGAGGGCGGATCCTCAGAGCACAGGGCACACATCGCTGAGCACAGCCACTTCTGGATGAGCTCTCTGAGTTCCTCCATGGTCCCCTTCTCCCCTTCCAGCTGCCTCTGCGTGGCTGTCTCCTGGGCTTCGAGAAAGGCGCGTTACAATTCTCTCCACGTTGTCACCTTCCTATTCAGGTAGGATGTGTGCAGGCTGGCGAGAGAAAAGCAGAATCCGGAGAGTGGGCTATAACAACAGAGGTCACTTCCTTGGGCTTCTTTTAAAACCAGAAGTCCTTTTGCCGGAGGGATTTTACAAAATCGAACGAGCAGATGACTCTCTTTTCTCCCACCTGCCAGTCCCGAGCACCTGAAAGAAGAAAGGAGGTAGCAAATTGTGTGTGCTTGTTGCTAAGGTTGTAGTCATTGATAAATCGTAGGCCTCACAGACTTCAAATTATTAGGCTGTCATATCAATGAGAAGGAAAGAGACCTTGGTCCTTGTTATTTTCGGAGGTTATTAGAAGAGTTTGTAACAACGTAAACTTTCTGGAAAGAGGCAGCCGTCTCACCTTTAATATGTATAAGAGCCTGACTCTATGCTCGATGCAGCGGGCTGGATGTTAGGGTCCATGGGTTCTACCGTTGGCCGCACCATCTCAGAAAAGTCACCACCGCTTGAGAGCTGATCTCGACGTGGTTGAGAAAACCTGGTCAAAAGCCTTTTGTAACATTTTTTTTAAGTTTATTCATTTTTGAGACAGAGAGAGACAGAGCGTGAGCAGGGGAGGGGCAGAGAGAGAGGGAGACACAGAATCTGAAGCAGGCTCCAGGCTCTGAGCTGTCAGCACAGAGCCTGATGCGGGGCTCGAGCTCACGAACCGCGAGATCATGACCTGAGCCGAAGTCGGACGCTTAACCGACTGAGCCACCCAGGTGCCCCTATATATTTTTGAATATAAAGATGAACCTGATGAACGAGTAGGTGCCCCGGGTGCCTAGTGAGGAAATGGTGATGGATTCTCTCCAAAGCATCCACAGGCACGTGATCAGGAATGAGCATTGGGGTGTGGCTTGCCTGGATCAAGCCATCTCTTTTGAGTACTCCGTACTCCCCTCCCTTGTCTTTGTCCCTTTGCTAAGTAGCCTTATCGATTCCAGTCCCCCCAGTATCTTCTCCAATACCCCCCACTATCCTTTGTTGCTTTCTCCTCATCCTCCAGACCTGCTTTCAAGGTGGCATCTAATCAGCTCATTCATGTCAAGGATGTCTACACAGCTTAATATGCACTCTTCCCAGGTGCGTTTGACGATTTTTAAAGGGCTTTAAGTCAAAGAATTCACTTTAAGCATTAATAGGCCAGTGAACTATATTCAGCTAGCAAAGTTGCCTGGGAGACCTTTCGGTGTGTTCTGCTCCTCGTGTTGGTCTTGAGAGCATCCCATGGGTAGGAAAAGAAGCCATTGTGAATAGTGCACCTGCGAAGTGAGCTCAGTACTGTAGTAGCAATTTACTGGGTGTAAGCCAGGGCCGGGGGGGAGCACTTCCGTTGCTAGTTAAATTTAGGGTGTCAATACGGTACCTTTCTATTCTCCCAAGTTCAGGACCATTTGAACAATAGATATAACAGAGATCAGAGATGAAGTTCCAGAATGTCTCCAGAATGTGTGGAGGTGAAACCATTTGGAGACTGTAATGTTAGATTTATTACCAAAGGTACTTGCTAAAACTTTACCCTTAACCCCCAGTCTGTGCCCCAGCTGCCCAGGACGGGCATGATCCCGTGAGGGGAGAGAGTAGGTGGCCAGATGCATTTCTCTAGTGTAAGAACTTCCACGTTGGAACACGAGCCAGGGGATGGATATTGCTCATCCACACTGCAGCTTGTCCAGGTTACCTCGGCCTCTAATCTGTTATATTCTATATAGAGTGCACACGGCCTTTAATGCCAGAATTGCCCACATGGGCTCCTACAGAAAATTGTCATGTTAGGAAAATAATTAAGATCAGCATGGGGAATATTAAATAGTATGGGGAAATAAGTTTGGGAAAATCCGTGGGCTTTTTGCAGGATTTCTCAGAACACTCAGTGTATAAATACACAGGTTTCCCCACACTAATGTGCCTTTTTTTCCTGGAACATCAAACACCCCTCAATAAATGCTATCTTAAGCTAAATGTGGAGGAGGGGTTTTTGTTATTCTTTAAATCAGCAAACCATCCAAAGAGGCTAAGAACTCTACTAACAGAATGAAAGTGAAGGTAAATTAGCTGAATTGTCCCTATTTCACGTGGGGGGAAAGCCTGAGACCCACAGCTTTTGCTATAGTTCTCTGTTGTATCAAAAAGATATTTACATAGGCATATGCAATGTAAAACCTTGCTTATAGCTTTGAACTGTGTATATACAACGTGTGAATGTACACACTCATGTACACACATGCACACACACACGCTCACACACGTGGTTTTCTGATGACGAATGGGTGATTTTTATTTTCTGCTAGGTTTTTTTTTTTTAACCTGATGTCCCGTGTGAATTTCAATTGTTTCCTTTTGTGACTTGGGACATTTATACTAATTTGGTGATGTTCTAGATGATCTTGGTACCGTGGAGGCAGATCAATGGAGTGGTTTCTACGACTGTTGGAGAAAGAACCTCCTTCTGTGTTCACACTGGCTACAGCTCCTTTGCAAAGAGTTGCAGTTTGATTCTAAACTCGAATGGAATGTTAAGGTAACTGGCTCTGGCATGATATTTGGGAATTTCTGCGAGAGGCTCTGGCTGGGGCCAGGAGGGAATTGAACCCCGGTGAACTCTCCAAGAGCCCTGAGGTTATGACAGTTTCCTTGTGACAGTTGCCTCAAGTCAGAGACCAGCATCCTTCATAATTGATTTTTCTCTTGTTACCAAACTTCCTGTTCTTGCGTTAAGTTGTTGTTGTCCCCCCCCCCCCCCGCCCCATGAAACTTGTGTGTCTTTTTAGCTAGAAATGTAAGAGATTGGGAGACGTGGTGATCTAGAAAAGGAGGAACGCAGATCCTGGCCGTCCTTCTGAGCACCATTCAAATGCTGCTTCTTATTACAGTGCTTGTACTTAAGGACAGTGTCACACTTCTGTGGCCACGTAGTCACAGTTGCGATGCCACTTCCATTATAAACCCCTGTTTTCAGGTGCTCATGACAGCCTTGAGGGAAAATCACTCGTTGGGCTGAAATTTCTCATATCCGTTCTCACCTCCGAGGTGAAATTCTTGTTCTAAAGTCTGGCAGAAAGCTCTGTACCTGTGACAGTGTGGGGCCTCTCGGAAGAACCATGGGCGTGGGGGTTGGAGATTTTACAGAAGTGACATCTGGGGAACTCAGGGCCTTCATCTGTCTGATACCTGGGAGTTGGGGCTCCAAGATCACTTTGTGGACCCTGCCTTCCTGTGATAAGGTGATTTTGCAAGTCACTTGATTTCTCCGATTCCTGGGTGTTGAAGAGAATTCCTTAATCCTAGAAGCAAGCAGGTGAGCTAATTCTGCAGGAAAACTTGGCTTTGACCTTACCACATCGGTCTGGGCACCCTTGTCTAAGCAGAAGCTAGTTTGCCAGTATAGTTGGACCTGGCTGTCACTTTCCTCTGAGTTTGGACTCATCCACCTTTGTCAGCTTAGAAGTCCTTTCCTGCCGTCTTCTACCAAAAGCCTAATTTTCTATAAAATCTAATTCCTCTGTCATCTTCTCTGTGAAGCTCACCTTGTCATCTCAGGCAAATCTTTTTGTGCTAAATTTTTTTTTTTAAGTTTTAAAATTTTTTTGAGAGAGAGAGGGAGTGGGGGAGGTGCAGGGAGAGAGGGGGACAGAGCACTTGAAGCAGGTTCAGAGCTGACAGCAGAGAACCCCATGTGGGGCTTGAACTCATGAACCATGAGATCACCACCTGAACCGAAGATTCAGGTTCACCTGAACACTACCTACTGACCCACCCAGGCGCCCAGGCAAATTCCTTCTTACTCTGTATTCTTATAGCATGTTATTTGTACCACTCATGTTTTGCCCATTTATTCTTCCTCCGTTATGTGTATTCATATGTCTTCTGCTTATGGCCCTCCCTCTCTTTAGCTTACAAACTTCCTGAGGGTAAGGACTCTTAAATTTTTGCAAACATTGCAATGCCTCATGCATAATCGCTACTCAATAAATGTTTCTTAGATCAATTCGGTTCATTATCACCATTGACAGAACATCAGCCATATTGCAGCTCTCTGCAAAATGGTGGCATTTGAGATTTTGAACAACAAAAACTGAAATTGATGTAATTCTTGCCCTATTGCAAATATGTGATTTGAGATGTTTAGCAAGGAGACGGCCAAATGGAAAAAACAAAACAAAACCATACTTAAAATATAAAGCTAACCAACTAACATGGGATCTGATGGTAGAGTTTCAACACCAGACCTTCCATGGGCGATGCCTTTGTGAGTGGAGGGGGTAGGATAGATTTGTGGTTGAGAAAGAACGTGCGGGAAGGTATTTTCTGGACTACCTGCTTCACTAAGTTCATGGAAAGAGTTTTTTCAAAAGCTATCGGTGGAGGATCATCCAAACCATTTTCTGTGATAGTTTCCAAATTGTTCCCGAAATAAATCAACTTGAAGTTAGGCTGATGGCAAAAACTAGTCTTTTTAGTGACAATTTACCCCAAGAGGGCTCGTGTTCTTTATTTTTTTTTTTTTAATGTTTATTTATTTTTGAGACAGAGAGAGACAGAGCATGAACGGGGGTGGGACAGAGAGAGAGGGAGACACAGAATGGGAAGCAGGCTCCAGGCTCCGAGCTGTCAGCACAGACCCCGACGCGGGGCTCAAACCCACCAGCCGTGAGATCATGACCCGAGCCGAAGTCGGACGCTCAGCCGACTGAGCCACGCAGGTGCCCCAGGGCTTGTGTTCTTTAAAACGGACCCACATTGTCCCCTCATTCCCGCAAGATTACTGAAAAGTGAAGATAACTCAAAATACAACGCGTATCTAAAAGCGAGGCTTAATAAAATATCTTCCCTCCCGCAACCTCAGCATCTCTATTATTAATGTCTCCCCACCAATTGATCGCAGATGTTCCTTGTCTTTTTCTGTGTGTCTCTGTTGTATTGAATTTGAGGTTTGTTCTGCTGAGGAGACCCAGCCTGACAGGGAGGATGTGGAAAAATGATCAGAGCCAGCACTCACTCCTTAATTCTGTCTGCTGTGCTGCTCCTTTGAATGACACCGGGAGCCAGCACAGAGACGAGCCATTGTATGCTCCTGTCTCTGTGCAATTGTTACGTCTGTTACCCTATTACGGAACAAGCTATCTCTTTGGATAGAGTGCCCCTCTGGTCAATTTTCAAATGCATTTGGATGTTGGGAGATCTTCTCAGCTTCTGTGATGAAATCCGACTCAGGATTTAAAAGCAGGCATTCTGCACATTGGGGTAATTAGCTAAGGCTTATCCCACTTTATCCCCAATCCCCGTCGACCTATTTTAGGTGTAATGTTTCAAGAGTTGCGATACAAAGGTGGAAACAGAGTCAGTCAGCAGCGTTTTGCCACCTTCTCATTCCCCGCTTCCCCTCCCCGTGTTCCCACACTCAATGCCTAACCATCCCACCTGGAAGTTTAATGGAGTTCCACGCTCCTTTTTTAAGAGGTAAGCTTGGCCCTAGAACTCCAGTATAGGGAGCGCGGAGACCCAGGGAATCAGAGAGGTTCGGGCTCACCTTGAAGGCATCGAAGGTGCCCATTGCATGACCTTGAAAATGTTAGGTGTCTCCACTCAAAGGAGTCTTAAGAAAAAATCCGATCTCCACTGGTGCTGTGACTACGCTGAAAGCCTGCTCTCACCTTCTTTCTCTGCCCTCTCTCTCTCTCTCTTTCTCTCACCCACGCACCCACACACACGCACGCATTCACACACTGCACACGCATGTGCAGAGGAAAAAACAGGGGAAGGGAAAGAAGTAAAAAATAAATGCAACGCGATGTCTGAACACCCAGATAAAACACAGCCCTTCCATTTTGCCTTTAACTCCAGAAGGGGAAGAAAGAAACAAGTGACCCCACCAATTATACAATTATGAAACAGGACAAAAGGGCCTGTAAATGGCCCCAGCGAGTTGTTCTTTACATAAGAAAGTTTTACCATTGTGTGGCAAGCACGCCTTCTTTTCCTTCCTTCCACTTTTTTGACCTCTGCCGTTATCTCTAGATTTATCAGCAATACTAGATGGCTTTTTCACATCAGTAAGCACCATCCAAAATATAACAATCAGAAAGAATCAGAGAAAATAAATCAATGTCCACAAACAACCGAACAATTTTGGCAAGTACAATTTATTCATAAAAGCTACAGTTCACTGGGGATTCTCTCGTCTTGCATCCACAATGCCCTTGATTCAGATGCCAGCCTGGTGAGCGCCAGGTGGCAGCCAAGATGGGAAGTCACGCATTGTTCCATCCGGTTTGCTTTGTTCCCCTAATGCCTCTGGTCTCCCTCTTTTTAATCTCAGAGGCACACTTTATTCTAGAAATTCTATAGGATTGTTATCCTAACTAATTGAAGATAGAAATTAAAGTTGAGCCGGCCTTGTGTTTTGTTTTTGTTTTTGTTTTTGTTTTTGTTTTTGTTTTGCAGGGGTTGGAGTGCGGAGGGAGGGTGTTGTAAAAAGGGGGCCTTCTGGTCCTGTCGATAGGCTCACTGCTCTGAAAATTTCTGACGCCTTCTCCTGATCTTGGGTATCATTGCCCCTCAGAGGTCATAATCATGCACTGGCAGAAACCATCTTGGCAAAGAGACTTCCATATTTCAGCTCTATATTCTGTTTAGGATTAATTGCATACTCCCCCCCCCCCCCGCCCCGGGGGCTCTGTGTTGCCCAGCCAACGCTACTCGTATTTTGTCTTAGATCCCTTCTTTCGTGTGTTTCAGTTTACATTTACATTCCTAAGCATTTCTCTTCCTCTCTTTATGAAAGCCTGCTTATGTCTGAGGTGCAAGGGGGAAGCTAAATGCTTTGCTTTCCAGCCAGGGCCAAGAGAAAGAGGAAGGGGAAGAAAGGGAACATAGACGTGCGTGGGAGAGGAGAATGGAAAATATATCAAACAAAAGCACTCTTAGAGCTGTAAACAAGGGCTCCTAGACCTGAAAACACAGAGTAAATAATTCCGCTGACAATAATTAATTAACAATAATAGTTTGCACTCAGAGCTCAGCTTCCATCCTGTAACCTCAGAGCACTTCACAAACCACACTTAATTAAGGCTCTTGGCCCCCTGTGGAGGGGAAGCGGGTATTAATAGCACCCTTTCTCCTGCGTGGAAACAAAGGCACGGTGGATGGAGTTCATGGCTCGCCCAGCGGCTTGCTCCTCTGGAAACGCTGGTCAGTGGGGAAGAGAGCAGCCTTCAGTCAGGTTAACAGGGTCCAGGTCCGTGTCACCCAAAGTGGCAGGGGGTGACCTGCCTCGGTGACCGGTGTGTACCGTTGGTAATTAGTTGCCAACCCGACACACACCTGCTGTCCGTGTGGTTCACGCATCTTGTCCTCACCTAGGCTGGCTACCTGGCTTGCAGGCTCTTATCTGGTCCAAGCACAGGAAATCTCAGCTTCCCGCTCCCAGAGCAAGCTGGGAGGTGAACTCTCCTGCACAGACAGTATTTAATTTGTGATGGCTTGATGAGGTTAGTCACCTTGCTCCTTACCTCTGTGTTCTCCTGGCCACATGGCCGCCAGACTTACTTTCTGCTGCTACTTTGTCATGGGGGCTGACGGAGAGGGACCCGGGAGGAACAGAGGAGAGACCTCCGCGTCTGTCTGGGTGGTGCTGTCCTGCCCTTTTCCCCCGCTCGTCCTCCTGGTAGCCCTCTGCTGGCAGCTGCTGCTGTGCTCCCCCCCACCCCCGCCCGGGCCCCCCAGATGGAAGGAGGAAAGATTAGCTCTCCCTGCATCTCGTGCCAGGGCTGCGTGGTGGATTAGGTTGGCAGAGAGACCCGAATAGCTCCATCTTCGGGAGCAGAAAGATCCTTCTCAAGGTCACTCTGCAACATACATATGTTTCTGAGTTGCTCGGGAAAGCTGCCTTCCTGGTCCACTCAGATCCTGGATCCTGACTTATAAGAATCCTAAACGCTGCTGGTATTGGCATTGCTTTTTAAGCCAAGCATTTTGCAAAACACGCCCCTTGTCAATTTCCCCACAACGAAATTTTAAGTTATTATTAATCCTTTGAATACTTATTTTGTAGGGAAATGTATAATTACAAAGAGCTATTAAAAATTCAGTAATGATCTTATACAGG
The DNA here is from genome assembly GCF_023721935.1 of Panthera uncia. NCBI lineage: Eukaryota > Metazoa > Chordata > Mammalia > Carnivora > Felidae > Panthera > Panthera uncia. Next base: position 87,826,204 of record NC_064808.1, on the reverse strand, counting down.
TATACATTTACTTATAACAATATCAAATACACTTGAAATTAAAAAAAAAAAGGTAGGTTTATTTAAAAAACACTCATTTTTTTTTTTTTTTTTTTTTTTTTTTTTTTAGGTGAGAGATGACACTCAATGTATGGTCAAATTTGAAACTGCCCGCCATAATCCACATCCTTCAAGGACCTTTGGCACATGGGTTGGAGATTTTTGTTTTATCATGTGAGATATATAAAAGTTGGGGTGACTAAGCCTTTGGGAATTCCCAGAAATAGACATAACATGTTCCTGGATGCTTAGACTGTTTGGCTGGATTTTGAATGGCAGAAGCAGACTGGCCCTTTCTTTCAGAGGAGCATGAAAATTGTGGAGGGGCACCTGGGTGATTCATTCGTTTGAGCATCTGTCTTCAGCTCAGGTCATGATCTCGCAGTCCGTGGGTTTGAGTCCTGCATCGGGCTCTGTGCTGACAGTTCAGAGCCTGGAGCCTCCTTTGGCTTCTGTGTCTCCCTCTCTTTCTGTCTTTCCCCCACTCATGTTCTGTCTCTCTCTCAAAAATAAACACTTAAAAACATTAAAAAAAAAAACCAAGCAGTGCACATGGGCCCATTTGGGAAAATGCCTTGAGCCTTCAGGGAATACCTTTTCTATAGGTTTCTACCATTACTCTAGGATTCCTCTGCATGCCTTTTTTCCCCTGGAGTATATCAAAGCATCTTGTAAAAAATGATCACAATAAGGATCACAGAAGCTATGCAAAACACAACCATGGTGGATCTACAACATATCAGAGGACGGTGTAATTCTTTTCTTTTTTGAATTAGAATTCTTCTGGGGCAGGGTGGCTTGGTTAAGTGTCCGACTTCGGCTCAGGTCATGATGTCACGGTTCGTGAGTTCGAGCCCCGCATCGGGCTCTGTGCTGACAGCTCAGAGCCTGGAGCTGCTTTGGATTCTGTGTCTCCCTCTCTCTCTGCCCCTCCCCCCCCATCTCTCTCAAAAATAAACGTTAAAAATTTTTTTTTGAATTAGAATTCTTCTTCCCATGCGCTCTCAAGGTCTAGGAGGTCAACACAGAGGGCTAAGGAGGATTCAGGGCTCAGAAAAATTATTGGAAAGAGAACAGATTGTTGTACAGACCAAGCATAGCTTGATGCCACTCATGGTGAGCATTTATTGGGCTCCTGCTATGTCGATATATTTACAGAGATTCAATAACAAGGTACATGAAAAATGTATACAGCACTGATACTGTTACCTATTTTCTGCACAATTGTGAAGGGTCGTTATACTCATCCCTATCTTGGAGAAAATTCGGGTGTAAGGTGTGACCTGCTCAAAGTCACGTTCTGGCGAATGGCAGAGCTGGAGTCCAACGCAGCTACGACTCAATATTAGGAGCTCAGGCTGAGGCTCCGTGTATCTGTTGGGAGGCTCACTGTTTCCCAAGAATAACTTGGAAAACTTAACTTGCCGCACAACTGTGAGGGCTCTCAGTACCTGGTGGCCCCCACTGCGGACGGCTGGCTACCCTACGTGCAGTGGGATGTGAACTCACGGAAGGTTCTGCCACCCGAGAAAAAGAGTGACGCTTTGTGGAGGGTCTCTCCGCAGAGGTGGAGCTGTGTGGTGGGATCAGAGATGCTAGTTTTGTCTTTAGAGGAAAAATCCGTGAACCCAGAGCCAAGAGTTTGAGTCGCAGATGTACCAATGTTCTCCCCCAAACCCCAGTTTTCCTCCATGTGACCTGATGGTTCATTCAGTCATCACATAATGTTTGAGTCTCAACCTTGAACCAGGCATACTGTTAGGGGGGGGGGGGGGGGCTATTCTCTACCCTTTAGGAACTCTGGTGGTAGATGAATTAAAAAAGGGGATAATAATGCAGTGTAACAAGTGGAATAATAGAGACCTGGAAAACATCTGTGGATGCCTGGTGGAATTAAGGAAGTGTTCACAGAAGAGGTGACATTTGAATAAGGTCTCAAATACCTGCGAGTTGGCGAGAGGAAGGATTCAATTCAAATTAACCGCCCTGTGTGCGCGTGTGCATGCGTATTCCTTCCCTGTATTAGTTAATAGTGCCAGGCTTCGGGGATACGACTGTGAATGGGACAAATATCCCACCCCTAAGATGCTTAGTCTGATTAGGGAGACAGGTCACTGCCATATGGAATGTTAAACGTTGTAATGAGCACATATAGAAGGAGCTCCAACTCAGACTGGGGCAGGGGAAGAATTTCAAGCCAAGAAGACAGGTTGGGAGTTTGGAAAGGCACCACACGCCCCAGTGCACTGTCTATGGGCAAAATGGTAAGGCTGGAGAATGGTATAAAGGGTCATACGTGCCTAGCTAAACGTTTGGATTTTTATCCTGAGACAATGGAGAATTTTTTTTGGCGGGGGGTGGGGGGTGGGGGGAAGAGGGATTTTCTGTGAAATTGGAATTAAGAGCCTGGGGGAGAGAGTACCGGTGGCGGTCTGAGGGTACCTCCCCAGGGAAGGGAACACTTGGGGCTGATGCTGATGCTGACGCCGATTGGCTATGGCGGAGATTGAAAGGGAAAGCCAGAGAGCTATGGGGAAGACAGGAATGAACGAGATCCTGGAGGCCGAGAGAAGATGGGTGCGGGAAAAGCAGCCTGTGCAGGAGCAGGAGGGAGAGGAAAGGTGGACCACTGGGCTGGTAATGGGGGGACCACTGGTAGATCCAAGAGGGCCTGGCATCGCCCATGTGCACTTCATGAGGCTTCTCAGTGCCTGTGAAGCAAGAGACTGTGAGCTGCTAGACGAATATCAAGTATGCGTCCCCTGCCTGCACCTCCTCCCGTTCCCTTTCTCCACCCCCAAACACTCGTCAACACTACTTCCAGCTGCCAACCCCATCTTGTTTCTTATTAGCTTCTCTTCCTCCAGAAAGCCTTCCCATATTCTCAGCAATGGAAACAGCTCCTTGGCCCCCTCCTACCACAAACCCAAGGCTGGGTCAAATGTTCCTCCTCTGGTCTTTCATCACACCTTGCGCATCTCTGTATCGTCAAGGATCCACCTGTACCATCCATTATCTGTTTACAACATGTCCATTTAGTGTCCCTCAGGTGTGTCTGTTTATGAGGATGAGTCATGTCTGATGCTCCTAGAATCCCCTCATTGCAGCTGAGTGCCTGACACTTAATAGAGCCTCGATAAAACGTGGTTGAACATGAATGAACAAATAGGAGGCAGACACCCAGGTGTCTGTTTTCTTTTTCTAGAAACCAGAGCACTCAACCTCTCAGCACAACAGCTTTCGGCCACTCACCTAAGAAGCAAAGCAGTTGGTGGGGAGCTGTGACCAGACCAGCTGACAGTGCTAATTAAAACATCCAACCCATGTGTATGCAAATCCAGAAACAGCGTGTCAGGGAAGATAACTCCTGATCCGAACTCATCCCCAGAGCTTTTCCTGAGCCCAGCTGTTGAGAGGCAATCTGCAGCACGGCCACTTGATAAAATTATTTCTGTTTGGTGAGTGTGGGTGGGCATGCCGGTGTGTGAAAACCAGGACGGTCGGGGCAGGAGCTGATGGGAAATCAAATCATGGAAGCTTCAGGAATGAAAGCACGGTGGAAAAAAAAAATCCTTAGGGACCTCATCAAGTTTGGGGTTAGAGAGCAGGACCAGGGGAAGAAATATCTGACTGTTATACTTCCCTTACACTACCTGACTTTCATGTTCAATGCAGCATCGAGCCACAAACACAAATTCATAGGCACAAACCTTACATGAATTATCTCAGCAGCCCTCGAAGCTTTAGAGCTGGTGCTTAACGCCTTCCAGTTACCAGATTCAACACAGAGCGACACTATACGTTTATTGGGGGCAGAGAGTTGTCTTCTAAGAATCTGCAATGCTGTTCACAGGAAACGTGTTACTTGCGGGTGAAAGGAGATGTGGGTCCTTGTCCCAGCTCTGTCACACACTGGCTGTGTGATCCTGTGCAAATCACTTGGCTTCTCTGAGCCTTTGTTGCCTGTCCTTGAAATTAGGGTCTCCGGACTATCAGATCTCTGGAGTTTCTTCTTACACTATGATGATGCAACTGTACTCTCCTGATTTTGTAGCCCAGGATCGGGCTAAGTTCAGGTTCACTCAGAGGGGGTGAGTCAGTCCCTGGCTTATCGGCAGGGATGCTATCTCCCAGGCTATTGGTTTAAGGTTTTTATTTATTTTTGAGAGAGAGAGAGAGAAGGCACAAGTGGGGGAGGGGCAGGGAGAGAGGGAGACACAGAATCTGAAGCAGCCTCCAGGCTCCGAGCTGTCAACACAGAGCCTGACACGGGGCTCGAACCCACGAACCGTGAGATCGTGACCTGAGCCGAAGTCAGACGCTTAAACGATTGAGCCCCTCAGGCGTCCCCCAGACTACCAGTTTAGATCACTCTCCTCCGTTTAGACTCAGCCCCCGGTTTTTGTCATGTGCATACATCCCCGATGTGTTGTTTATTGAGCCGACTCTCCTCCATCTTCCTTCTCCTGGCCTTTTAAGAACTGCCCCCCTCTTTCTTGGTCTGGCTTTGGGCAATGCAGCTGGGCAGTTGTGAGCATCTAGTCAGGTGACTGCCTGGCCCCGTCCTGGAAAACGTACAAAGAAGAGAAAAAGAAAAATGGAAGTTGGGTGCGTTTATGCCAATGCCTTCTCCTGGAACTCACACAGCTCTCTGCAGCTGCATGCAAACTGGGCCAGGACTGCCATCCAAAGTGCCTCCTGGAAGTGCCCGCAATACTATTCGATCACAGTGTCAGGCCTGGAAGAGTTCACCTTTCTGCTCTCAGGCTCTCTGCTGCTGTCTTCAGGCTGAGTTGGCCAATGGGGATGGATGCCACAGACTTCTCTGTTATTGGCTGGGGTGGCACTCCCTTCTTTTTCGCTACAGAGGGGTGGCCAGAGTTTCCAGGGAGCTGGAAAGAATGGAAATGCCTCCTGCTCGGACACTGCCCTGGGCTGGTACGTCTCTAGGCAGGGCCTTAATTTTACGCGTGCTTCTTTCCAGGTTCTCGATTGCTATCACTCCCACAGTTCAGCCTGCTTTGTCCATGTTCGAGCGAGTCAGCCCAGGACCGATAAATCACGGGAGTCCACAGTTTTGTTCTACAGCCTCCTCGATTCACTTAACTATTTATGAAACGCCTACTATGTGCGGCCCTTCTGCTAGATGCCGGGAATACAGAAATGGACAGACTCTGGCACACGATATTTTGAAGCTAGCGGGAGAAAGTCAAATAAAAAGAGAAGTTGTAATCAGAGATATGAAATGGCCAGTTGTTGTTGGAGCAGGGGAAGATAATGACCAGCATTCTCGGGAAATCAGGCAAGTTTCTTATTGGCGGAATTTTTAGAAAACGGCGAGTGGCGAAGTTTGCCGGGGGGCAGGGGGAAGATTGCCCCGACAAAGCCTGCTTGGCCGTTAAAGGGCAACGCTTGGATACCGGTGAGAAGCTCCCTATGGCTGCAGCAAGAGGCGTGAGGGGTGCAGAGCCGGAGAAGAGGCGGGTACGATATTGGCAGGACCCGCTTCCGCACAGTGAGGTGCCACCTGAGAGGGGACAAGGGGAGGGGAAAGATCGGTCCCTGAGATGGCATGTGCCAGCACGAGCCAGATACTCCGCACGCGCCATCTCCTCCGACCCACCCCTGTGACGACGTACGCATCCCAGGGCGAGTTGCTGAGCCAGGCCAAGCTTTTAAGAATCATAGTAAAAGAGAGAGAGAGAGAAAAAAAATGGGGACGGGGGGCCACCTGGGTGGCTCAATCGGTTGGGCATCTGACTTCAGCTCAGGTCATGATCTCACGGTTTGCTTCGTGAGTTCAAGCCCCGAGTGGGGCTCTGTGCTGACAGTTCAGAGCCTGGAAGCTGCTTCAGTTCTAGGTCTCCCTGTCTCTCTCTCTCTGCCCCTACCCCGCCCCCCCCAAATAAATAAACATTAAAAAAAAAAAAAAAAGGATCATAGTAAAAGAGGAGTAATAACCTCTTCCTCCCAGGGCAGCTAAAAAGGTTAGACCCAAGAAACTTCTGTTTCTGTTAATGTGGGAATCCCTCAGGCTGGTAAAATTGGGCTTGGGGTGGGGGGATTCTGTGGGGATTCTGACGACCATCTCCTCCCCGTAGAGGCTGGTTTGGGGAAAGGGAAATAGAGACAGAAGCTGAGGAGAGAAAAGTGGTCTTTGCTCAATACTCAAAACTCACACGTATTAAAATAAGGCCACCGCGGGTACAGATCAGACTCTACCATACAACCTTTTTAGTTTCTACATGTTAATTGTTTTAATCCTGTTATTTATTTTCAGCCTCACAAAAGCTCTAGGAGGCTGGTATTGCTGATTCCTATTTTACAGAAGAGGAAGTTGAGCCCCAGTGTGATTAAGGATATGTCTGAGGGCCATGCAGCTGAGACCTTAAAAAGTAAGGACTCCGGCTACACAGGCCGGTGCGCCTGGGAGGAGAAACGAGGAGTGAAGGACTCAGAAAATGTGCCACAGGCCTTAGTGGTTCCTGTTCCGGGGGGCAGAAGTCTGCTCTTGTGAATTCTTCCCTGCTTCCAGGGGGAGGAAGGCGAAATGGTCCATAATCAGGACTGCGGAGAGCAGAACAGTCATGCTGAGAGGAGATAACTCTATAAACAGCCACAGGGCGAAGAAACTCAGCAAAAACATAATGAAGCCTCTTCTCTGAGACTACCGTGGGAAGCCCTGCTCTGCTAACCTCTCTGATGAGTGCTCGCTGATAACTATGTATTACCGCTCAGAATCGCAGGCGGTAATTGCTAGACACGAATTTAGTCTGAAAGGTGAGATGGGGGAGATTGGAGCTGGCCTGCTTCGGCTCCCTCTCCCGGGGTTAATGTCCGCGGACGAGGGATAGTGCAGCCCTCTGGCCCCAGAGGATGGGACGACTTTTGGAATTCTGGAATTCTGGATGCCTTGTGCCCTGGTCACAGAAGAATCTCAAGCAGAAACGGCAAATCCACCCCATGTGAAACGTGACATACTCAAAATGCTCTCATAAAAGGACTACGGCACGATATTGGGAACATTCAGTCGAGTTTCCCGGCTGCCTCGTTAGAAGGGAGCCATCCGGAAGGCCACCTCACCCTGTCACAGCGCCGCGAGAAGACTCCAGCCCCACCTTGAATATCTGAGGGGAGATACTCCTCTTACCTTTGTTTTCATTTCTCCATGGCTCTCGGTGCCTGAACCTCAGAAGCTCACCGCGTTTTGTTTCTTGGCTCCTGCTATTTTGGGTTTGTGAAGTCATTTCTTAAGTGAGGAAGTGTGGTCAGACAGCGAGAGCCCACATTTCAGAGTCCCAGCATCTGTCCCAGCGAACGAGAAAGCAAAAACTCTTATCGTCTCCCCACTCTGCTTTCCAGGAGGCAACTGCACGGATTTTCTGCACAAGATATGACGGGGCAGAGTGAGGTCCCTGGGCTGGGCGGCGGGGCCACGGAGCAGAATTTCTGAATAGGCAGATTTAGACCCCTCTGAAGCATCCTGAGGATTGACAAGGAAGGTCCTAGAAAGGAATGACGTCTGACCCCAGCGAGGGAATGGATAGAGCGAGTGGCAGGGCATCGAGCACAGAGCCTGGGGGTGGAGGTGCTCTGTTCTAAACATTTCTGCTGCAACAGCATAGCCAAAGTGGGCTCCTAAACCTCCAGGGTCTCCTTCCTGGTCAGGGGTTGGCCTGGCTTGGAGTGGACCAAGTATCCCCTTGACCCTGAAGCCAGTGCTCAGCTACTCTCCCCCCAGTGGCACATCCATTCTGACCTTGGGCCCTGAGGACACAAGAGAGGCATCTAGCAAGCCAGCTTACCTCCCTCCCCTCCTTCCTGTTCCAGCTATAATTGGGAAAATGCTTTCCTGTCTTAAAAATGCATGGGCACAGAAGATGAATGGGGACAGAGAGCTAAATCCACTATTACTATTCTCCTCGACCCTGTTTATTTTCCACGGAAACTAAATAATGGATCTAAACTGTTTGCTGTTACTTTAAGGAGCTGCTGATGCATCGTAGAAATCTTTGAAAACATTCTCTTTAGATTCAGGATTCTACCTCAAATAAAGCTATTTGTCTCCTCTTCCCCCTCCCTGATTTTTTGTTTTGCAGAATCTTTTGTGAGGGAAAAGAACCTCTCTCGGCCAGGAGTTTCAGCAACAGGTTTTGTTTAGCCCCTAACTGGAGTCCCCAGATTTGGGACTGAGGCCTGATGAGAATGCCAGGGCATTGGTTCCACAATCCATTAGCCCCATGTCTAATTCTGGGGACTCGGGTGCTCTGCCAGCACTTACTATTTCCCTGCATATTCTAATGACACACTTTTGATATTAGTAGGGAGCTTATTATGTATCCCAACTCCGCCTTTTACAAAAAAATGTTTTCAGTGTTTATTTATTTTGGGGACAGGCAGAGCATGAGTGGGGGCGGGGCAGAGAGAGAGGGAGACACAGAATCCGAAGCAGGGTCCAGGCTCTGAGCTGTCAGCACAGAGCCCGACACAGGGCTTGAACTCCTGAACTGCCGGATCATGACCTGAGCCGAAGTCCGATGCTGAACTGACTGAGCCACCCAGGCGTCCCCCCCCCCCCCAACTCCCATCTTGTTACTGGTGACAAAAGTAAGATTAGGAAAGGGTTCACCTACCTGCCTGGCTCAAGGTCACCGGAGTCGTGGTGATACGACCGGATGGGGACTCAGATGTCCTGGTCGGTCGAGTGCTCTTGTCTCCCTCTCCCCCACTCACGATTTCCATAGGAAATGGGGATTCGGTGGGCATATTTGGTTATTTGGGTTATACCTCTGTTGGACAATCGCTACGCTAAAAGTCTCTTGAAGTACACGGCACGAGCTTCTGATGACTACAGCATGTTCGGAGGCCGTGGTTCCCCTGCCTCCTGGAGCTCAGGAAGTGCGAGAGGGCACTGGGGTCTCACCTGTCTTCTTCTCCATTCATCAGAGCAGTGATGCTCAGCCAGGAGCTCTGGTTGGAGCCACCAGAGGACATTTTGAAAAAAATGCACTCTCAACAACTGAATGAGAATTTCCTGGGAAGGGGCGATAGGTGTGCACTTTGCACAACTTTGCATAAGAGGGGAATTTGACAGAGTCCCTTGTGTAAATAATGGGACTGCACAGAGAGACCAACTCTGAAGCACCCTGGGGATTGTCAAGGAAAGGAGTAAGTCTGACCCTGACCCTGGAGGAGGGAGTGGATAGAGTGAGTGTCCCTTGGTAGTCTGGAAGAAATCCCCAGAGCCTGAGGACTCAGCCTATTCTTTTTCCTAATCTGCCCTGGTAAATACCCTGCATGAGGTCTGTGTGTGTAGGGATGTGGACCACCAACTTGATATGAAAAAGCATCCATCTCAGCCAGGCCCGTCTCTGGCCCTCAGGGCTTCCCGGAGAAATAGGAAGTGGAAACCAGGTACAAGATAACTCGTGTCTCACCCAAACCACGAAACACAATGCTGTGATCGATGTCAAAGTGTAAAACCTAAAGCATCCCTCTTCCCTTCCCTTCCCTCCCTCCCCTTCCCCCCCCCCCCCCCCTCTTCCCTTCCCTTCCCTCCCTCCCCTTCCCTCCCCTCCCCTCGTCTTCTCTTCTCTTCTCTTTTTTCTCTTTTCTTCTTTCTCATTCCTTCCCTCCCCTCCTCTCCCCTCCCCTCCCCTCCCCTCCCCTTCCCTTCCCTTCCCTCCCCTCCCTTCCCCTGCCTTCCCCTCCCCTCCCCTCCCTTCCCATTCTCTTCTCTTCTCTCTCTTCTCTTCTCTTCTCTTCTCTTCTCTTCTCTTCTCTCTCTTCTCTCCCTTCCCTGCTCTTCCCTGCCCTTCCCTTCCCTCCC